>NC_134687.1:42560852-42870602 GCF_050947455.1 Rhinoderma darwinii | reverse complement strand
CATTCGGAGCAGGTCCAGGTGTCATAGCAGCTGGCGGGGGGAGTCCTTGAGGTCGGTCAGTACGAAATGGTGGGGGGGTCGCATCGGGGGTATGCGTCCCCCAAAAAAGGTACATGGTTTAAGACTTCATAGGGTGTTATCCCTTTGAAGTGGTCTTCTGGTGGTTGGAGCCATCTGCAGAGGTGAGCGGTGCCTCCGAGCTGGTTTACGGCTGGAGGTAATGTCTTGGTGGTGTTGCAGATGGCTAACTCGAGGTAAAAAAGGAATATCTAAAAATGGCTTCAAGGACTTCCCCTGCTCGGATTAATGTTAACGTTAATTGTTATTTATGATTCTGACCCATGTTGGGTCATGTGAATTATTAGGAGGAATTCTCTGGTTGGATTCCTAATTAGTTATCCGAATGTTTCGGATCAAAATTGCATTTTATAAAACTATGAAAATTAATAAACGGCTGCTGTGGCCATTTCACATCCAACCTCGGTGTCACGTGTCTTTTCTCAAAGGTAGGGGTGGGGGAAAAGAAGGGATAAGTGAAGGTTCATTAACACACGACTCTACTTAGGCAAGTCATGGGATGCAGTGGGATGCAATGGACACAGATCTTCCGTGGACATAATTTAGTGTATAAAATTAATTACAGTTGTTTTTTTTCTAATTATATATATTTCTTCCAGATTTCATCACAAGGAGCCTAATACGAGTTCTTTCCATGTCTACTTTGGATCCTGGTTCCCGGTGTGTTATACATGTTTTTTTTTTTAAATATTGCTATATATCATACACATACGTATCCACCTAATTTACGCATTATATTGAAAACGTTATGAGGCATTGCATATCCTGTAATTGAAGTTTTTTTTTCTCACTTTGAAACAAATATCAGACATTTTTTTTTACTAAATTGTTTACATATTTTTCTATTTTTTCTTAGGTCTCAATACACACTAATGCGTTTTTCAGTGTTTTTTACAGTCTATATAAGAATAACATGTGACTAGGTGTATATGTCATATTATTTTAATATGACATTGAATGTCAACAACAGAGACCTTTCCATGACATTAATACACGTATATACATTATAATTATTGAAGCCGCGAAAATTATTATTTCTAAGGCTCCATTATGCATATTTATCATAGTATCCACATTATGAGATGGATTTTTTAGTTTTAATCTACAAAAAGATATGCAGCCTCTGTTTCCATAGCTTGCAGAGATCCCAATTACTAATATCTATAGGCATACCATTGTCATGTTTTATGTTTACGATAATCGTTGAAGTGCGCGCAGGCGCTGACATGCACATTGGTATATATAATTATAGGGGATAAAACCTCACCAAACATGGCTGCCGACGACCTCATACCACCAGTGCGCATGCGTGAACATGCGCAATAGGTTTCTGCCTGAGAGCGCGTTTATTTTAATGAGTATTTATTCCTCACTTGTGAAACGGCAGACCTGCGCAGCTTGAAACTCAGGACGCCGGAAATAATACAACATAACAGCACACTGGAACACGGATCCACTGTATTACATGGCAATGTGGTTTATAACAAATTGCACACATACGCACCTGATTAATATTGTTTGTAACAATTAGCACTTTTGCACTTTATTCATACATCTGATGAATTATTGCACTTGATCTCCTTGTAGATAGATCATTGTTGACACAATATGTATTTTTATATGCATTGATATGTCCGGCATTTTTGTTGTTTTTTATTGTTTTGTATCAATCACCTGTTAATTGGGACTATTTATTTAGCCTCCATATATACCACTGTTTTGTACACTGTTAACATACTTGGGAAAGGCTCTTTGTATTGAGCCGCAATGTGGCACGAGGGCAATTAAAAGCTACATTTTTCACCTTGATTTGGGGTGCTGCCTATCTTTGGACACATATTGGAGGATCTGGAACCGTGATCGGGTTCCCAGCGCGTGCATCCATCCATATTTTCAGGCTGGTGCAGCTGGACGATGGATGGATGGATAGATAGATAGCTAGCTAGATAGATAGATAGATAGATAGATAGATAGATAGATAGATAGATAGATAGATAGATAGATAGATAGATAGATAGATAGATAGATCTGCGATAGATAGATAGATAGATAGATAGATAGATCGATCTGGGATATATAGACAGATAGATAGATAGATAGATAGATAGATCTGCGATAGATAGATAGATAGATAGATAGATAGATAGATAGATAGATAGATAGATAGATAGATAGATCGATCTGGGATATATAGACAGATAGATAGATAGATAGATCGATCTGGGATATATAGACAGATAGATAGATAGGATGATAGATAGGAGATAGCTAGATTTACTAGGCTACAGGCAGGGCCGGCGTTAAGGGGGGGGGGCAATTGCCCAGGGCCCCCATCCTCTTAGGGACCCCTCCCCGCGGTTGCTACGGGGCCCGAGGCGGCCCATGCCACCCGTCCCATAACATTTCATGCCCAGTGGCGTTGCTAGCACCGGAGGGGGCCCGGTAACTAGCGACAGCTACATTTACTTGCACACAATTGAATTCTATAGGCTGCAGTCCACGTTAGGCCTGCAGCCTATAAGGTGCTAGGTAAACTCCCTCTGCATGCCGACATGATGATGTCACTGCATCACACTGGTCTGCGCAAGCGTCCCCCCGGAGGCTGTGCAGCGCTCCGTCCGTCGCGGGAACGAGGCAAGTTAAGTACAATATATATAGATATTTTATTTGGGGGGGGGGCTGCTGTATAGCACTATATATAAGGGGGAATTGCGTGTAGCGCTATATACAGGGGGGCTGTGTGGCACTATATACAAGGGAGTGGGTGCTGTGTAGCACTATACACGAGTGGGGCTGTGTGGCACTACATAAAAGGGGGTGTGTCTCCCGTAGCAACGTGCCCCTGTCTGCCTCCTGCCAATAACAGGCTGCAGTGTTCACATGGGACAAAACAACGTCATCTCCGGAGGCTGGCAGGGATGCATCACTACGGAAGACCAGGGGAGGTGAGTATGGTATTTTATTTTATTTTATGGGTGGAATCGCAATTGCCCCGATTGCCCTGAAACTCTTCTGACTCTCTGATGTCTTCTAACACTGTATCTGCGACCACTTATTGCATATTAGCAAATATACTGCGGCAAAAAAACCGCAAGATTTAGTATTTGTTGCGGATTTTCACTTCCCCATTGAAATCCTGCGGTCTTTTTTAATTCGAAACTTGTCAATTATATTCGCGTAATCGCTGCTTTTCTGTTGCGGGTTTTCCCCCATTGAATTCAATGGGAAGGTAAAGCCTGCAATAAATAGCAGATGTTGCAATTTTTATGACGAAAAGCTGCACAAGTTTATACTTACGCAGAATTCTGTGCTTCTTCGTCCAGCCCAGCCTCCAGGGATGACGTTTCATCCCATGTGACCGCTGCAGCCAATCACAGGCTGCAGCGGTTACATGGGATGAAACGTCATCCAGGAGGCCGGCCTCAGGACGGCAGAGAGACGCGTCACCATTGCAAAGTAAGTATGAAACTTTTTTTTATGTTCAGTTTTCCGTAGCAAACATTCCGGCCGAAAAACTGCACCACAATTTCGTTTTACGGCTGGAACACCCTGTGGCGCCCAGGGCGGATACCCTAATACTTCTGTTTCAAGTTTGCAACTACTCCATTTTTACCTATACTAGGACTCGTCCACACGTAGCGGAATTGCTGCGTATTTTTTGTTTGGAATTTCGGACGGAAAATATGCGGCAGAATACAGTAGCAGCAAAGTGGATGAGATTTAACAAATATCATCCACACGCTGTGTAAATATGGACAGAAGTTGACCTGCGGTGCGTATTTTTCGTACCGCAGCTTGTCAATTCCTGCTGCGGAATGTGGACTGAATTGCTGCGTTTTTCAGAGGAGATGTCACCATCTCCCAACATTGAGAAAAACGCAGCAAAATACGCACCATTTTCTGCAGTAAAAACCGCAAATGGTGTGTTTTTGCCCCAGCGGAAAGTCTGATACTTTCAACGGAATTGATGCAGAACTTTTCTGAAGCAATTCTGTTACGCGTGGCTAAGTCTTTACAGACTCAAGAGACACAATTACGAAAGAGCTCACATTGCCAATTACAACTAATCAAAAGTGTCAGTATGGATTGAGGGAAATTCTGTTAGTCCAGGCCATGTGATACTAATTTCCTAGGAAGCTTCATAAAAATATGATATTAAAGTTCAGCCTCCTTCAATAGTCTTGTCCTAAGGAAGCTGGGACCATGGTGAGTACATAGAAAACATAATCCCCAAATCAGTACAGATGTAGCAGAGCAGAATGTGTTGTTAAATTCTTTGGCCATGAATCGTAAGTAAATTATGATTATTCTTTGCAGTCCTATTGACGGCATACATAGAAGAAGAAGGGCTTATAGCAAAGATAAAAATTAGGCCCCTTTCAGGTTCTATTTGACACCACCACACCCGGGACAGGAGATCCTGGATGTGGATTATGTCAACCTGGAATGGGCCCCCATCTCCGGGGACCCCATTGAAGCATGGACTGCCTCTCTGGTATCCAGACCCATGGTGATATCACAATGAGCCATGCAAAAACTCAGCTCTACTACATCTTCACATTTCTGTTCTTCTACAACTGTATTTATATCATTTCCTTTCTATTATGTAGTAGCACATTTATACGTTCAATGTCTATAGGGGTAAGGGTATGTTCACACGCAGTGACGAAAAACTTCTGAAAATATGGAGATGTTTTCAGGCGAAAACAGCTCCTGATTTTTAGACGTTTTTGTAGCAACTCGCGTTTTTCGCGGTGTATTTTACGGCCATTATTGGAGCTGTTTTTCAATGGAGTCAATGAAAAACGCCTCCAAAGATGTCCCAAGAAGTGACATGCACTTCTTTTTCGCGGGCGTCTTTTTACGCGCCGTATTTTGACAGCGACGCATAAAATTAAGGCTCGTGGGAACAGAACACCGTAAAACCCATTGAAAGCAATGGGCAGATGTTTGTAGGCGTATTAGGGGAGCTTTTTCAGGCGTAATTAGAGTAATAAAATGCCCGAATTACGTCTGAAAACACTGCGTGTGAACATACCCTTAGAGTTCCTATTAATCTTACAAATGTAGCAAAGCTGAGTTTGTCATTTGACGTGATGTGCTATGACATCACAATGCTTTATCTGTTGTTTTCATCTGGCTGCAGGTTAATCTACTGCATTATATTAAAGGGGTTTTCCCGTGATAAAATATTATATTTCTCTGTTAGATCACACAAAACATAACAATTATTCTGTTGGGATGATTTGAAATAATTTTTTTTTAAATGCTCCAGTGACTAGATATTGCTCTTACATACTTGTTATTGTACCCCCTGAGGGTAAGGCCACATGGAGCGGCACTTACACGGTTTGGCGCGGCTGTCAAATACGCTCTTGGCCGCCCGTTAATGCAGGTAAAACGTACTTTTATCTCCAAAATCGTGTGGCAAATAATTAATACACCCTTTATGGCCGCACGATTTTGCGGGTAAAGGGCCGTTTTACCTGCATCAACGCGCGGCCATTGACAGGGTGTTTGACAGCCGCACCGATCATGGTGCCGGCATGTTTGTTGGCTGCGTCGCGACCATGTCATGGCAGCTCCTTGTGGCCTTATCCTAATTGGTTTCTTTTTATTCTCTCTCACATGGTCCACCTAATATATTCCGTGCCGGTGGACAGGTATGCCTAGTTGCACAGTCCCATCACCCGATTCCTTTTGTCCTTTTGTAGTGGAGTGATCCCAGCTATTATTCAGGCCAGTCAATTAGAATTCGCTGGTCATTATATGATGACATAGTTTTGATCAATGATGCTTATATTCCGGACACAAGGAGACTTTTGAATAATCCTGTGCATAAAAAGTTGAGAAACGTTATAAATATATTGTATTATTTTTCGTATACTCCAGAGCTGCATTCACAATTCTGGAAACGGTCAACAAGCTTGTTGTCAGACATATTCCTTAACCCGTTAGTGACCGCCAATACGCCTTTTAACGGCGGCCGCTAACGGGCTTTATTCTGATGCATATGACTTTTTACGGCACTGCATCAGGATAAAGTAAACAGAGCAGGGAGCGTCAAATCTCCCTGCTCTCAGCTGCCAGAGGCAGCTGAGGGCTGGGGGCGTCCCTGCTCTGCCGGGTGAGATCAATATAAGTATCGATCTCACCCGTTTAACCCCTCAGATGCGGTGCACAATAGCGTGCACCGCATCTGAGTGCTTTTGGAGAGAGGGAGGGAGCTCCCTCTCATCCCACCGACACCCGGCGATAAGATCGCAGAGTGTCTGTGTCTCCAATGGCAGCCGGGGGCCTAATAAAGGCCCCCAGGTCTGCCTGTAGTGAATGCCTGCTAGGCTATGCCAGAGGCATGACCTAGCAGATGCTTGTCCGTTTTAAACGGACAGGCAGTAATACACTGCAATACAAAAGTATTGCAGTGTATTATAATAGCGATCGGAGAATTGCATATTAAAGTCCCTTAGTGGGACTAGTAAAAAAGTAACAAAAAAGTTTAATAAAGTTAATTTAAAAAAAAAAGTGAAAAAAAATGAAAAACTCACCTTTTCCCCTTACAAAATGCTTTACTATTATAAAAACAAATAGAGTAAAAAAGTTACACATATTTGATATCGCCGCGTCCATAACGACCCCGACTATAAATCTATAACATTATTTAACCCGCACGGTGAACGCCGTAATTTTTTTTATAAAAAACTATGGAAAAATTGCCGTTTTCTGTGAATCCTGACTTAAAAGAAATGTGATAAAAAGTGATCAAAAAGTCGCATCTACTCCAAAATGGTACCAATAAAAACTACAAGTCTTCCCGCAAAAAAAAAGCCCTCCTACAACCGCATCGGCGGAACAATAAAAAAGTTATGGCTCTTCAAATTTTGAAAAAAAAGCGTTTTTACTGTGTAAAAGTAGTAAAACATACAAAAACTGTAGAAATTTGGTATCGTTGCAATCATAACAACCCGCTGAATAAAGTTATTGTGTTATTTATATCACACGGTAAACGGCGTCGATTTAAGACGCGAAAAAGAGTGGCGAAATTTCAGGTTTTTTTCTATTCCCCAACAAAAGAAGTTAATAAAAGTTAATCAATAAATAATATGTACCTCAAAATGGTGCTATTAAAAAATACAACTTGTCCTGCAAAAAAACAAGACCTTATACAGCGATGTCGACGCAAAAATAAAAAAGTTATAGCTCTTGGAATGCGACGATGGAAAAACTTAAAAAATGGCTTGGTCATTAAGGTTTAAAATAGGCTGGTTAACTGTTTTGCTGAGCTCCTATAATGCAGGGGACAGTTAGTTTTTCAACATCAGTTTACTGTACAGTTCCTGGAGGCATTGAACCAGCAAGCAAGGTTGAAGGATTTCAGCTCTGAAGCCTATAAACTCTAAAATGGTGTTCAATTTAAAAATAAATAACTAAATAAAATCTTTGTTAATGACCACACTGAACATTTAGCACAGAAGCAGTGGTCAATCTTTTATGTTACCTACCCTGGTCATTATCCAGAAAAAGCCAACCTGCAAGACAAAAGTCATTCACACTCATAGAGATACAAATGAGGACACACTAATGTGAGGACACCTGGAGGGCAGTGCTTGATCTCTGGGACTAAGGGCTCAGATAATGGGGGTAGTACAGAGAGGTTGATACAGCCTGATACAGTACAGCATTGTGAATGGTACTTTTTTTTTTATACACAGTAGCTGGTACTATTATATACAGTGTACATTATGGCTGATATAAGGGAAGTATGTCTGATACTATTTTATGGCTTACTGTATATTGACACTCTGGTTATTATCACAATGGCTTACTATGTCTGGTATTATATGTGTGGTTTTGCCAGTATTCTTATACGTGAAGTATGACTGGTATTATTTTACTGGGCTGGTATGGTGCCATTTATACACATTGTAGGGCACTATGACTGTTAATGGTGTAAATTGGGCACTATGACTGTTATTGTATAGTGACTATGCTAGAATTATTACATGGGGGCTGCTATGTCAGGTACAATATTATATGAAACTATGACTAGTATTATTATATAGAAGCATGTCTGTTATTATTTAATGGTCATTTATAACATTATTATTTCGAATAGTCTGAAGTTTGCTGTGCCATGTTGCACATTCTGAAAGAGCAGACTTGATGTGCCTATGTTTAATGTAATGTCTGAAAATGTCTGGATCCTTAGTAACGTGGTATGTAATGAAAAAGATTACATGGTATGTAATAAGAAAAATTCATGTGATTTCTCATATAGTAACTAGTGTGGGTGGGGGCGGTTTTGGCGAAAGGCAATGTGTTATCTTTCTCTCTGCCCACCTCATTGGAATCTTGCCCAGATAGGTGGAATCCAGAAAACTGACAGCCAGGACATCTGGAGACTGAGAATAACTGGCTGACAATCACAATGTATCATGCTCTGCTATTTTTGCTTTATTTTTTTTATCCACATCATTAATAAACATGTTTGTTTGAACAGCATTTAACAGTTTACATATAGCAGTGATTAGATAAAAAGTTGAGTAACTCTGTAAATACATCACATTACTTACCTTGTAGCGATCCTGAGTTATTGCCTGAATAAAAGTCCAGAGCTGCATTAACAATTCTACAGCTTCAGAGCTGAAATCCTCCAAAATTATTCTAATTTAAATTTTAAAAAAACATCAAAAAAATTGAGTGTGTTATGTATCGCCCCCTAAAGACCTGTACTAGACATATCACAGTATTTTAATTTTGCCTGGAGTTTTCCTTTAAGCTCTGACCTGTATTTTGTGTGGGCATTATCAGCTATTCAAGGGGTTTTCCCACCATACAAATTTTTATCGAATCAGAATCTGACTGCGGAGACCCTCCCCAATCCTGTGTTCTTCGTTTGCAAGGGCCACATATGTAGAAACAGCTGAGAATCCTCACTGGGCTGTTTTTGTAAGTCAGTATAGTGTACTGAATATAGTAATACTCTCATGAAGAGTCATAGCTAGGCTTTTTTTCACCTGGGGTAAGGATTCAGTTCGCTGCCCCCTAGCCCTATATCTAAATACCCTTGGCATTGCAGAGTGGTTTGCTGGCACCCCACTGGCACCTAGCGCCAGGCACACATGCTCCGCCAGCCCCTTCCCCTGGTTTCGTCGCTGCACAATGCGGTAGGTTGATCACCACAGGCGTGTGATTTTGCATAGTGTATACTCTAAACTTGTCACTATAAGTTAGGCCGTACCTTTATTCCCTGAAATATTTTAATTGGAGACCAATTTAATTACGTTTTGGTGTTTAGAAATCAAACAAATCATTCGCTTTCAAGATCACAGGGCTAATTAATTGAAAGTCTCTACTTTGAAGTACATGAGGACTCCACGGACGTCGTCATCGCTGTGGGAATATTTTTAGTTAATGGATCTTTTTTTTTTCTTCGCAGCTCACATTAAAGAGATTGAATATTCTAGCTATAAGATGCATTTAGTCTCTAAGGCTCTGTTCACATTGGCATCATGGCTTCTGTTTATAATGGAAGCAATATCGCTGTGCTGCATCCATCGTACGACGCATACAATTGGTGACAAACTCAACCTATTGACTTCTAATCGAGTCCATTGGGGTTCTGTTAAATTCTTGTCGTAAAAAAGTGACAGAGCCACGATGTAGTCTCCTAGCACCAATGTGAACAGACAAACTTTAACTACATGGATTACTTCATCCAACAGGGTAACAAATGGATGATTTTTATCTATTGTTTCGAATATAGGTACGTTTCATAGTACGTTAAGAGCCTACGGTAGTTAAGGCACTATGATGTACCATTATGTGAAGGTCATTGAGTGGGCACTATCACTGTGCCAAACGTATCATTGGCCGGAGCACAGCTGTAATACACAAACACACGCCTGACTCAAATGAGACTGAACACCCCTTGTACCCCTTTCTGGCTCCAGTGACGTGATTGTTGGCGTTGACATCATTATGGAAACATCCACGGTCCTGCCAGAGAAAAGTAAAACTAAATAATAATAATAATAAAGTAATGTTAAAAGCAAAGTTGTAATAAAATAAAAATAACAAAATTAAGAAATACGTATAAAAAAAATAATTCAACATATTTGGTTTCCCCACAACATGTTTATCTATCTATCTATCTATCTATCTATCTATCTATCTATCTATCTATCTATCTATCTATCTGTCTGTCTGTCTGTCTGTCTGTCTGTCTGTCTGTCTGTCTGTCTATCTATCTATCTATCTATCTATCTATCTATCTATCTATCTATCTATCTATCTATCTATCTATCTATCTATCTATCTATCTGTCTGTCTGTCTGTCTGTCTGTCTGTCTATCTGTCTATCTATCTATCTATCTATCTATCTATCTATCTATCTATCTATCTATCTATCTGTCTGTCTGTCTGTCTGTCTGTCTGTCTGTCTGTCTGTCTGTCTGTCTGTCTGTCTGTCTATCTATCTATCTATCTATCTATCTATCTATCTATCTATCTATCTATCTATCTATCTATCTATCTATCTGTCTGTCTGTCTGTCTGTCTGTCTGTCTATCTGTCTATCTATCTATCTATCTATCTATCTATCTATCTATCTATCTATCTATCTGTCTGTCTGTCTGTCTGTCTGTCTGTCTGTCTGTCTGTCTGTCTGTCTGTCTATCTGTCTATCTATCTATCTATCTATCTATCTATCTATCTATCTATCTGTCTGTCTGTCTGTCTGTCTGTCTGTCTGTCTGTCTGTCTGTCTGTCTGTCTGTCTATCTATCTATCTATCTATCTATCTATCTATCTATCTATCTATCTATCTATCTGTCTGTCTGTCTGTCTGTCTGTCTGTCTGTCTGTCTGTCTATCTTTCCTTATTTTAGCTAAAAACTAAAACATGGCAGAATTCTTTTTTGTTTTGCTTGTCCCCAAAATTAAATGAATAAAAATGAAATGCTAGCATATTAATACACCAGAATGATACATATAGAAAGTACAAATTGACCTGCAAAACCAGATGTCCTACACCTCGTCATGTCATACAAAAATGAGTTACAAACTCCATAATGTTGAAAGGAGAAAACTAAAAATATTGTTTGGTTCTCAAAGTCAAAAATGTCTTGTACCTTAAAGGGGTTAACAAATTTGTTCCAGCCCTGTCCGACTGCTGGTACCCCCCCCCCCCCACTGATCCATAGACCGAAAGGGTCACATAACTTCCAATTATCCCTCTTTTAGTAGGACAGTTCATGATTTTAATCTTAATGCCGCTGTCCCTCTGTACTCCTTAAAGAGGCTCTGTCACCAGATTTTGCAACCCCTATCTCCTATTGCAGCAGATCGGCGCTGCAATGTAGATAAGAGTAACGTTGTTTTTTTTTTTAAAACGAGCATTTTTGGCCAAGTTATGACCATTTTTATATTTATGCAAATGAGGCTTTCTAAAGTACAACTGGGCGTGTTTAAAGTAAAAGTACAACTGGGCGTGTATTATGTGCGTACATCTGGGCGTTTTTACTTCTTTTACTAGCTGGGCGTTGTGAATGGGAGTGTATGATGCTGACGAATCAGCATCATCCACTTCTGTTCGTTAACACCCAGCTTCTGGCAGTGCAAAGACACAGCGTGTTCTCGAGAGATCACGCTGTGACGTCACTCACTTCCTGCCCCAGGTCCTGCATCGTGTCGGACGAGCGAGGACACATCGGCACCAGAGGCTACAGATGATTCTGCAGCAGCATCAGCGTTTGCAGGTAAGTAGCTACATCGACTTACCTGCAAACGCCGATGCTGCTGCAGAATCAAATGTAACCTCTGGTGCCGATGTGTCCTCGCTCGTCCGACACGATGCAGGACCTGGGGCAGGAAGTGAGTGACGTCACAGCGTGATCTCTCGAGAACACGCTGTGTCTGTGCACTGCCAGAAGCTGGGTGTTAACGAAGAGAAGTGGATGATGCTGATTCGTCAGCATCATACACTTCTAGTCACAACGCCCAGCTAGTAAAAGAAGTAAAAACGCCCCGATGTACGCACATAATACACGCCCAGTTGTACTTTTACTTTAAACACACCCAGTTGTACTTTAGAAAGCCTCATTTGCATAAATATAAAAATGGTCATAACTTGGCCAAAAATGCTCGTTTAAAAAAAACACAAAAAAAACGTTACTCTTATCTACATTGCAGCGCCGATCTGCTGCAATAGGAGATAGGGGTTGTAAAATCTGGTGACAGAGCCTCTTTAAATGTCCCTCTTTTAACCTGATAGATTTGCATTAATATATTGTTTTAGAAAGTGTCTGTCTTGTTCCTAACTGCATATACGACCACAAATTGTTTCACCATTTTAGTAATTTGGACTTTTAGTCGAGTAGTCACACCCCAACCTGGTGATGGCATATCCCAGCATCGTACTTTAACTGTACATTACATATATTATACCCTCCTTTCTGTAATGTCTTAATGTGCACTGTGCACCAAGTTAATGCAGAAGAGGGAACTTCATTTTTCTTTGTGTTATTTATGGAGGGGAAGCCTATGGCTCTCTACACTGCTAGTAAGCAGCTATGATTTTGGACTATGTATATATATATATATATATTATTATTTTTTTTTTTTACTTGAAATCTATTACTGCACATCCAGAGGTCCACATTAGAAGTGAATGCCCTTTGTACTTACTACCTAAGAAATTCTGGCATCAATATCAGCACTGGTAATTTTTATTGTGTGCCCGGAATGATAACCTTAACATGTCACCATAAGCAGATTTATATTGCAGCTAAAGGTTCTGTTACTCTGAACGGGTGGAGATAAGACCTTTGCGATTCTCTCATACATGCTCTCTTCTGATATATGTGCCAGTATAGCAATAGGCATCAGTGATATATATAATAATATTTTTAGAATATATTATAGGATTCTGTATTTCTGCTCTTGTACTATACATGTTTTTTTTTGTTGCTATTTAGAGGTAAATGAAATAAATTAGAGGTTTGCCATCTGTGCAGTCGCACAGGCCACCTGGGCACATCACTTTTAACTACTGAAAGGGGCACCACTTCCCTTGATGGCTTGGGTACCCAGAGCTTGCACCCATGATCCCACACTTGGTGCCTATGGGAAGGCAGCTGTATTGAACCCTGCAGCATTTGAGCAGTGTTATACTGGAAACTGTCTGCCAGTGTTTTTTGGGCACCATATGCCAATGTTATTTGACTATGTAGACTGTATGATTGTATTATTTTGGCTATATATGCTACAAAATAAGGGGGGAGGTACTGACATGGCACCATCCAAACAAAGGCCAGCCATGCAGCTTAGTCCTTTCTCCAACATTGCTACCTCCCTCTGGTGGTGCTACATCTTGCTCTCTAGGTGCCTGCTTTATTCCTATGTCAGAATCAGTTATATCATAGGGGCTAGTTAAGGGCAATTCCACTTATTGTCAGCAATGGCTGCTGCCTCTACTTGTTCCATATCTGCTTGCCTGTGACCCTCAACCTTGGCTTCTTCACAAATATCTATAACCCCTGACCTTGACCTGTCTTTGACGTTGTTCATTTGTCCATTCCGGCTCCCTGACTATGGTTACACTTCAGTATCATAAACTCCCATTCACACATCCTCCATCCCCCAGAGAAGCAGCTGTGGGGGCAGTGCAGACCCTTTGGCAGGATGCAGGATGCTGACTGTCATAAAACAGCCCGTGTCATCTAATGGATTACCATTACAAGGAAAGCCATGGAGACTTTAAATTATTATTGCCGCACTCCTGCATGCAGCGCTGCCACCTTTTCCACCCAAAAATACTGGCTAGGTTTAGTGTATTTACACGTGGCAATTTTGTTTTTGCGAAGGCCTCATGCACACGAACGTGTTTTTCCCCTCCCGTAAATACTGGCGTAAATACGGGTCTTTGGTCACACGTATTCGAACCATATTGCACCAGTATTTACGGACCCGTGCCCGTAAATACGGGTCCGGTGTAACCAGTATTCCACCCGTATTTACGGGCACGTTTTCGCTGCAAAATTTCACTGCACTAATCGGCAGCCCCTTCTCTATATCAGTGCAGGATAGAGAGAAGGGGCATACACAGAGACACACACTGTATACACACAGCCCCCTGTAGATATGTAGATAGCGCCATACACAGCCCCCTGTAGATAACGCCTTACAGCACCTCTGTAGATAACGCCTTACAGGCCCAAATCCCCCTGTAGATAATGCCATACAGCCCCCTGTAGATAACGCCATACAGCCTCCCTGTAGATAACGCCATACAGACCCCCCCTTTAGATAACACCATACAGAACCCCCTGTAGATAATGCCATACAGCCCCCCCTGTAGATAACGCCATACAGACCCCCCTGAAGATAACACCATACAGAACCCCCCTGTAGATAACGTATACAGACCCCCCTGTAGATAACGCCATAAAGACTCCGTCTGTAGATAACACCATACAGAACCTACCCCTGTAGATAACGTCATACAGCCCTCCCCTGTAGAAAACACCATACAGACCCCCCCTGTAGATAACGCTATATAGCCCCCCCAAAAAAAAAAACGGCCTATAGTTTGTCCTACAAAAGACATGCATCCCCTATCCACAGGACAAGGGTATACATGTGTGATCGCTGGCAGTGATAAGGAAAACGGGGGACCGAAAGTCCCCCGAAGTTCTCCATGACAAACCTCGGACTTCCGGTGTCTGCGCAGTTCAATAAAAATGAAAGGCGCGCGACCGTTGCGCAAGTCATTTCTATTGAGCTGCAGACAGATCCCGGAAGTCTGAGGTTTGTCATGGAGAACTTCGGGGGACTTTCGGTCCCCCGTTCTCCTTATCGCTGGGCGTCCCAGCGATCACACATGTATCGCCGTCGCCTAGGACGGACTGTGCAAATAGGTAGGGACTGAGTGGCGGGTAGATTAGGGCTCACCTGTCCGTCTCCCTACCCCGACGTTACATAATCACAGGCCCATATACCTTTTCTACCCTGGTTCCTACACAACTATGGACCCCCTTGAGGCCCTGGCTCAGCAAATGCAGGGTCTCTCCCTACAGGTCCAAGCCCTGGCTCAGAGGTGCAACCAGCGTGATGCTACCCAGGTAGTGCCCTCCACCTCACCTCTTGAACCCCACCTCAAGTTGGCTGACCGGTTCTCAGGGGACCGGAAGACTTTTTTCTCCTTTCGGGAGAGTTGTAGGCTCTATTTCCGTCTAAGGCCCCACTCCTCAGGTTCTGAGAGCCAGCGAGTGGGTTTAATTATTTCCCGGCTCCAGGACGGCCCCCAAGAATGGGCCTTCTCCTTGGCTCCTGACGCCCCTGAACTTTCCTCTGTTGACCTTTTTTTTTCTGCTCTCGGGCTCATTTAGAACGAGACTGACAAGACTGCCTTTGCCGAGAGTCAGCTGGTGACCTTATGTCAGGGTAAGAGACCCGTTGGGGAGTACTGTTCTGACTTTAGGAAGTGGTGTGTAGCTTCTCGGTGGAATGACCCTGCCTTGAGGTGCCAGTCTAGATTGGGTCTATCGAACGCCCTGAAAGACATGTTAGTTAGCTATCCCTCTTCTGACTCTCTAGATCAGGTTATGGCTTTAGCGGTACGTCTTGACCGACGACTAAGGGAACGACGACTTGAACGTTTTTGTGCCTTCTCCTCTGGCTCCCCTATGATGGCTCCCGAGGCTCCGTTGCTTCGTTCTTCCACGGAAAACTCGGATGAACCAATGCAACTCGGTGCCTCCGTGTCTCCCCAAGAACGTAGAGAGTTCCGCAGGAAGAATGGTCTCTGCTTCTACTCTGGGGATGACAAGCATCAAGTGAACAACTGTCCTAGGCGTAAGAATAAGCAGCCGGAAAACTTCCGCGCCTAAGTGACCAGCGGGGAGGTCGCTTGGGCGCACAGGTATTTCCCGTAAATATGAAACCTAATAAGATCTTGCTTCCCTTTCAGGTCTCTTTTGAGGGTAGGTCTGCCACCGGCAGTGCCTTCGTGGATTCAGGGTCTTCTGCTAATAATATGTCTGTGGAATTTGCTATGTCTCTAGCTATGCCATTGATTGATTTAACTAAACCTGTCCCGGTAGTGGGTATCGACTCCACTCCACTTGCTAATGGTTATTTTATGCAGCATACCCCTGTTTTTGAACTCATTGTTGGCTCCATTCATTTGGAGCAGTGTTCTGTACTGGTGATGCAAGGATTATCGTCCGGTTTGGTTTTAGGCCTTCCCTGGTTGCAGAGGCATAATCCCACGTTTAACTGGAATACTGGGGATCTTACTAAATGGGGTTATGAATGCATGACGTCCTGTTTTTCTATTAATTTTATTTCTCTCCCTGAGGAGGTGAACACTCTACCTGAGTTTATTCAGGACTTTGCTGATGTTTTTTCTAAAAAGGCCTCCGAAGAGTTACCTCCTCATAAAGAATACGATTGCGCTATCGATTTGGTAGCAGGAGATAGGCTCCCTAAGGGTAGGATATTTAATCTCTCTTGTCCCGAACGTGAAGCCATGAGAGAATATATCCAGGAAAGCCTGGCCAAGGGTTACATTCGCCCCTCTACTTCTCCGGTAGGTGCTGGCTTCTTCTTCGTAGGGAAGAAGGATGGTGGTCTTAGGCCGTGCATCGATTACCGAAACTTGAATAAGGTCACTGTAAGGAACCAGTATCCCCTTCCTTTGATTCCTGATCTCTTCAATCAGGTTCAAGGGGCAAAATCGTTCTCTAAGTATGATCTTCGGGGGGCTTATAACCTTATCCGAATCAGAGAAGGGGATGAGTGGAAGACTGCGTTTAACACGCCCGAAGGTCATTTCGAATACCTCGTCATGCCCTTTGGGTTGTGTAGTGCTCCCGCGGTCTTCCAGAATTTCATAAATGAGATTTTAAGAGACTACCTGGGGGTATTTCTTGTAGTGTACCTTGATGACATACTTGTGTTTTCCAAGGACTGGTCCTCCCACATTGAGCATGTCAGGAAGGTGCTCCAGGCCCTTCGGGAAAACAAACTCTTTGCTAAAACCTAAAAATGTGTGTTTGGGGTGCAGGAGATACCATTTTTGGGTCATATCCTCACTCCTAATGATTTCCGCATGGACCCTGCCAAGGTTCAGGCTGTGGCTGAATGGGTCCAATCTGCCTCCCTGAAGGCGTTACAGTGCTTCCTGGGTTTGCTAATTACTACAGGAGATTTATTGCTAACTTCTCGGTCATCGCTAAGCCTCGTACGGATCTTACTCGCAAAGGTGCTGATCTCCTCCACTTGCCTCCGGAGGCGGTCCAGGCTTTTGAGATCCTTAAGAAGTGCTTTATCTCTTCCCCAGTGCTGATTCAGCCTAATCAAATGGAGCCATTCATCGTGGAGGTTGACGCCTCCGAGGTCGGAGTGGGTGCTGTCTTGTCCCAGGGTACCAGTTCTCTCACCCATCTCCGTCCCTGTGCCTACTTCTCCAGGAAGTTCTCGCCCACTGAGAGTAACTATGACGTGGGCAACCGCAAACTCTTAGCCATTAAATGGGCATTTGAAGAGTGGCGCCACTTCTTGGAGGGGGCTAGGCACCAGGTAACGGTCCTTACCGACCACAAGAATCTGGTTTTCCTAGAATCTGCCCGGAGGCTAAACCCGAGACAAGCTCGATGGGCGTTGTTTTTTACTAGATTCAACTTTATGGTCACCTATAGGGCTGGGTCTAAAAATATTAAAGCTGATGCTCTGTCGCGTAGTCTCATGGCCAGCCCACCTTCGGAGGAGGATCCTGCTTTTGTTTTGCCCCCAGGTATAATCATATCCTATGTTGATTCTGACTTAGTCTCCAAAATTGCGGCTGATCAAGGTTCAGCTCCCAGGAACCTTCCTGGGAACAAGCTGTTTGTTCCCCTGCAATTCCGGCTAAGGGTACTCAGGGAAAATCATGACTCTGCACTATCTGGCTATCCAGGCATCCTGGGTACCAAGCACCTCATTTCTAGAACCTATTGGTGGCCTGGATTGCCTAAAGACGTTAAGGCCTACGTCGCCGCTTGTGAAATTTGTGCTAGGTCCAAGACTCCCAGGTTCCGACCAGTGGGCTTACTATGTTCTTTGCCCATTCCCCAGAGACCTGGGACCCATATCTCCATGGATTTTATCACCGAACTGCATCCATCCCAAGGCAAGTTGGTGGTGTGGGTTATAGTAGACCGCTTCAGTAAGATGTGCCACTTTGTGCCCCTCAAGAAACTACCCAATGCCAAGACGTTAGCTACCTTGTTTGTCAAACACATCTTGCGTCTCCATGGGGTTCCTGTCAATACTGTTTCTGACAGAGGGGTACAATTTGTTTCATTGTTTTGTAGAGCTTTCTGTAAGAAGTTGGAGATTGATCTGTCCTTCTCCTCAGCCTTCCATCCTGAAACTAATGGCCAAACTGAGAGGACTAATCAGTCTCTAGAACAATATTTAAGGTGTTTTATCTCTGACTGTCAATATGATTGGGTCTCCTTCATTCCCCTAGCCGAATTTCCCCTTAATAACCGGGTCAGTAACTCGTCAGGGGTCTCCCCCTTTTTCTGTAATTTTGGGTTTAATCCACGGTTCTCCTCCGTTTCACCTGGTGGTTCCAACAATACAGAGGTAGATGTCGTTCATCAGGAACTGTGCACAGTCTAGGCCCAGGTTCAGAAGAACCTTGAGGCGTCCCAGAGCATACAAAAGACTAAGGGCAGATAAAAGACGTTCTGCTAACCCCTTGTTTGTGGTCGGGGATCTGGTGTGGCTGTCTTCAAAAAATTTGCGCCTTAAAGTTCCATCCAAAAAATTTTCTCCCCGGTATATAGAGCCGTCCAAGGTAATTGAGGTCCTTAACCCTGTCTCCTTCCGGCTGGAGTTGCCCCCGTCCTTTCAAATACACGACATGTTTCATGCCTCATTCCTGAAACGCTGCTCCCCGTCCTTGGCTACTTCGAGGAAACCTCCGGTCCCTGTTCTCACCCCTGAGGGGGTAGAATTCGAGGTGGCCAAGATTGTGGACAGCAGGATGGTCCAAGGCTCCCTCCAGTACCTGGTCCATTGGAGAAGATACGGACCTGAGGAGAGGACTTGGGTACCCGCCCGGGATGTTCACATTGGGTTATTGCTCAGGAGGTTCCATCTTTGGTTCCCCAATAAGCCAGGTCCACCTAGGAAGGGTCCAGTGGCCCCTCATAAAAGGGGGGTACTGTAAAGGATCTGCCAGACACAGCTTCTGTGTCGACGCCCATGGTTAATCAGTCTGCATCTGTTCCTAGGTCTGATAGAGTGTCTCGATCTACTACCACTCAGGCTGGTAGGCTGAGGAGTGGGAGAACCTATCACAGCCTGGCCAGACGGTTCTAGCTCCCGCCCTTGGTCTATTTATACCTTCATTTGCTGCTTGTCCTTTGCCTGTGATTCTTGTTTTTCCTGGCTCTGCTGTTCCTGCTATTACCATTGACCTCTGCTTCATATTGACCCTGGCTTGACTGACTCTTCCCCTGTTCTGCTTTTGCTACCGCATACTCTCCTGGTTTGACTCGGCTCGTTCACTACTCTGTTGCTCACTGTGTTTCCGTGGGCAACTGCCCCTCTTCCCTTGCTTCTGTGTTCCCTTGTCTTGTTTTGTTTGTCGTGCACATAGTGAGCGTAGGGACCGTCGCCCAGTTGTACGCCATCACCTAGGACGGACTGTGCAAATAGGCAGGGACTGAGTGGCGGGTAAATTAGGGCTCACCTGTCCGTCTCCCTACCCCGACGTTACATATCCCCTATACTGTGGATAGGGGATGCATGTCTTTTGTAGGAACAACCCCTTCAGTGGCGTCGCGCTGTAGCAGCTATAGCGGCTGCTAGCGGAGCCTCCGGCCATGGGGGGGGGGGGGGGCCCGTGCCGGCGGGTGGCCTGGGCACCCTCATGCTGCGGGCCCCGTAGCAGCCGCTACGGCTGCTATAGCGGTAGTTATGCCACTGTATACACACACAGAAACACACACACACTGTATACACACACAGAGGCACACACACACACTGTAACATATACACATACAAACACAGAGACACATACTGTCTGTATACCCACACACGCACACACACACACACGCACACACACACACACCATCTCTCCATGCTGACAGGATCACAGGTTTCGTGAAGGACGGGCTGTGAGCAGAGCTTCCTCCTGTGCTCCTCAGCTATTTACTTCATGTGTGTAACTAAGAACAGAGCACAGAATAGAGGGAGAGCCCAGTGGTGCCCCGTACATGCTTGGGGGGGCAGCGCCCTGTGTGCTCGCACAGCCCTAAGGCCGGCCCTGCTGGATACTCTGGTGGCTGTAAGACTTGGGACTTATTTCTCATCACTACTGGTGGCCCACACTGCCTAAAGATGTTGTGGACTATGTCTCTTCATGTACCTACTGTGTCCCAAACAAGGCTACCCATTCCAAGCCTGCAGGTCTGCTCTAAACCCTGCCAGGTCCTGATGATCCCTGGCAACATATAGCCATGGATTTTTATAACAGACCTTCCTCCTTCTGCTGGATGTACCACTGTCTGGGTCGTGACGGACGGTTTTTCTAAAATGGCAAATTTCGTCTTGCTGTCTAGCCTTACCTCAGCACCTCATCTGGCAAATTTGTTTGTTCAGCATATCTTTAGTCTTCACGGACTACCCCTCCATATCATGTGTGATCGCGGTGTACAATTGACATCTAAATACTGGAGAAACCTGTGTAAACTTTTGGATGTGAAATTGGACTTTTCCTCTGCTTATCACTCACAATCTCATGGTCAAGTGGAGATAATTAATCAAGTACTAGAAAATGATCTTTGTCATTTTGTATCTGTTTAACACGACAATTGGGTACATCTTCTGCCATGTGCCGAATTCTCTTATAATAATTGTAGCGTCCATGGCCGCGGGCAGTCGGCACAAAGGAAATCGTCCGGGCGTTGTTAGTCTATCCCAGTCTGTCTCGCAAATGGTCTTAGTGTTTCCCCATTCTAGTTGTTACCCGTGCCCTGTTACCCGTTCCTGTATCCCGTATTGTTCTTGTTCCAGTGCCTACCAGTGTTGGATTCGTGTCTACTGCACCTGCTGTCGTTTGCCATGTCCAGTGTCGTTTGCCATGTCCAGTGTCGTTTGCCACGTCCAGTGTCTTCTGCCACGTCCAGTGTCTTCTGCCACGTCCAGTGTCTTCTGCTACATCGGATACTGCCCGCCACGTCTGGCGCTACCTGCCGCACCGGCCTCCATCCGTGCTGAAGCCACAGCCACTGTCTGGACTAGTTCAGGTACCCAAGCATTGCTATCTGCTATTGACTTTCGTGTAGACTGTGACCTGGTCAGCTGCCTCCCTGCTACAGGGGAGCGGCTTAGTGGGTCCACATACCCTGTGACCGTGACAATAATCACATGAGTAAGTCTACTGTTTTTTCTCCAATCTTCATTGTGTACAGCCAACATCCACGTGTTCCTCTTCCTGTAATGGCTACATCTCAAGTGCCAACAGCCAATTCTTCTTTCGGAAGCTTTCTTGAGGTCTAAAATAAGTCCGTGATCCTGCAGGCAGTGGATCGCATGAAAAAATATGCCGTTATGAAAAGAAGAATTCCTCCTCAGTTTCCTCCCAGAGTCAAAGTTTGGTTGTCTTCAAAAAATATTCGCCTGGAGATCCCTTCCTACAAATTAGTTCCCAGATTCTTTGGTCCTTTTGAAGTTCTGCAACAGATTAACCATGTGTCTTATAAACTACGGCTACCTCCAACTCTCAAAATACCCAACTCGTTCCATGTGTCCCTCCTATAGCCGGTCGTCCTGAACTGATACAGCAAATCCCCTAGCTCTGCAATTGCTCCCAGCGGTTCTTCTGATGTCTTCGAAGTCAAAAAGATTCTGGACTACAAGAAGGTAAGAGGGAAGACGTTTTACCTTGTGGAATGGAAGGGTTTTGGTCCTGAGGAGAGGTCATGGGAGCCTGAAGAAAATGTGGATGCTCCAGCTCTCGTCAGGATATTCCTCTTACGTTCTGGACCTAAGAAGAGGGGGCATAAGGGGGGGTACTGTAATTGTCGCTGTCCGCCGGCATCTTCCACTTACCGGCAGCCACGATCGCAGACCTCTGAAGACTTGCCGGCGTCTTCTCCCACAGGGAAACCGGTGCGCACTGCTCTCATTTTCAGTTGATGCCTGCAGGGTGCGCGCGTGCACTCGGCCCCTCTTTTACAGTGCTCGTGCGCGTACCAGGAAATCCTTCCTGGAACTTTAAAAGGTACCTATGTCTTCCCTATGTTTGTCTTGCAAATAGTTCCTTAGCTGTATCCTATATCCCGTATCCAGTATCTGCATCCGGTTCTAGTGCCTAATCGAGTGTCCGAGATTACTTCACCATCTGTGTCCAGTACCCAAGCCAAGTCCAGTGTTCGAGATGACTGCAGTACTCCTGTCCAGTGTTCTAGCCAAGTCTAGTGTCCGAGAATGCATTACTCCTGTCTGGTGTCCTAGCCAGGTTCCATTGCCCTGCACAGGCCTGCTTCCCCTGATTGTCTGGCATATGCCCACCTCTGACTTTCTGGGTACTTTATCATCACTGACTCCCATATACTCTGTTGATCAGCAGCTGCTTCATTACAGCGTAGTGACCCAGTGGGTCCACATACCTGCCAGTTGTTACATTATCCTTAGATATAGGTGATGTAAAGTCATACCTCCGATGTCCTCATTAGATCTGGTGGGTCTAAGGTCATACCTCTGATGTCATCATTAGATCTGGTGGATGTAATGTCAGTCATACCTCTGATATCATCATTAGATCTAATGGATGTAAGGTCATACCTCTGATATCATCATTAGATCTAATGGATGTAAGGTCATACTTCTGATATCATCATTAGATCTGGTGGATGTAATTTCATTGCTTCCTATAGATAAGACTTACTCTTTTTACATACTCCCTTTCTACTATTTTTAGTAAGCATATTCCATATGCATGTTTGTTAACTATATATTTAATGGGGATATCCATTTAGAACAAGTCTTTTTTATTGGGGATACCCCTTTTAGAACCTCCATAGTCTGACGCTAAGTCCTGATTTTAGAATTAGTTTTACCTCTGGTAATTACACGTAATGTGTTTGGAGAAGCAAAGCATGATATATCCGTAATCATAAAATTAAACACCATGAAACTTTATTGTCTACAAACACTGGATTTTCAATGGTTCTAGTCTATAGGTGTCATCACATGATGGGTCAACAAGAAAATCAGACTATAATGTAACAAGGGTATTGCTAAGTGGGTGGGGGTACAGGGTATGTCCCCCGGTTGCTGTGTATCAGTGGGTGCCAACAAGTCGCTTTTTGTTTAAAAAAAGTATTAAGATACCGGACAATGTTGCCACGGGTGAGATTTTTGACATATCAGGGGCTAAAAATCCCATCTGTGCTTCCAGCTCATAGTGTATATGCATATATTATTTACATTTCTTTTTTCCAAGGCTTATTTTACTGTTTAGTCTTTTCCTGTAAGCGGCAATGTGAGAGGCCTCAGGACAGTGAACTCTGGTTACTTTATGGACATACTTTCGTTATCTGAATGCATGTTTTACATAAATATTCATCATTTTCGCTCTGCATTTCTAATGGCCTCTGTTATATGTGGAGCACAGGTGACACATAATGTTTGGTTACAGGACATTAATAAGAGGTTCTACTTCTCCACTTAACATTTTATTCATTCCTATAATTTTCTCACGCTGTCTGCCCACAGGTGTATCCTAGGAAATCTCCACGGGAACTGTGTTGCTTCTTAGACTTATAAATAGATGGTAAATGAAAGATGTTGCATTATTCTAAGCAAGTGGTAGAACATTCTATTGGTGTTTTGGATAATAATTATTTGAAGAGGCTATGATTTATTTCCCCCAGAAACAGCACCACTCTTGTCCATAGGCTGTTTATGGTATTGCAACTCAGTCCTATTCATTTGAATGTGCTGAAATACCAGACACAAACCATGAACAAGAATTAAGCTGTTTCTAAAAGAAAAAAGCAGACAACCCTTTAACCCACTTACCTCTTCTTATAAAACTACTGATGTAGCCATCTTTAACTTAACTAAATACACAGCGGCAAGAAAGTTGACTTCAAATTAAATTGTGCTACATCTGAATACAACCCAAAAGTCCATTTGTTAAACCTGATAAACCGCGTCTGGCATTGACCTTGTGCTACGGACCCCCTAATAGCAGTGTTCTCCAACCTGTGTGTCCCCAGTTTTTTCAAAACGCATACCCTATATGACATGCAGACATACCAATCTTATTGGCACGTTCCTTGGGTTTGAGTATAATGAGACTTTCTGGTCCTACCAGCACTAGTCCAATTAAAAAGCCAGGTAAAAATTACCTACTGGTTTGGTTGATTAGCGAGAGATAAGTGGCAACCAGACACATCTGGAACCACTAATCTCAGACGAAACAATGTAATTAGACTGAAAATATCCATCCTGCCTGATCCATGTTTTCCCTGAAATCAGATGCTGAAGGGATCATATGCCCGCTCATTAGCTTGTTGGGGCATCCATTCAAAAGGGGCATAGGTAGGAGGGGCTGGCGCCGCTGCCCCTGGTGCTGGAAGGAGTGTATTAAGATACAGGGCTAGGGTAGTGAACTGAGTCTTTGCCAAAGGTATAGCCTAGCTAAAAGCTTATGTCTATGGCCACGTTTAGTGACATTTATAAACTGAATGATAAGGGTGCGAAAAATCTTGGTGCCGGTCCAGACTGGCAGGAGGAGATTAACTTCACCCAGTCGATTACATAATTGTTCTTCATGTAATTACCTTCTATTGCTTATAAATCGAATTGTTTTATATTGATTATTTAATGTTAATGATTTATCGTAACGAAAAATAATTCAGTGAAATTGTAGTCAATAAAAGAAGATGTGTTTAATGATTAATGCGTAATTCTGTTTTGGGCCCACTCATAGGTTTCTTTATAACGTTTGACAAGCAACGTGAGGACACATTACACAATGAAACAAGAAAACGGAGGCAGCCAGCAGGTAGGTGTCGTGTATGTTAACAGGGATTTCTAGATGTCACTGTTTAGAAGGACTGAAATGTATCTAACTTCTACTGATTGGATGCAGCGTAATGTGTAATATATATATATATATATATATATATATATATATATATATATATATATATATATATATATATATATATATATATATATATATATATATGAGAATCGAATGTACTATACGTTTATTATTAGTATTTCTATAGAATATGAATCCTCTTAAATCAATGACTTGAGCTTATTTAAGGGGAAGTTCCACCTTTGATGTCTTCATTACCTTTTTTTGTTGCTGTTTTGGAAATCGTCAGCAAGCTGTTGTTGACGGGTGTTGTTATTATTATTATTATTATATAGATTTATGATATATTGCTAGGATGGGTGCTGTGCACTTTTGGCTCCCGTCAGGTGTACTCGACTTTTCCCAGGAGACACATGGTCATACCATTAAAGTCTATAAACTGACACCATGTGTCTTCCGAGAAAAACTACGTCCATTGGAAGCAGCCTACAGCTCGGACCCCAATAGATAAAACATTTATGGCATATCCTATCAATATCAACTACTCTATCAATAGTAGCCAGTTCGTCATGACAGTGATCTAAGCACAAAATGTTACACACAGACGTGACGAAAGAATGTAATCCATCTAGTTTAGGCGTAAACTCACACTGCATTATGCACATTCTGAATTACCATTAGGATAAAATGAAACGTGTGTATTTATTTATAAATGCTTATTTTTATATAGCACCAACATATTCCACAGTGCTGTACAAAGATTGGCATCATTCGCATCAGTCAATGTCCTCAATGGGGTTCACAATCAAATTTCTCTAGAGATAAATTACCATTTGACATTTTAATGCTCGAGTGATCAGGGTCCAGCTGATATTCCGACCTGTAGATAATAGTAATGAAAGAACTCTATGTGCCAATGCAACAGTTTGTACAATCCATTATGACATAATGATGTGTTGTCAGCAGTTTTACAGAGGCCTCCAGGTAAATCCCCGACAATTTATTAATGTACAAAACAACAAGTTCCAAAGCAAATAGATGACCAGTGCGGGAAATCTAGATGTTGCAGCCGTACAATATCCATGCGAAACTTTGTATTCAAGTGGTTATCCAAGAGAAGACTTGCTGGATGTAGATAAATGTGATATTACTTAATGAACATTAAATGGTATAAATTTTTTCACTGCTGGTTTTGCCACTGATCTGTTACATGCAGATTTTACTATGGATTTTGCTGTGGATGTGCCGCAAATGTCACCCTTTGCAATGATCTGAAAATCCATAACTTAAAAAGCATTCTATGGATTTAGTCTGCGTTGATTTCTTTCTGCTATACTTATGTCCAAACAGTATATAACAGGGGCCGGCAACCTATGGCACCCGTGCCACAACTGGCACGTGGGGCATTGATTAATGGCACCCTTCTCTCGGTGTCCAGTGGCGGCCCTGAACACTGTGCGTCGTTGTGTACTGAGCACACAATGCAACACTTCTCTTTCTCCTGGTGTTCAGCAGTGACCAGCATATAATGAAGCGCCACGTCATCTCCTGGTGATCAGCACTGCCGCCATCTCTGCTGTCCTGGTGTCTCTGTAAAAGTAAGTTAAAGTCACTTTAGAAATCAATGCCACTGTCGCAAAGATTTGAAGCTTCTATCTGCACCCCCCCCTGTCCGAACCACAACAAAATCTCCGGCAACTATTTCCCCTACGTGTGTCCCAGACCCCCCTATGGAAATCTCTGTCAGCTTTCTCTTTATGTGCAACTCCCCCGAGGAAATTTCTGTCTGTTCCCTCTTTTATATGCTCCCCTCCCCCAAGCTGGTGTTCAGTTGCCGTGGTCTCTCCTATGTCCACCCCCTCCCCTAATCTGATGTAACGGCTGCCGCGCCGTTCCCCGCCATTCCCACGGCCTCTGCTCCGGTTCCGGCGCCCTCCCTCATCAGCTGCTCGTCCCGAGCTCCACTTACCCGGTCCGGACGCTCTGCTGGCCCCGGACGGCGTTAGGTGAGTGCAGCTATTACCTCCTTCCGCGGTCCAGCATCCTCGATGTGCGGCTGCAGTCACTAGAGGGCACGCACGCTGACTCGTCCTGCCTTAAAGGGCCAGCTCGCGCCTTAATTCCCAGAACTTCCTATTTAAGGTTACTCCTCCCTTCCATCCCTGCTTGTTCAACCAAGTTCCCCATGAGTTCCCTGTGCCATAGTTCCCTGTATCCGCTCCTTCTGCCTTTTGTCTGGATTTCCCGTTACTGACCTCTGCTTGAACTTGACTATTCTTGTCTGCCGCCTGCCTTGACCTATTGCTGCCATACCCATTACGACGGGAGTTGGAGCTATTCTGTCCCAAAAGACTTGTAGAGGGAGACTGGTGGCCTGCGTTTTTTTCTCCAAATCGTTCACATCCGCTGAAAAAAATTATGGAATTGGAGATAAAGAACTTTTAGCTATTAAATTGGCCCTGGAGGAATGGAGACATCTGCTTGAGGGTGCACGGCACCCTATCATCATTTACACAGACCATAAAAACCTCCTATACTTACAAACTGCTCAACGCCTAAACTCTCGTCAAGCTCGGTGGGCATTATTCTTCTCCAGATTCAATTTTCAGCTTCATTACAGACCTGCTGGAAAGAATACCAAGGCTGACACCTTATCTCGCTGTTTTGACCCCACAGACCAAGAGCCCAGCCCCCAGTTCATTATAGATCTGAAACGTATCGTGATCGCTGCTCCTTCTGAAGTGGTACACATTCCCGAGGAAAGACCTACGTACCCCAGAAACAAAGGGATTGTGTTCTGCGTTGGGGTCATGCCTCCAGGGTTTCTGGGCACCCTGGCATCAAAAGGACTCTCGATTTGATTGGTCGTCAGTACTGGTGGCCTTCCATGTCCCAAGACACTAAAGACTTTGTTTCTGCCTGCTCCACTTGTTCTCAAAATAAAGTCTCCCATTCAAGACCTGCTGGCCTTCTGCACCCCCTGCCTGTGCCTGACCCTCCCTGGTCGCACATTGCCATGGACTTCATCACCGATCTGCCTAATTCTGCTGGGTGTACCGTAATCTGGGTTGTGGTGGATCGCTTTTCCAAGATGGAGCACTTCGTACCTCTCTCAGGCCTTCCGTCATCTTCCCGACTGGCAACGCTGTTTGTTGAGCACATCTTTCGCCTGCATGGTCTTCCTAAGCACATTGTTTCTGACAGAGGAGTTCAGTTCACATCCAAGTTCTCGAGAGCCTTGTGCAAACTGCTGGAGGTCAAACTAGACTTCTCTTCCGCGTACCATCCCCAATCCAATGGTCAAGTAGAGCCGATAGACCAAATACTTGAAGGTTTCCTCAGGAATTTTGTGTCTTCGAGACAAGACAACTGGGCAGGTCTGCTTCCATGGGCCGAATTTTCCTACAACAACCATACGGGGGAATCTACCCTCTCTTCTCCCTTCTTCTTGGTGTACGGCCAGCAAGCACCCAGGAATTCCCCTACCAGTCTCTGTGCCTTCTGAGATTCCAGCTGCTAACACGGTCCACCGCTACTTTCTACGGATTTGGCAGACGGCCAAGGACTCCATCCACAGAGCCGTAGCCAGGTTTAAAAGAGACGCGGATAAAAGACACAGGATACCACCGCGGCTCCTTCCTGGGGATAAAGTCTGGCTATCCACCCGGTACATACGTCTGAAGACCCCTTGTTACAAGCTAGCTCCTCGCTTTCTGGATCCCTATGAAATAACGAAACAAATTTATCCAGTAACTTTCAGACTTCGCCTTCCTCAGTCCCTAAAAATCTCTAATTCCTTCCACATTTCTCTGCTGAAACCCACCATACTCAACCGATTTTCTAAGAAAATTCCGGTCCATCCTGTACCAGTGGCTGATGCCGAATTTGAAATTCAAGAGATCCTGGATGTCAAACGATCACGGGGGAGATTATGGTACCTAGTGGACTGGAGAGATTATGGTCCTGAGGAGAGATCATGGGAGCCTGTGGAGAATATCAACGCCCCAGCTCTCATCAAGTACTTTGAGCGAAGGTTTCCAAGCAAGCCTAAAAAGAGGGGGAGTAAAGGGGGAGGTACTGTAACGGCTGCCGCGCCGTTCCCATGGCCTCTGCTCCGGTTCCGGCGCCCTCCCTCATCAGCTGCTCGTCCCGAGCTCCACTTACCCGGTCTGGATGCTCTGCTGGCCCTGGACGGTGTTAGGTGAGTGCAGCCATTACCTCCTTCCGCGGTCGGGGCATCCTCTATGTGCGGCTGCAGTCACTAGAGGGCACGCGCGCTTACTCGTCCTGCCTTAAAGGGCCAGCGCGCGCCTTCATTCCCAGAACTTCCTATTTAAGGTTCCTCCTCCCTTCCATCTCTGCTTGTTCAACCAAGTTCCCCGTGAGTTCCCTGTGCCCTGTTTCCGTTCCTTCTGCCTTTTGTCTGGATTTCCCGTTACTGACCTGGTCTGCCGCCTGCCTTGACCTATTGCTGCCATACACATTACGACGTCTGCTGCCTGTCCTGACTTCTGCCTATCCATCCGAATGCTTCTACCCGCTGTGCCAAGCGTTGCCTGGGTTCCACGCACCATCTCCCAGACGACAACGAGGATCCACGAACAAACCGGTGAGAACCGTTATAGCTGATGTCCAGTAGTCAGGGATTCTCACATGTGAACCCCCTCCCCTAAGCTGATGTTCAGTACTCTCGGCCTCTCCTATGTGCACCCCCTCCCCCAAGGTGGTATTCAGTAGTCGCGGTCTTTCCTGTGTGCACCCCCTCCCTTAAACTGGTGTTCAGTAGCCGATCTCAGTATATTTACTGAATGTAAATTTAATTAACTTATAGGTTTATGTCACATACATAGTAACAGTTTGTGTTCTATGACTTTCAAGTTTGCGTGGCACACTGGGAACTTCATCTCGGTTTTTTTTAACGGAACGCCTAACAAAAAAGTTTGCCTACCCCTGGTGTAAAATGTGTGGTGAAAACTGTATCTGAGGTGACAAAATAGTCAGTTCTGACCTAAATAAGGTAATGCAAATGACAGAGCCTTTAGGACTTCGGGTATGTTCACACGGTATCGTCCGTAACGGCTGAAATTACGGGGCTGTTTTCAGGAGAAGACAGCACCGTAATTTCAGCCGTAATGGCATGTTGAGGCGCTTTTTCGCTGCGTCTATTACGGACGTAAATGGAGCTGTTTATCCATGGAGTCCATGGAAAACGGCTCCATTTACGTCTGAAGAAGTGACATGCACTTCTTTGACGCGGGCGTCTTTTTTACGCCCCGCATTTTGACAGCGGGGCGTAAAAAAAAAAAAGACCGTCTGAACAGAACAACGTAAGACCCATTCAAATGAATGGGCAGATGTTTGCCGACGCTAACGCGCTGCATTTTCGGACGTAATTCGGGGGTTAAAACGCCCGAATTACGTCCGTAAATAGGCCGTGTGAACATACCCTGAATGTTCTGCCATTTAGGGTGACCTATGTTGGAAATATTCTGCATTAGAAGTAATGCTTCTAGGGAGGAATAGCTCTGTAATACAGCATCCGATGGAGCATTTTTTTTTTTTGTCAGATTCATAGAGTAGTGTCCTATAGAAGTCAATCGGTGTCCTATTAAGGCTCCATACAACTTTGCCATGTTAAGGCTCCATACAACTTTGATGTTGCACAGAGCAGTAATAGAAGCCCTAAGGCTAGGATCACACAGAGTAGCCTCACCTTAATCTAACACTTTTTTTCATATTTCAGCTGAGTGCCTTCTTTGCAGCAAAAATCACTTTATTCAATATATGCAAATTAAGTTTTTGGAGCAATGAGGGCGTCACCGTTGCTCCAAACCGCTCTGGCTTCTACCTACAGGCCATCCCTCTGTCACGTTGTGTTCGTGGACCCACTGGGCCGTACCGCCTTGGCAGCTGGCCAACAGGGTACAGCTTACAGTCTATAGCTCATATAGGGTACCTGTGGCAGCTCAGACAGTAGCAAGGCAGGCTCGGCTGGGACTAGGCAGCAGGTAGACGTCAGGTGTCATGTAGCAGGACAGGCATGGTATACAGCACAGCATGACTCCAGCTCAGCACGGCACTTGACCAGGATAGCACGGGATACAGGTAACAGGATACAGGAACAGGGAACACTGGGAACTGGGAAACACTAGGAGACCATTTGCATAGACAAACATAGGGTACGACAACAACGCTCAGCCGTGGGAGGAAGGGGCTGGCCCCTTCTTATAGTCCAGGGTGCTATGGGCTAATTAAACATAAAAGTCTACGAGACCCGGCCGAGGTGAGCGAAAGTGAGCCCTGGCATCTCCTGAGGAGGAGACTGGGGCCAGCGTTCGCAGATCCATGGCTGCGGGCATCAGGATGTGAGTGAGCCTGACGGCCCGCGGCCATGGGCATGACAGTATCCCCCCTCTTATGCCCCCTCTTCTTGGGACCAGAGCAAGAGAGAAACTTCTTCAGAAGGGTTCTCCTCTGGCTCTCAGGACCTCTCTTCAGGACCAAACCCCCTCCAATCCACCAAGTCTTTGCTCTTACTCTCTTGGTGTCCAAGATCTCCTTAACTTCGAAGGTGTCTGAAGGACAGCTGGAGGCAACCGCAGGGCTAGGAGTCTTGGTAAAGCGGTTCAGAACCACCAGTTTCAGGAGGGAGACATGGAAGGAGTTGGGAATCTTGAGGGTAGGAGGCAGCCGAAGCTTGTAGGCGACAGGGTTTGATCTGCTGCAGGATCACAAAGGGTCTGAGGAACCTGGGAGCAAATTTGTAAGATGGCACCCTCAGTCGGATATTCCTGGAGGACAGTCAGACCTTCGTTCCAGGGAGAAACTGAGGGGGTTCTCTTCTCCTTGTGTCCGCCTTCCGTTTCATGTGGTCGACCGCCAGCAGGATGGAGGATTGAGTCTGCTGCCAGATCTGCAAAAAGTCCCTATAAGCAGTGTCAGTAGCTGGTACCTCGGACGTATCAGGCACCAGGAGAGGAATTCGTGGGTGTTGTCCATAGACAATAAGGAACGGTGTATTCCTTGTGGACACGCTGGTGTGATTATTGTAAGAAAATTCAGCCCAAGGGAGCAACTGCACCCAGTCATCATGCTGCTTGGAGATGAAATGGCGTAGGTAGTTCTCCAAGATCTGATTGATCCTCTCGACCTGACCATTGGACTGAGGATGGTAGGCTGAGGAAAAGTTCAACTTTACACTTAGGAGTCCGCAGAGGACTCTCCAGAACTTCGAGGTGAACTGAACCCCCCGAACAGACACAATATGCTGAGACAAGCCGTGCAGGCGGAAGATGTGTTGGATGAAAAGCTTAGCCAGTTGAGGAGCAGAAGGTCCGGTCCGTAAAAATTAGGATAGGTTGAGCTGCGCCCTCTAGTAGATGTCTCCACTCCTCCAGAGCCAATTTGATGGCCAGTAGCTCCCGATCCCCAATCGAGTAGTTGCGTTCTGCGGAAGAGGAGAGCTTAGAGAAATATCCACATACCATTGACTTGCTCTTGGAACCTCTCTGGAACAGGAGTGCACTAGCACCGACAGAGGAGGCGTCCACCTCCAATGAGAACTGTAGGGAAACATCGGGATGATGGAGGATAGAGGCTGACGTGAAGGCACTCTTCAGGCTATTGAATGCGGACTCTGCCTCAGGAGTCCACACCTTGGCGTTCATGGCCGTTTTGGTGAGGTTAGAGATAGGAGTAGTCAGTGAGACGTTTGGGATGAACTGTCTGTAAAAATTGGCGAATCCCAGAAAGCGCTGTATGGCCCTCAAGCCTTGAGGGCGTCGCCATTCCAGGATGGACTTTACCTTTTCAGGATCCGTCTCGAGACCTCGATTCGAGACGATGTAGCCCAGGAAGGGTAGAGCATCTTTCTCAAACACGCACTTCTCCAACTTAGCATACAGACGATTCTCCATGAACCGCAGCAAAACTTGATGGACATGTCTCTGATGAGTCATAGGATCTGGAGAAAAAAATCAAGATGTCATCAAGATAGACCACAACACAAACATAGAGGAGGTCATGGAAGATGTCATTAACAAACTCCTGGAAGACGCGTGAGCATTACACAGACTAAAGGGCATTACTAGATATTCATAGTGTCCATCACGGGTGTTAAATGCAGTATTCCATTCATCACCCTGGTGAGCGGAAGTGAGCGCTGGCGTCTCCTGAGGAGGAGAAGTGGCAGTGCTCGCAGATCCATGGATGCGGGCGTCAGGAGGTGAGTGAGCCTGATGGCCCGCGGCCATGGCCATGGGCATGACCCCCTCACTCTCTCACTTCCTTCTTTGATTGACAGGGACCAGGCAGTATAAAAGCCGTGTTCACGTCTGACCCCGTATTCTCCTGAGCGTGCCTGTGCCTTTGCTTCCGAATCGGCACATGCGCACTACATCCCTGAAATTTCACGGTCTAACTGGCTGTACTGTGCATGCGCCAATTACGTCACACTATACATGGAAGAAAAAGGCCTCGGTATCGCAGAGTAGAAGAGGGAGTAGCTGCCAGAACTGAACCATCTTCTGCTCTGCCATGCCGAGGTCCGTCTCTTCCGAGTGTAGTGTGACGTAATCGGTGCATGCACAGTACAGCCGATTAGACCGGGAAGTCTATGGGTACTTTCACAATTGCAGATGGCTATGTATGTGTATCCATAGCTATCAGATCCATATTTACGAACAGTAAAAACTCTTACGGTCATGTGCATGAGGCCTAAAATGTCAGAAATAAATCTTATGTGTGCGAATGAGGCATAATGCTCTCTCTCAGCTATGAGAAATATTAGGGCTTTGCATATAAACAAAAATGTTCCCATTTTTAGCATCAGTAATTTTGAAAATTATGACAAATTAAAATTTAAAGAGATTGTACAGGAAAAAGAAAACACAGATCAAGAGGGGAAATAGCATAAAATAATAAAAGAAGAATTACTTACCTTTTAAATAGCCTGAAAGGCTTCCTACCTATCCTTGTTTGCATAGCTGCATCGATGACGTCAAGTCAACACACGTGACTACTGCAGCCAATCACTGGCCTTAGTGGTGATGTGTGTCGATATGATGTAATCGCTGCAGCTCAGTAAACAACGACCGACAGAAAGCACGGGAGCGGCGGTGCTGGAAATGCAGGGGATTTAGAAAGTAATTTTTTTTAAATTATTATTTCATGCCCCCCCCCCCCGGTTGGTCTGTTTTTTTTGTTGATCCCGACAACCCCTTTAAAATAGGAAGAGAAATGGGATGAGAAATATTATACTAGATATATTGAGTCATAAAAGTATTGTATTGTCGTGGAAGTCAATGGCTCAAAATATATTAGACTTAAATTCAGATGAGTGTCCAACAGACACTCACGCCAGGAACTTTATCCATCATCCTAATAAGGAGATTTCATACCGATATATATAGAGAGAGGAGAAATAACACACAGACGCTGCTGATATGCTCAAAATACTCCTCTGGGAGTTTATTGCCAAACTCAATTACAATAATATCATTCAAAAGGGGTGTAGGCTTGAGGTTAACCAATCAGAGGCAATGTGACAATATTTCTTATTTTGCCAATAGCAGACCATAAGAATATTTCAGGTACATAATTATAATTCTTCATTCTTTAAAATGCTGACATCAGGTAACACCTGGAGACAAACATACAATGGGGTGTTGTTAACTGTTCATTCCCATGAGGGAGTTTGTTGCGATAATGAGAAACAGTTGCATTTTATGTCTAGGTGTTCAGCCAACCTGCTAGCATAGATGTATGAAGACCACACGTGGAACATATAAAGATAACACATTTCTTTGAGACTCAAGCAGAACTATGTAGAGGAAAGGTCATTAAAATAATGGAGAATACGTATCTTAGTAAGTCGGCCTGCTTGATAATTTATAATGTAATTTAATACAGAGAATATAAGCAAATAAACCATCCTTCATAGTATTCATGACAGTTATTGTAGATCTGAAAAGTTCTTACGGTACATAGTTACTCCCATTGTGGAGCATTTTTATTATATGGGCAGAAGCAGAGCTGAATGTTGCACAACCTTTGATATTAAAAGTATAAAAGCTCCTTCAGACGAACGATTACTACGTCTGTTTCAGTGTAGAAGGGACAGCACCCGGACTAAACGCTGACACATTGCAGTTAGTGGGGCAATTCAGCAGTCAGGTTTTTTTCACAGGCAATCCGTTCGTAAAAAACTAAATTGCAGCATGCTCTATCTTTGTCCGTTTATCATGGATTGTATTTTATGTAAAGTTATTTATGGAAAAGTTATTTAGGAGAATTTTTGTTAATAAATATGGCTGCTATGGCCTTACACCATAACGACAGTTGAGTCTTTATTGGAGGGAAAGGTGGGGCCATGGTTGAGACGGGTGTCAATCTTCTGTCCTGAAAGTCAAGAAAGGAGACGTATCAGTCGTTTCTTTATACCTTTCCTTCCCTTTGGATCCACTTCTGGCTTTGGTTAAAAAATCTGAGCCAAGAACTGCAATACAAATGTGTGTGTGATCCTGGTGTAATGGTCTTTGTCCATGCGGCTGTGTCTTGTGCTGTAAATTAGGTGCCGTACCATTCGAAGCCACACACCGTTAAATAGAAAAAAATATATGTCCATCAAGTTCAGCCACTGAACCATTGATTTCAGTACTGCAGTGAAGTTTATTCTGTTTATTAGTAGGAGTTCCAGTGTCGGACCCCCACCTATCAAACATTAATGCCTATCTTTAGGGGCATATGGACAAGGGTTGTCTTGATGATACATCATCTTCAAAGCCCACATGCGGCAAAAAAGTGTCAGGAATTAGCTACAGTTCTTTATACATTAGCATTAATTTCAATTGTCCCATTTTTTGCCAATTGTCCTGCAAAATGGGTATTAAAAGTAGTAGTTGTTATGCAAATGTACCTCAAAATTGGTGGTTTTAGGAGGCTTCTTGGGGGGATGGGGTGGTGCTTAAATGTCTCGCAAATAGGGATTCCAATGTTGGGATGTATGTGTTAGGGAATATAATTCAGCGGGTGAACCTCCAAACTAAAGGTATATTTTAAGATTTACAGATATTATTGCATTAATTCTTAGTTTCTGCAGTTTCATAATTATTCACATATGTATACTTAGCATTTCAATTATTCATCATTTTAAAAGATGTATGTTTGTTGTCAGTGAATGGAAACCTTCTTGTTTAGTTCCAGAGGCTTTAACCCCTTAATGACCAGCCTATTTTGGACCTTAATGACCAGGCTATTTTTTACGTTTTTCAATCGTCGCATTCCAAGAGCTATAACGTTTTTATTTTTGCATCAACAGAGCTGTATAAGGTCTTGTTTTTTGCGGGACGAGTTGTATTTTTTAATAGCACCATTTTGGGGGACATATTATTTATTGATTAACTTTTATTAACTTTTTTTGGGGTAGGAATAGAAAAAAATCTGAAATTTCGCCACTCTTTTTTGCGTCCTAAATCTACGCCGTTTACCGCGTGGTATAAATAACACAATAACTTTATTCAGCGGGTTGTTACGATTGCAACGATACCAAATGTGTATCGTTTTTGTATGTTTTACTTCTTTTACACAGTAAAAACACTTTTTTTTCTAAATGATTTGTTTTTGTGTCTCCATATTTGAAGAGCCGTAACGTTTTAAATTTTTTTTGCGGGACGACTTGTAGTTTTTATTTGTACCATTTTGGAGTAGATGCGACTTTTTGATCACTTTTTATCACATTTTTTTAAAGTTAGTATTCACAGAAAACAGCAATTTTTCCATAGTTTTTTATAAAAAAATTTACGCCGTTCACCGCGCGGGTTAAATAATGTCATAGATTTATAGTCGGGGTCGTTACGGACGCGGCGATACCAAATATGTGAAACTTTTTAACTTTATTTTGTTTTTTTAATAGTAAAGCAGTTTGTAAGCATTTTTTTCACATTTTTTTTTAAATTAACTTTATTAAACTTTTTTTTCACTTTTTTACTAGTCCCATTTGGGGACTATATTATGCGATTCTGCGATCGCTATTATAATACACTGCAATCCTTTTGTATTGCAGTGTATTACTGCCTGGCCGTTTAACACGGACAGGCATCTGCTAGGTCATGCCTGCGGCATGATCTAGCAGGCATTCACTCCAGGCAGACCTGGGGGCCTTTATTAGAACCCCGGCTGCCATTAGAGACACAGACTCCCTCTCTCCAAAACCACTCAGATGTGGTGCTCGCTATTGTGCACCGCATCTGAGGGGTTAAACGGGTGAGATCGATACTAATATCGATCTCACACGGCAGAGCAGGGACGCTCCCAGCCCTCAGCTGCCTCTAGCAGCCGAGAGCAGGGAGATTTGACAGTTCCCTGCTCTGTTTACTTATTCCGATGCCGCAACGTAAAAAGTCTATGGCATCGGAATAAGGCCCGTTAGTGACCGATGTAGAAACACGATGGGCCGGTCACTAACGGGTTAATCTTATCTGACATCTGACACAGGTGGACAACAAGTGTCACTGTATCAGAGATAACCTTTTGTACCTGCATCTGATTCAGGTGTACATGACAAGGACAGATTTCCAGCCTCCTGATGTAAACAGAAATGTGTCCACTCACTGACAGCAAGCAGACATCTTGAATACAACGAGGAATTAAAACGCACAGTACATTATAATTTTTTATTAACTTTCATTATCCAGAAAACCCCCCAAGGGTGTCTTTATGTGAGTTGTTTTTTGACTGAATCCCTGCAAAACCGCACAATTTTTGTAAAAACTTAAAGTGTAGCTAAACGTTCGACAAACTTCTGACATGTCATAGAGATGTGTCAGAAGTTTGGATTGGTGGAGGACCGAGCACTGAGACCCCCATCAATCTCTAGAACGAAGTAGCTGAAGTGCTCGTGTTAGCGCTCAGCTGCTTAGTTTCTGTTCGTTTTTTTCTGGAAAGCCGATGTATCGGTTTACGGGCTCATAGACTTTGTATGTCATGTCAGAAGTTTGTTGAACGTTTAGCTACACTTTAAAACAAAAACAACTGATGTAAGGACAACCTAAATGAAAAGAAGGTACCATTTGAGGCCAATGTTACCATGATCCATAGATTAACCAATGACTGGTAAATATTCTGGCAGCAGATCCACCATTTAGCACAAAGCTCCAGAGGGCTCGGATGAAAGGAAAAGGTATTGGCCATTAGCAAGTGACTGAAACATCAAGACCCCGGGGTTTGACGATAGAATTACATTTGCTCTTTTTAACTTGGCCTTATAAACATGTATCTCAAAGTGGTAAAACAACAATTATCCAGAACTAATGCAGAAACCAACACGGTCCTATGTTCCCTTTAAGAAGACTATTATAAATCCACATCAAGCATTATGAGCTGTGAATAATGAGGGCTGGAAGCCGCGTCATACGTAACAAATGATCAGTATTCAGCCTCAGTCAAAATGACTCTTTGAGGCTGCTGTTGTACAGCGTTCTGGAAAATAAGGGGTTGGGAAAATAACATAGGAGCAGATTTACTAAGACTGGTGTTTTATAAGCAAGTCTTAGCTTAAAACCTGCCGGTGTAAGATGCAACATTTTATTAAGAGCTGTGGTAGATTTGCTCTATAGTTTCTGGCGTAAATTATAGTAAATGCAACGGGCCAAGGGTGACCCCGCCCTTGCTACTTAGCTCCACCCACTTTTTAGGAAAGTTCTGTGAGCGGCAGAAGCGCCACAAAAGTTGTAACAGAAAACTGGCGTAGAAAAGTTGACAGCTTCCCCCATAATGATTTCAATCAACTGAAAGAAAGGATGAGATGGATCGAGGTCAAAGACTTTGAAAAGAAAGCTACACAAGAAAAAGGACACTCGATTGGCCATTGTCAGGCTAATGGAGTCCTATGGAAATGTTTAGCGTGTATATCGTGAGCTTTTCCGACGTGAACACCAAACGTACGGCATAAATACGAAGTGAATGAGGCCTTATAATAGTCCCATGTAGAGATAATTCCATCGCCATTGTGGATCTTTGGAACTCCTTCAGCATAACTCCCAACTTTCAAGTATCACAAAGAGAGAAAACCGATGCGGTGCACGTAGCCTAATTTTTTTAATTTTAAGCCACACCTCTAATCCCACCAAATCTCCGCCCATACAGCCCTGGTTCAGCCCACACAGCATAATGCTCCCATAGTGCCTCCCACACAGTATAACACCCTCTAGCTGCCACCATACAGTATAATGCCCTCATAGATACACCCATACAGTATATAGTCAACACAGATGCCCCCATACAGTATAATGCCCACACAGATTCTCCCATGGAGTATAATGCCCACACAGATGCCCCCATACAGTATAATCCCCACACAAATGCCCCCAGGCAGTATAATGCCCAAACAAACTCCCCCATACACCATAATGCCCCATAGCTGCCCCATGCAGCATAATTCCCCCATTGCCACCCCATACTGTATAATGCCCCTATACAGTATAATGCCCACACAGATGCCCCATACAGTATAATGCCCCATACAGTATAATGCCCCATAGCTGCCCCATACAGTTTAATGCCCCCATACAGCATAATGCCCCCATAGCTGCCCTTATACAGTATAATGCCCTCAAAGTTGCCCCTAGTGCCGGTGCCCACATATAAAGTGCCTGTGCCCTTGTAGATAGTGCCACAGTGTCCATGATGATAGTGCCACACTCCCTTGAAGATAGCACCACCCCCCATGTAGATAGCGCTGCCTCCATTTACATAGTGCCATTGGGACTCCCTCTAAGAGCGGAATCCCCAGCCAGATCGGAGGCCGGGGATTCCGCTCCTAGGTTCCTAGAGAGAAGCCTTGAAGTCACTATCCATATATGGACAGTGACGTCAGTGGCTACTCCTTGAGCGAAATCCCTGTTGCCGACTCTTGCGGGCGATTCCGCTCCAGGAGGAGCCCCTGACGTCAATGTCCATATATGGACAGTGACCTCAGGGGTTTCCTCTAGGAGCAGAATCCCCAGCTAGATCATCGGCAACGGGGATTCCGCTCAATTAGTAGCCACTGACGTCACTGCCCATATATGGACAGTGATGTCAAGGGCTTCCCCGGGCACATCGCTTAAAGTAGCGCTGTGCCCGGGGAGTTCTTGGCGAGCAGAGTAGCTCCCTCTGCTCCTCCGCTCTGAACTAATGCTGAAGCAGGGAGCTGACGGTTCCTTGCTTCAGTATTGGGTTCAACTGTATCTGCGTCCTAAGGACGCAGATACAGTTAACAGCGGAACATACCCCCGGCAGCCCGGGACAGCGGGACAACACCTGGAATCCGTGACTGTCCCACTGAATCTGGAACGGTTGGGAGGTATGCCTTCAGTGTTATTGTTGGAGTCTTTGTTGAATCTCGGATTAATTCCCTCCTTGCCCGGTCTGTGAGTTTTGGTAGGCAGCCTTCTCTTGTCAGGTTTGTATTTGTGCCATATTCGTTCCATTTTGTTATAATGGATGTCATGGTGTTCTGTGAGATGTTTAAAGTTTTGGATATTTTTTTTATAACCCAACCCTGATCTATACTTCTCCACAACTTTGTCTCTGACCTGTTTGGAGAGATCCCTGGTCTTCATGTTGCTTAGTGGTGTTGTAGACTCCGGGGTCTTTCAGAACAGGTGTATTTATACTCACATCATGTGACCGTCATATGAAACTTTGATTGCACACAGGACGACCTTATACAACTAGTTATATGACTTCTGAAGTTTGGTTTGATCAGATCTCATTTATGGGTTTCATAGGAAAGGGGGTAAATACATACAGTATGCAGTCACATCTTTTCAGTTTTTTTTATCAAGGTATTTTTCATTCCACTGTAATTATTTGGATTATTTTGTTAGGTCCATTACCTAAAATCAAATTTAAAATCCATTTAAATTCCAAGTTGCAATGCAACAAAACAGGAAAACATCAAGAGGGTGAATAGTTTTGTAAGCACTGTAATGGCTAGAATTATAGTGAGTTATATAGGGTGGTTGTGTTTGGTAAAATTTAGTGAATATTATTTTTTTTTTAATGTGTATATAAATCAACTCGACCCACGCCATATTTCAGTTTAAATAGATCCTTAGATTAAATAAGAAATATTATTTTTATGACTTCGCTATAGTTGTCACCTAAATTGTTTTAACACTGTAAATTGGAATAATAACTGGTAATTACAGTCCTGTTGCACAATAAAATATATGTATATTTCATCTATATAGCAAAATTCTAAAGCTGTGTTGATTTCAATAGGGAAAAGAAAATGAAAAAATGGACAAACCCATAAATATCAAAGACAAAAAGTCTAAGAAGGTAAGTGATCATTAGTACTTAAAGAGGCTCTGTCACCAGATTTTGCAACCCCTATCTGCTATTGCAGCAGATAGGCGCTGCAATGTAGATTACAGTAACGTTTTTATTTTAAAAAAACGAGCATTTTTGGCCAAGTTATGACCATTTTTGTAGTTATGCAAATGAGGCTTGCAAAAGTCCAAGTGGGTGTGTTTAAAAGTACAAGTCCAAGTGGGTGTGTATTATGTGCGTACATCGGGGCGTTTTTAATACTTTCACTAGCTGGGCGCTCTGATGAGAAGTAACATCCTCTTCTCTTCAGAACGCCCAGCTTGTGACAGTGCAGATCTGTGACGTCACTCACAGGTCCTGCATCGTGACGGCCACATCGGCACCAGAGGCTACAGCTGATTCTGCAGCAGCATCAGCGTTTGCAGGTAAGTCGATCTTACCTGCAAACGCTGATGCTGCTGCAGAATCAACTGTAGCCTCTGGTGCCGATGTGGCCGTCACGATGCAGGACCTGTGAGTGACGTCACAGGTCTGCACTGTCAGAAGCTGGGCGTTCTGAAGAGAAGAGGATGTTACTTCTCTTCACAGCGCCCAGCTAGTACAAGTATTAAAAACGCCCCGATGTACGCACATAATACACACCCACTTGGACTTGTACTTTTAAACACACCCACTTGGACTTTTGCAAGCCTCATTTGCATAACTACAAAAATGGTCATAACTTGGCCAAAAATGCTCGTTTTTTAAAAATAAAAACGTTACTGTAATCTACATTGCAGCGCCTATCTGCTGCAATAGCAGATAGGGGTTGCAAAATCTGGTGACAGAGCCTCTTTAATAGAGTCAAACTTTACATAAAGCATTAACTTGTCATGTCTAATGGCTTCGCCCTGTTCCAAAAGCTTAATGGGAATGTGTCGCTAGAAAAATATTATAATTTTTTTGTTAAACTGTTAGTATATAAATGATTACACATTGTTCTACTTTGTTTAATTTTTTCACAAGTCAGGAAATATTATAAATTAGATTCTAATTTATAACATTTCCATGTGCTGGTCACTAGAGGGAGCAATTCCCAAATTGCAGCATTGGCATATGGTAAAGCAACCTCATTGCTTTATGCTGCAAAATTGGAGAAGACACACTCGCTCTAGTGTCCTCAAACAATCCCCCCTCCTTTATCCTGGCTAGTGCCAGGAGAAAGGAGGGGGTTGAATGTTCAAACCTCCTACACTGTGTGCCGTCATTTTTTGAGCAAATGCACAGTGTAGGAGGATTAGATACAGTGGTAATCACACAGTATAACACGAACATACACACACACACACACAAAGAAGTAGTCATCTTACTGTCCGGCCACGGCTTCCGGTTCACATGAAAATGGCGCTGGATGTCGCTCTTCCGAAGACCTTCCTTTTGGATTGTGTGGGAGCGGCGCATGCGCTGTTGCCACACAGATGGCATACGCTATAGTTACATAGTTACATAGTACATAGTTACATAGTTAGTACGGCTGAAAAAAGACACATGTCCATCAAGTTCAACCAAGGGAAGGGAAAAGGGAAGGAAAAATTTCTACACATAGGAGCTAATATTTTTTTGTTCTAGGAAATTATCTAACCCTTTTTTAAAGCCATCTACTGTCCCTGCTGTGACCAGCTCCTGCGGTAGGCTATTCCATAAATTCACAGTTCTCACTGTAAAGAAGCCTTGTCGCCTCTGCAGCTTGAACCTTTTTTTCTCCAGACGGAGGGAGTGCCCCCTTGTTTTTTGAGGGGGTTTTACAAGGAACAGGATTTCACCATATTTTTTGTATGTGCCATTAATATATTTATATAAGTTAATCATGTCCCCCCTTAGTCTTCTTTTTTCAAGGCTAAATAGGTTTAATTCTTTTAATCTTTCCTCATAACTTAAATTCTCCATGCCCCTTATTAGCTTCGTTGCTCTTCTTTGTATTTTTTTCCAACTCCAGGGCATCCTTTCTATGAACTGGAGCCCAGAACTGAACTGCATATTCTAGATGAGGCCTCACTAATGCTTTGTAAAGTGGCATTATTACATCCCTGTCCCGCGAGTCCATGCCTCTTTTAATACACGACAATATCCTGCTGGCCTTTGAAGCAGCTGATTGACACTGCATGCTGTTATTGAGTTTATGATTTACAAGTACACCCAGATCCTTCTCAACAAGTGAATCCGCCAGTGTAGCGCCCCCTAGGACATATGATGCATGCAGGTTGTTGGTACCAAGATGCATAACTTTACATTTATCTACATTAAACTTCATTTGCCAAGTGGACGCCCAAACACTTAGTTTGTTTAAATCTGCCTGTAATTCATGAACATCTTCCATAGTCTGAACTATATTACATAGCTTGGTGTCATCTGCAAAAATAGAAATAGTGCTATTAATCCCTTCCTCTATATCATTAATAAATAAGTTGAATAATAGTGGTCCCAGCACTGAACCCTGGGGTACACCACTTATAACCGGGGACCATTCAGAGAAGGAATCATTGACCACAACCCTCTGGATACGGTCCTTGAGCCAATTCTCAATCCAATTACAAACTATATTTTCTAAACCTATAGTCCTTAATTTACCCATTAGGCGTCTATGGGGGACAGTGTCAAATGCCTTTGCAAAGTCCAAAAACACTAAATCCACAGCGGCCCCTCTGTCTAGACTTCTGCTCACCTCTTCATAAAAACAGATTAGGTTAGTTTGACAACTTCTGTCCTTAGTAAAACCGTGCTGGCTGTCACTTATAATGCTATTTATTGTCACATAATCCTGTATATAGTCCCTCAATAGCCCCTCAAACATTTTCCCCACGATGGATGTTAAGCTTACTGGTCTATAATTACCCGGGGAAGACCTAGAGCCCTTTTTGAAAATAGGCACCACATTTGCCCTGCGCCAGTCCCTTGGCACTATACCAGTCACTAGAGATTCTCTGAATATTATGAAAAGGGGGACAGAAATAACTGAACTAAGCTCTTTAAGAATTCTAGGGTGTAACCCATCTGGTCCCGGAGCCTTGTGCACATTTATTTTATTTAATTTAGCTTGGACCATCTCTACATTCATCCAATTCAGTATATCAACTGATATATTAACAGCACTGGCACCGGCTACATCAGCTGCTCTTTCTTCTGTTGTATATACAGAGCTAAAGAACCCATTTAGTAACTCTGCCTTCTCTTGATCCCCTGTGATCAACTCCCCATTACCATTATCTAGGGGTCCTACATGTTCAGACCTTGGCTTTTTTGCATTTATATGCTTGAAGAATTTTTTAGGATTTGTTTTACTATCCTTGGCCACCTGCCTTTCATTTTGTATTTTTGCTAATTTTATTACATTTTTACAGATTTTATTAAGCTCTTTATATTTTACAAAGGCTACAGCTGTACCCTCAGATTTGGATTTTTTAAATGCCCTTTTTTTGTCATGTATTGCCCCTTTCACAGAAGGTGTAAGCCATGTGGGGTTTAATTTGAGTCGTTTATACTTATTACCTGTAGGAATAAATTTTGCACTATAATAACTCAAAGTAGATTTGAAAATCTCCCATTTATCATTTGTTCCATTATTTGACATTAGTTCTTCCCAGTCTATATCCTGAATTGCAGCCCTCATCCTGGGGAAATTGGCTTTCTTAAAATTAAATGTTTTTGCCCTCCCAGCCTGCGTTTGTTTTTTACAGTATAGGTAAAATGTAACTATATTATGATCACTGTTACCGAGGTTTTCACGAACATTGACATTCCCAACAAGATCTGCATTATTAGAAATGACCAGATCCAACAGAGCTTCACCTCTAGTCGGGTCTTCCACAAACTGGCCCATAAAATTTTCCTGCAACAGGTTGAGGAAATGTCTCCCCTTTGCAGTTGAAGCCGAACCATGACACCAATTAATATCCCGGAAATTAAAATCTCCCATTATCACTACAGTACCCGCCTGTGCAGCCCGCTCCATCTGTTTATATATCTGACCTTCCATCTCCTCAGTTATATTGGGGGGTCTATAGATTACACCAAAAGTAATTTTTTCAGTGTTTACCTCCCTTTCTAGTTCCACCCACAATGTTTCAACCTCCTCACAGTCTTCACCCACTATTGTCTCTTTCACACTCGCCTTCATATCACTTCTCACATACAGACATACACCACCACCTTTCCTATTTGTCCTGTCTTTACGAAAAAGTGTAAAACCCTGTAGATTTACAGCCCAGTCATGTGAAGAGTCCAGCCATGTTTCAGCAACACCAACTATATCTATATTTTCTTCCAGTATCAAGGCCTCCAGCTCCCCCATTTTGCTTGCTAGACTTCTGGCATTTGTGAACATACACTTTAACTTGCCTGTCAGTTTTTCACTTTTATTATCAGAAATGTGATTTGACATTAATCGGTCCTTTTTATTTACACTGATGTTTTGTAACGAAAGGATCTCCTTATCTTGTTGTCTAGTCCTCTCCCCACATTCTGTTTCTCCCCCCACCAATATAGTCTGACCCCTCTCTAACCTGGCTACCCCTTTTTTTTCTACATTGACCTCCCTCCTCAGCCCTAGTTTAAATACTCCGCCACCCCAGCTAGAATTCTCTCCCCCAGCACAGCGGACCCCCTTCCATTTAGGTGCAAATCATCTGCAGAATACAGTTTGTACCCCAATGAAAAGTCAGCCCAGTGCTCTAGGAACCCAAATCCTTCTCCTCTACACCAAGACTTCAGCCATGCATTTAACTCCCTAAGCTCCCGCTGTCTTTCCTGTGATGCGCATGGCACAGGCAGTATTCCTGAGAATACAACCTTGGAGGTCCTTCCCTTCAGCTTGTAGCCTAGTTCTTTAAAATTATTCTTAAGGCTCCTCCACCTACCATTTATTCTGTCGTTGGTACCGACATGGACCACGACAGCTGGATCATCACCAGCCCCTCCCAGCAATTTGTCCACCCGTTCCACCACATGCCGAACCCTGGCACCAGGGAGACAGCAAACCATTCGGAACGGCTCCCGTTCGCATTCTCTATGGGGATGTATGTGCCGTATTCCATCTCTGTATTTGTCGTTAATCGACACATACAGAGATGAAAAAAAAATGGCAGCCCCCATAGAGAAGTAAAAGAAAGAAAAAAGAAAAAAGTACAACACAAAAACACAAATAAATAAAATGTATTTTAATGACATACTAAAAGCAATAACATATAAAATAGTTTTTTTTTTCGTGACACCTTCCCTTTAAAAAACACACATTTCCTAGGTAGTGAGAGGAGCAGACAGCCAGGAAAACACTCTCAAGTTTTCCTTAAATCTATTTCAAATAGTTTATTAGTAAAATGTATATACATTTGTTACATTTTTCTGGTCTAAGTTGCTCATCCCTAATCCAAGTACAATCCTTCATGGCATCGGTATTCCCTCATGGCAGTGTCCTCTTTCAGCAGGATAATGTGACCTGCCACACTGCAAAAATTGTGCAGGAATAGTTTGAGGAACATGACAAAATGTTCAAGGTGTTGCCCTCCAAATTCCCCAGATTTCAATCTGATCATCTGCGGGATGTGCTGGAAGAACAAGTACGATACGTGGAGGCCACACCTTGCAACTAACAGGACTTAAAGTGGTATTGCCACATTACGGTTAGTGGGGCAATTCAGAAGTCAGTTTTTATTCCTGGGCAATCCGTCAGTAAAAAAAACAATTGCAGCATGCTCTATCTTTGTTCGTTTATCATGCAGGAATGGCCCATAGAACTCAATGGGTCTGTCTGAAAAACAGAGGCAACTCGAATGTCATCAGCTCCATTCCATTTTTCACAGATAGTTGCCTGGAGACATTTGAGAAGTGAAACCAGAAAGTAAAGCCAGAGCAGCGTGGTCCTTAACCCTTAAGGACGCAGCCTAGTTTTGGCCTTAAGGCTCAGAGACCATTTTTCAAATCTGACGCCTCACTTTATGTGGTAATAACTCTGGAACGCTTATACCTATCCAAGCGATTCTGAGATTGTTTTCTCATGAGACATTGGGCTTTATGTTAGTGGTAAAATTTGGTCGATATATGACTGATAAGGGAAAGGACTGTCCTGATAAGGGAAAAAGGGGAATTTTTACTTTCTTTACGTTAAGGGCGTATTTACACGAGCGTGTGCGTTTTGCGCACCCAAAAAATGCGGAGTTTTGCGTGCGCAAAAGGCACTTAACAGCTCCGTGTGTCATGATCATATGGTGCGCGGCTGCGTGCTTTTCGCGCAGCTGCAATCATTATGACACTGTTTGGATGTTTGTAAACAGAAAAACACGTGGTGCTTTTCTGTTTGCAATCATAGTTTGCCTGCTGTTGCGCGAATCACGCAGGTGCCACGGAGGTGCCTCCGTGTGACATGAGTGATTTTCACGCACCCATTGATATCAATCGGTGCGTGATGCGCGAAAAACGCAGAAATATAGGACCTGACGTGAGTTTTACGCAGTGGACTCACCCTGCGCAAAAATCACTGACAGTCTGCACTGCCCCATAGACTAGCATAGGTCCGTGCAATGCATGTGAAAATCACACGCGTTGCACAGACGTATATCCTGTTTGTGTTAATCCGCCCTTAAACTTTTTTATTTTTTTATTTTTACACAACTTTTTTTTAACTTTTTTATTTTGTCCCACTAGGGGACTTGAAGGCAGGAGGCCCTGATCGCAATTCTAATACAATGCACTACATGCATAGTGCAGTGTATTAGAGCCGTCAGCTACTCGCTGACAGCAAGCATAGTGGGTCCTGACTTTGGCCTTGAGGGTGTAGCCATTCCAGGACAATGTAGACCAGCAAGTGTAGAGTATCTTTTTCTGTTTCAATATGTCTTTATTAAACAGTTGAGACATCAGAAAATATATGTGAACAGTTCTACTTGCAGGTAGAAGAAAATAGTTAAAGTCTCAAATAATAATTAAATTTAATTCCTATAAGTTTTTTTACATTTTGAGAAAATGAGATTAAAAATAATATGGATAATAAAAGAAAGGTAAATAAAATAAATGTTGTGAAGAACGTATACAGGTCATCGTAAAGAAAAAATAAAATGTATACAACAGACAACGTATGAGCTCCCACTAGAAAGGGAGAGGTACGGCATATACAGAATTATTCCAACAGATCCAATCTCTACAGAATCGGTCATGTCTTTGTATGCTACAGGCATAAATATATTCATATTGATAGTTTGTATTTACTTTTTTAATGATGTCTGTGATGGTCGGGATGTTACATGTTATCCATCTGAACGCTACAGCTGATGTGGCAGATATTAAATTATGACATATTACAATTTGGAATTGTTTGGGAATAAGATCAATTCCAAGCCGTAGTAACCCAAGTTCCGGCGTGAGGTTAATATTTTGAGTTGTAATCTCATTTAGTAGTGCACTAATAGATTGCCAAAAGGTTAATAATAAAGGACATTCCCAAAATATGTGAAGTATGGATCCCAAATGGTTACAACCTCTCCAACATTGGGGCGATGCATCACTATATATTCTGGAAAGTTTATACGGAGTGAGATACCATCTATAGAATATTTTATAGTATAATTCTTGATGATTAGTACAGGAAGATGGAGAACGCTCTTAACCACTGGTCTCTTGAAAATTGGCCGTTCAGATCTCTATGCCATTTAGATATATGTGTTTGATTTTCAAAGGTAAGTGATTGGGAACCAATCTGCTAAAACGTGTGAATACCTTTAATTGTTTTTAATTGGTTATTTAAGTACGTAGAAGCCGGCATAGGTAGGGAGAGTAATGGATATGGAATTTCTCTCATAATCGTTCTTATCTGCAGAAATTTGTAGAATTGAGTTTTATCTAGTTTGTATCTGAATGATAAGTCAGAGAAGCAACAGAGATTATTTTCCACATATAGATCATCTATATATGTTAAGCCTGCGTTTATCCAGCTGTTTATGTCTAGATCTGGAAGAAAGTCATTTCTAGATTTGAAATGGGATTTTCTCTATTCTGGTAGGCATATCAAGATGTTTATTTTTAGTAAAATTGATCCAAATTTGTAAAGTAGCGCGTACTGTAGATGTGGAGCCGTGTTCTGGCCTATATTTAATGGCTTTTAAGTACAATATATTTTTTAAGTTATCTACTCCTAGGGAAGCTTTTTCTATGTCTACGCATTTCTTATCAGAATGAGGGAGCCACCATTCTTTGAGTTGGTCTAGTATGGATGGCAGCATGGTGATATAACTTCAGATTCGGAACACTAAAACCTCCATCAGATTTATGTTGTGACATCGTTTTTAAAGCTATCCTTGGTTTTTTGCCCGACCAGATAAAGTTAGACATTTGTTTATGTAGTTGGTTTATTATATGGAGGGGGATAAGAATGGGAATTGTTCGTAATTTATATAGTATAACAGGTAAGGTCATCATTTTATATAACGCAATTCTACCACACCAGGATGGTTCAGATTTACTCATATGATCTAAATCTTTCTGAAGTTGAACAATTAGAGGCTTAAAGTTCTTATCAATCAAGGCCTTGATTGACGAGGTTAGTTCTATACCTAGATATGGGATAGATTGATCGTGCCATTTAAATGGAAAGGAATGGGTTATAATGTCCTTCATTTGCGGTTGTATGTTTAAACCTAGAAGTAATGATTTATTATCATTGACTTTGTAGTAAGAGATGGAGTTAAATATCTTGATTGTTTCTGATACAGTTTGGAGGGAAGATAATATTATAATGTCATCTGCAAATAAGCCAATTTTATGAGTAGAATTATTAATTTGTACACCTTGTATTTGAGTGTGTGATCTTATGAGTTCTGCAAAGGGTTCAATTACTAATACAAATATTAAAGGGGAAAGAGGACATCCTTGTCTTGTGCCAATGGATATGTCAAATGGTTTGGATAACATTCCATTTGTGAGTACCCTCGCTGAGGGGTTAGAGTATAGTGCTTTGATTGCTTGTAAGATCAGGCCATGAAACCCAAACCTTTCTAGAGTCTGAAAAGTATATGTCCAGTTTATTCTATCAAACGCCTTCTCTGCATCTAAAGATAAGAGCAGAGAGGGCGTTCCATTCCTCTCCACCCAATCTATTATGTCAATAAATCGCCTTGTAGCATCAGAGGCTTGTCTGTTTTTAATGAAGTTTACTTTGTCTGGGTTTATCAGACCAGGCAGTATAGTTTCCAATCTATGTGATAGAATTTTTGCATAGAGTTTAATGTCTCCATTTAGCAGAGAGATTGGTCTATAATTGGTGGTTAAAGTTGGGTCTTTATTAGGTTTAGGTTTAGGTATGGTTGTAATTGTAGCTAAAAGCATTTCTTTAGGAAATGATCCTAACTGCATTGCTTCATTAAACAAGGTTTCCATGTGAGGGGAAAGTGTGTCTTTGAAGGTCGTATAGTATTCATTTGTATAGCCATCGGGGCCTGGGGCTTTAGATCTTTTGAGTGTTGTGACAGCTCTAAGAATTTCTACGTTTGTGATTGGTTTGTTTAGGTTATTCAGTTGATCGTTGGGAAGATTGACTTTGTCAAGAAATTTTTTAATATTTTCAGTAGTTGTGGAATTGTAGGGTCAGATTTAAAGTTATATAATGATGAGTAATACTCTCCAAAATTATCTGCTATTTCTTTTGGATTAAGAATTTTCTTAGATGTGGTTGGTGAGATCAGATAGGCAATTTTATTTTTCATCTGTATATTTTTAACTCTTTTGGCCATGAAAGCATTGGCTTTATTGTTTAGGCTATAGTATTTCATACGGAGTTTAGTTAAGTTATGTTCATATTTGTATAGTAGTAAGGATCTGAGTTTGTCTCTGGTATGAGTTAATTTTTGGTGGGTAAGAAATGATGGGTTATATTTTTGTTGTGTGTCTAGACTTCTCAGTTCTGTGGTAATGTCATCCAATAGTTTTTTCCTCTTTTTATTGTGGAATGCTGATATTTTAATAAAAATACCTCGTATGTACGCCTTATGAGCGTTCCAGAGAGTAAATACACTGATATCAGGTGTGGCATTGAGTTCGAAGTAGTCCTCGATCTCTTGATGAATGAGTTTCTGGGTTTCGGTATGTACTAGTAGAAAGTTGTTTAGTCTCCATACATTCTCTATTTGTGGAATATGAGGTTCATTCATTTTTATAACTAAAGGTGAATGATCAGACCAAGTTATGTCACCTATTTTGACCTCAGCACATAGCTGCAGAGAATTTTTATCTGTGAGACAATAGTCTATTCTTGTGTATGTTCTATGTGGAGAAGAATAATATGTGTAGTCCTTTTCGTTGGCATGAAGACATCGCCAAGTATCATGCAAGTCGTTACTATGTAACCATGACAATAATGTTGAGGGCGGTCTCTTGTGCTTAGCTGTTGTATCCATTAATGGATCTGAAATTAGATTTAAATCACCGCATAGAATTAAACTGCCTTTTTGTATTTTTTTAATTTTCCTAAGTACTTTATTAAGAAAATTGATTTGCTTGCTGTTAGGAGCATATGCATTACAAATTGTGTATATTCTGTTATTTAGTTTGCATACCAGCACAAGGAACCTCCCTTTTGGGTCAGTTAATACATTTAATTCTTCAAATATTAAAGTACGTTTAAAAGCAATCAATACTCCTGCCTTTTTCTGTGTGGTATGGGCATGGTATATATGTGGGAAATTGATATGTTTGATTCTGTGGGCATCTGCTTCTAAAAGATGAGTCTCTTGAGCGCATATAATGTCAACATTTTCTAACTTGCTTTCAGACCAAAGCGAGGATCTTTTGAAGGGGTGATTAAGACCCTTCGTGTTGAGTGATAAGATTTTAATAAATTTGTTTTGGAATACTTGACAGCTTTGTGTAGTGTAATATACTTGCAGTTTAGAGGAGTCTGCATCGGATTTGACCAATAGGATTTCATGGTGTATTGAGATGTGATGTTTGATTGATAGTTGGATGGAATATTACGTTCTGTTTTCCTGTGGTGTTCTTGTAGTATGGTGACCTGTTGAAAATAATCAAAACAACAAAAATAAAGAACATAGAACATCTTTTCAAACATGCACTTCTCCAACTTGGCGTACAGACTATTCTCCATTAACCGCAGCAAAACTTGACGGACATGTCTCTGATGCGTCATAGGATCTGGAGAAAAAAATCAAGATGTCATCAACATAGACCACAACACAAACATAGAGGAGATCACGGATAATGTCATTAACAAACTCCTGGAAGACCACGGGAGCATTACACAGGCCGAAGGGCATTACTAGATATTCATAGTGTCCATCACGGGTGTTAAATGCAGTCTTCCATTCATCACCCCGGCGAATCCAGGTTAGGTTGTAAGCCCCACGCAGGTCTAGTTTGGAAAAAATCTTGGCACCACGTATACAACCGAACAATTCAGAGATCAGTGGCAACGGATACTTTTTTTTCACAGTTGAAATGGTTCACATTTTTCTGGTTGAGACCCCGGTAGTCGATACGGGGACGTAGAGAACCATCCTTTTTCTTGACGAAGAAGAACCTGGCTACTGCTGTAGAGGAAGATTTCCGTATGAAGCCCCTCTCCAAGTTCTGTTTAACATAGGCGGACATGGACAGAGTCTCAGGCAAGGAGAGAGGATATAGCCAACCACGGGGAAGGGATGCACCAGGAATCAGCTCGATACGACAGTCATACGCTTGGTGTGGGGGCAGTGTCTCCGCCTCCCTTTTGCTGAAGATGTCCGAAAATGCAGCACAATGACCAGGCAATCCTGCCAATGACCGAGGCAGAGGAGGCTGAGCCAAACGAATCTGTACCAGGCATCAGCTGTGACATTCAGGGCCCCACTGGAGAACCTCTCCAGAGTTCCAGTCCAAGACTGGGGCATGTAGTCGGAGCCAAGGCAGGCACAGCAGCACGGGGTTAACGGCCTTGGATAGGATATAGAACGATAGAAGTTCGGAGTGGAGAGCCCCTACTTGGAGCCTCAGCGGCTTGGTCACAGCTATAACTGGGTCTTGCAGAGGTAAATGAAAATATATGCAAGAGTGGGAAAAAGATCTTAAATCCAAATTTTCGATGGCTCAGTGGGAAAAGGAAATAAAATGGCCTTTGGAACACTCATCCTGTATAAATCAGGTGGAGGTTGCTAAGAAAATACAGCTGAGGCTACAATTCCATCCAGCAAAGATAGCAAAATTTGATCCCCGGAACATAAATCATTGTTGGAGAGGATGTGGTGAGGTGGGGGATCTGCTCCACATGTGGTGGAAGTGTGACAGACTTAACCAATTCTGAGCAGAGGTCTTTGATCTGATACAGATGGCTACATCACAGTTGATAACTCCGAGCCCCGAAACTGCCTTGTTGAATTTAAATTTGGAAAAGGTGAATAAGGAGGCCAGATGGGTGATCTCCCGAATCTTAGATGCTGCTCGAAGCTTAATCTTATATGGTTGGAAATCCCCTAATATCCCAAAAATGATGGAAGTCAGAGATAAAGTGAATATATACCTGAGATATGAGTATGGAATTGGGATCGAAAACTAAACTAAAAAGGAAACCTTCCACCAGAGATGGGGCACATGGGTGACAGACCCAAATCTATTTAGGGGACATGCTCTATGGTTGTCCATGGGATGGGCTGAGAGGAGGTTTTTGAGGGTTGTGAGAGGGAGGAATATCTACTCTTTATTCTCTCCGGGGGTTTTTTTTTTTTGTATTTATTTACTTTCTCTCCTCTATGTTTTCTTTTTTTTCTTTTTCTTTTATTTATTTTTTCTTTTTGGTTGAGTTGTTTGGGTGTGAGACATGCCGACAAAGGGTAGGTCTGTTTGTGGATGCCTGCTACAGATATGTTGATGTCCTCGAGTGTTACCTTTTTGGATTGTTTGTTTTTGTAAAAGAATAAAAGAGAAGATAAAATAGCCTGGAACAAAAATTACTTTCTCCTAACAAAACTAGATTTTATCTTTTAAATAACTTACAACCATTTACCTTTAAAACATCATACATTCTCAAAAATGACATTTAGGCAGTACTATAGCACTTGTCTGCATGTGTAAAAAAAACGAAAACAAAACAATTGTAATTATTTATCCAATAAAACAGAAAATAATATATCTGCTAATATTAATTACTGCAAACCAATAAACTATATGTAGGGAACAGTAGGGGTACATACATTTTCAAGACCCCGTGTCTTACAATATCTGTATTTTAATTAATTTGAATTAACTTCAAAACATTACAACATTAAATCTTATCACATCATAACACATAAATATGCAACGTAACTTTTATCTTTTTGCAGACAAATTCAGCCGGCTGTAATATTTTTCTCACTTGGTACTTATGGTCAACAGCGCAAGCGCAGAGATAAGAAACATTACTTTACACGGAGGAGAGGAACGGATTTTAACCCCATACACAAGACACTAAAATTTTTTAGACAGTACTGCTGTTAAAAATAAGAGCATACAATATAGATCTGCTATATTGTAGTCACTAGTTTGAAACTTCACACATGTTACATAACACACGTCTCACACATCACACAGATGTCACATCACACCCGTTCACATTACACTCCCCCCGTTCTGACCCACATTAGTCACTGCAATGTACCTGGCTACTCCGTTTTCTTCAATTTACACCTGTATTCAAATTGTTCTTTCTCACATCAACTTACTTGTAACCACCTGTACTCACTCACTTTGTCATTTTAACTTATGCCTTGTCAACAGTGTTTAACTCTTGGCCATCCACCATCCCTTATTCAACATTCCACAAACCATTCTATTTATCACATGCAAACAACCATCTTACCGCTGCCAGCCTGTTCAACAATTTTTTTTTACAGTGTGTTATTTTGTCTTCACATTCTTCCAGCATCACAAGATCCAACTCCCATCACTCTTTAACATTCTTTCAATATAAGGACTTACCAGGTTAGGTAAAGAGTTAGGCGCCACAAACAAGTATCCAGTGCGCCCCGCTAAATGTAAGTAACACAGCAAAACTTCATATAATCATAAAAAACTGAGAGAAAAAGAAGTCATATCGCCACAAAATAGGATATAAAAATAGCAAGATTTTATTAGGACATACAATACAAAAATATTACAGATAAAATTCAAAGATGGATCCGAATAAAAGAAGGGAAGAGCAGTGCGGTGGCTTCAAAGATATTGAAGATTGGGATATAAAGCCCACTATGGATACACAAAATCTGGTACAAAAACACTTCCTAGTGTGAATCACACGTGACAGCGTCTAGCTAATATATTATCTGCACATATAATAGACTAGTAATGACGAGCAGCGGAATTTAGGGATTGATCATAACACCAAGTCGGTACAAATAGCCCTAATGCTTGTAACATTACTAGTAGATAGTGTTTAGGTGTCTATATTTGATTTGCACTTGGCAGAGGTAGGTGAAAAAGATCTGAACCAAGGTGCCAAAGTAAGAATGGAACTATCAGAGACGCAGTCCAGTGTATTTGGTCCGTGTGAAATCACATTAAGTCAGGTGTGGAAAATATGGTAGTGGGCTTACCCATAAAGATGAATGTAGTGGAGTCCCGCACTGCAGCCTGAAAGATGTTGCGCCCCAACTCCCATCACTCTTTAACATTCTGTACAATTACAGCCCCAGCACCTTTCGCTCATTCTACTATAATGATGGCCGGGACCCATGCCTCAAGGCTGTCCCGCATTTTTTTCTCACTTTCTCCTGACCCCATGGTCGGAGAGCAGTAGGGGTCTGCGGTAAATCCCCCACCTCCAGGAAAACTGGCCACATCTGCTGACAGATATCTCAGACCAGTCTATCTCCTAGACTGTCTTACCAATACGATATCAAAAGCCGTTCCTCCAGACATTCTAGAAGTAGGGTATCCTTTCCACTGATCCCTCACTGCTTTGAACATCAAGAACAGACAAAATACTGCCAATCAAGAATTGCAAGAGCAAATTCTTCAACACAATCGACATTCGTGAACCTCCATTGAATCAAGCAGGAGTTGGTCACATTCATTTCAAACATCTACAAACCCCTCACTGCCAGGGTATAGATTTTGGTTCATACAGCCTGTGATGTATTTTGGTGATAATTTCTTTAGGGGCCCTGGGTGTGAGCTAATACCAATGTCTTTCACTGTAAGTTGTGTAGGTAGTTATACTACTACGACACAGATGGCAATTGGGGTAAGTGTCAGGGTCATTCATTGAATACAGGATGTTATTTTAAAACTGTATTCAAGCCGGTGGTCAGATTTTATATTAACACAGACATACTAACTGACTTTGGATGTTATACTACAGCAAAAGTCCATGCCGGATTATCGAATGCATGCTAGAAATCAGTTTGTACTGATTCCCACCTTATGCCAGTTTGATAACGCATATAACTGGTGGTTTTTAAGGACCCTTACACACAGTATTACAAGCTGGCAGTGTGTGCTAAAAGTGTATCAATGATTATTCAAAACAACATTAAAATTTTTCTTATTGCACTGGATGGATTCTCCATTATCAGGACTTAAAGAGGCTCTGTCACCAGATTTTGCAACCCCTATCTCCTATTGCAGCAGATCGGCGCTGCAATGTAGATAAGAGTAACGTTTTTTTTTTTTTAAAAACGAGCATTTTTGGCCATGTTATGACCATTTTTATATTTATGCAAATGAGGCTTTCTAAAGTACAACTGGGCGTGTTTAAAGTTATGTACAAGTGGGCGTGTATTGTGTATGTACATCTGGGCGTTTTTACTTCTTTTACTAGCTGGGCGTTGTGACTAGGAGTGTATGATGCTGACGAATCAGCATCATCCACTTCTCTTCGTTAACACCCAGCTTCTGACGAGGACACATCGGCACCAGAGGCTACATTTGATTCTGCAGCAGCATCGGCGTTTGCAGGTAAGTCGATGTAGCTACTTACCTGCAAACGCTGATGCTGCTGCAGAATCAACTGTAGCCTCTGGTGCCGATGTGTCCTCGCTCGTCCGACACGATGCAGAACCTGTGGAAGTGACGTCACAGCGTGATCTCTCGAGAACACGCTGTGTCTGTGCACTGCCAGAAGCTGGGTGTTAACGAAGAGAAGTGGATGATGCTGATTCGTCAGCATCATACACTCCTAGTCACAACGCCCAGCTAGTAAAAGAAGTAAAAACGCCCAGATGTACATACACAATACACGCCCACTTGTACATAACTTTAAACACGCCCAGTTGTACTTTAGAAAGCCTCATTTGCATAAATATAAAAATGGTCATAACTTGGCCAAAAATGCTCGTTTAAAAAAAAACCAAAACGTTACTCTTATCTACATTGCAGCGCCGATCTGCTGCAATAGGAGATAGAGGTTGCAAAATCTGGTGACAGAGCCTCTTTAACCATTGAAGCCCTTGCGGTACTATAGGATATTACTTTACAAATATCCAACTTTTCTGTCACCTACAGACAGTCAGTATCTCGCCAGACACTATTTTAGAGCTAATAGGCAACAGGATAACTATTAATCCTTAACGATTTTACACAACAACTAAATAACAAATGACACACTACAACAGAGCAGCACAAGTTTTTTCCTCACTGTCCAAACTACAATCCTTTAATTTCAAAAACTTCACATGTGAGTTACAACTTCTCTCAACCATGAGCTACGTCACCGCATTCCAAAGGGGGAGGTCATCACTTCTCACAACTTTTTCTGGTTAACAATCTAATTGGCGGCAAAAATTTTCTCATGTCTTTCATATCAACAGTTGAAGATTACGTACGCACCTGCAATCTTTCATCACACAAAAAGTTTCAACATACCTTTTTGGATCCATCCTTTCATACCATTACTATGAAGGATTAGCCTGACACAGCTTCTGTGTCGACGCCGTGGTTAATCAGCCTGCATCTGTTCCTAGGTCTGCTAGTGTGACTTGATCTGCTACCACTCAGGCTGGTAGGCTGAGGAGTGGGAGAGCCTATCGCAGCCTGGAGAGACGCTTCTAGCTCCCACCCTTGGTCCACTTATACCTTCATTTGCTGCTTGTCCTTTGCCTGTGATTCTCCTGTTTCCTGGCTCTGCTGTTCCTGCTGTTACTATTGACCTCTGCTTCATATTGACCCTGGCTTGACTGACTATTCTCCTGCTCTGCATTTGTTACCACGTACTCTCCTGGTTTGACTCGGCTCGTCCATTACTCTGTTGCTCACGGTGTTGCCGTGGGAAACTGCCCCACATTCCTTTGCTTTTGTGTTCCCTTGTCTTGTTTGTCTATCGTGCACATATTGAGAGTAGGGACCGTCGCCTAGGACGGGCTGTGCAAGTAGACAGGGACTGAGTGGCGGGTAGATTAGGGCTCATCTGTCTGTCTCCCTATCCTGACATTACATAATCACAGGCCCATTGTAAAGGATCTGCCAGACACAGCTTCTGTGTCGACGCCCGTGGTTAGTCAGTCTGCAACTGCTCCTAAGTCTGATCGAGTGACCCCTCCTTCTACCAATCAGGCTGGGAGGCTGAGGAGTGGGAGAGCCTATCACAGCCTGGCCAGACGGAGCTAGCTCCCGCCCTCTGTCTATTTATACCTTCACTTCCTGCTTCTCCTTTGCCTGTGATTCTGTCGGTTTCCTGGCTCTGCTGCTGCTGCTTGTACTTTTGTCCTCTGCTCCATATAGACCCTGGCTTACTGACTACTCTCCTGCTCTGCGTTTGGTACCTCGTACACTCCTGGTTTGACTCGGCTCGTTCACTTCTCTTGTTGCTCACGGTGTTGCCGTGGGCAACTGCCCCGTTCCCCTAGCTTCTTTGTACCCCTGTCTGTTTGTCTGTCGTGCACATAGTGAGCGTAGGGACCGTCGCCCAGTTGTACGCCGTCGCCTAGGATGGGCCGTTGCAAGTAGGCAGGGACTGAGTGGCGGGTAGATTAGGGCTCACCTGTCTGTCTCCCTACCCCGGCATTACATAATCACAGGCCCATATACCTTTTCTACCCTGGTCCCTGACGCAACTATGGAGCCCCTTGAGACCCTGGCTCAGCAAATGCAGGGCCTCTCCCTACAGGTCCAAGCCCTGGCTCAGAGGGGCGACCAGCATGATGCTACCCTGGTAGTGCCCCCCCACCTCACCTCTTGAACCCCACCTCAAGTTGCCTGACCAGTTCTCAGGGAACCGGAAGACCTTTTTCTCCTTTCGGGAAAGTGGTAAGCTCTATTTTCGTCTAAAGCCCCACTCCTCAGGTTCTGAGAGCCAGCGAGTGGGTATAATTATGTCCCGGCTCCAGGACGGGCCCCAAGAATGGGCCTTCTCCTTGGCTCCCGACGCCCCTGAACTTTCCTCTGTTGACCTTTTTTTTCTGCTCTCGGGCTCATATATGACGAGACTGACAAGACTGCGTTTGCCGAGAGTCAGCTGGTGACCTTACGTCAGGGTAAGAGACCCGTTGACGAGTATTGTTCGGACTTTAGGAAGTGGTGTGTAGCTTCTCGGTGGAATGACCCTGCCTTGAGGTGCCAGTTTAGATTGGGTCTGTCGAATGCCCTGAAGGTCCTGTTAGTTAACTATCCCTCTTCTGACTCTCTAGATCAGGTTATGGCTTTAGCGGTACGTCTTGACCGACGTCTCAGGGAACGAGAACTTGAACGTTTTTGTGCCTCCTCCTCTGGCTCCCCCATAATAGCTCCCAAGGTTCCGTTGCTTTGTTCTTCCACGGAAAACTCGGATGAACCTATGCAACTCGGGCCTCCGTGTCTCCCCAACAACGTAGAGAGTTCCGCAGGAAGAATGGTCTCTGCTTCTACTGTGGGGACGGCAAGCATCAAGTGAACAACTGTCCTAGGCGTAAGAATAAGCAGCCGGAAAACTTCCGCGCCTAAGTGACCATCGGGGAGGTCACTTGGGCGCACAGGTATTCCCCGTGAATATGAAACCTAATAAGATCTTGCTTCCCTTTCAGGTCTCTTTTGGTGGTAGGTCTGCTACCGGCAGTGCCTTCGTGGATTCAGGGTCTTCTGCTAATATTATGTCTGTGGAATTTGCTATGTCTCTAGCTATGCCATTGATTGATTTGCCTAAACCTGTCCCGGTAGTGGGTATCGACTCCACTCCTCTTGCTAATGGTTATTTTAGTGTTACCTCCTCATAGAGAATACGATTGCGCTATCGATTTGGTACCAGGAGCTAAGCTCCCTAAGGGTAGGATATTTAATCTCTCTTGTCCCGAACGTGAAGCCATGAGAGAGTATATCCAGGAATGCCTGGCCAAGGGTTACATTCGCACCTCTACTTCTCCGGTAGGTGCTGGCTTCTTCTTCGCAGGGAAGAAGGATGGTGGTCTTAGGCCGTGCATCGATTACCAAAACTTGAATAAGGTCACTGTAAGGAACCAGTATCCCCTTCCTTTGATTCCTGATCTCTTCAATCAGGTTCAGGGGGCCCAATGGTTCTCTAAGTTTGATCTACGGGGGGCTTATAAACTTATCCGCATCAAAGAGGGGGATGAGTGGAAGACTGCGTTTAACACGCCCGAAGGCCATTTCGAATACCTCGTCATGCCCTTTGGGTTGTGTAATGCTCCCGCGGTCTTCCAGAATTTCATAAATGAGATCTTAAGAGACTACCTAGGGGTATTTCTTGTAGTGTACCTTGAAGACATACTTGTGTTTTCCAAGGACTGGTCCTCCCACATTGAGCATGTCAGGAAGGTGCTCCAGGCCCTTCAGGAAAATAAACTCTTTGCTAAAACAAAAAAATGTGTGTTTGGGGTGCAGGAGATACCATTTTTGGGTCAAATCCTCACTCCTCATGAATTCCGCATGGACCCTGCCAAGGTTCAGGCTGTGGCTGAATGGGTCCAACCTGCCTCCCTGAAGGCGTTACAGTGCTTCCTGGGGTTTGCTAATTATTACAGGAGATTTATTGCTAACTTCTCGGTCATCGCTAAGCCTCTTACGGATCTCACACGCTAAGGTGCTGATCTCCTCCACTGGCCTCCTGAGGCGGTCCAGGCTTTTAAGGTCCTTAAGAAGTGATTTATCTCAGCCCCAGTGCTGATTCAGCCTAACCAAATGGAACCATTCATCGTGGAGGTTGACGCCTCCGAGGTGGGAGTAGGTGCTGTCTTGTCCCAGGGTACCAGGTCCCTCACCAATCTCCGTCCCTGTGCCTACTTCTCCAGGAAGTTCTCACCCACTGAGAGTAACTATGACATTGGCAACCGCAAACTCTTAGCCATTAAATGGGCATTTGAAGAGTGGCGCCACTTACTGGAGGGGGCTAGGCACCAGGTTACGGTCCTTACCGACCACAAGAATCTGGTTTTCCTAGAATCTGCCCGGAGGCTAAACCCGAGACAAGCTCGATGGGCGTTATTTTTTACTAGATTCAACTTTTTGGTCACCTAGAGGGCTGGGTCTAAAAATATTAAAGCTGATGCACTGTCGCGTAGCCTCATGGCCAGCCCTACTGCGGAGGAAGATCCTGCTTGTGTTTTGCCCCCAGGTATAATCATTTCCTCTGTTGATTCTGACTTAGTCTCCGAAATTGCGGCTGATCAAGGTTCAGCTCCCGGGAACCTTCCTGAGAACAAACGGTTTGTTCCCCTGCAATTCCGGCTAAGGGTACTCAGGGAGAATCATGACTCTGCACTATCTGGCCATCCAGGCATCCTGGGTACCAAGCACCTCATTGGCAGAAACTATTGGTGGCCTGGGTTGCTTAAAGACGTTAAGGCCTACGTCGCCGCTTGTGAAATTTGTGCTAGGTCCAAGACTCCCAGGTCCCGACCAGTGGTCTTACTATGTTCTTTGCCCATTCCCCAGAGACCTTGGACCCACATCTCCATGGATTTCATCACCGATCTGCCTCCATCTCAAGGCAAGTCGGTGGTGTGGGTTGTAGTGGACCGCTTCAGTAAGATGTGCCACTTTGCACCCCTCAAGAAACGACCCAATGCTAAGACGTTAGCTACCTTGTTTGTCAAACACATCCTGCGTCTCCATGGGGTTCCTGTCAATATTGTTTCTGACAGAGGGGTACAATTTGTTTCATTGTTTTGGAGAGCCTTCTGTAAAAAGTTGGAGATTGATCTGTCCTTCTCCTCGGCCTTCCATCCTGAAACTAATTGCCAAACCGAGAGGACAAATCAGTCTCTAGAACAATATTTAAGGTGTTTTATCTCTGACTGTCAATATGATTGGGTCTCCTTCATTTCCCTCGCTGAATTTTCCCTTAATAACCGGGTCAGTAACTCGTCAGGGGTCTCCCCCTTTTTCTGTAATTTTGGGTTTAATCCACGGCTCTCCTCCGTTTCACCTGGTGGTTCCAACAATCCTGAGGTAGATGTCGTTCAGCGGGAACTGTGCACAGTCTGGGCCCAGGTTCAGAAGAACCTAGAGGCGTCCCAGAGCATACAAAAGACTCAAGCAGATAGAAGACGTTCTGCTAACCCCTTGTTTGTGGTCGGGGATCTGGTGTGGCTGTCTTCAAAGAATTTGCGCCTTAAAGTCCCGTCCAAAAAGTTTGCTCCCCGGTATATAGGGCCGTACAAGGTCATTGAAGTCCTTAACCATGTCTCCTTCCGACTGGAGTTACCCCTGTCTTTTCGAATACACAACGTGTTTCATGCCTCTCTCCTCAAACGCTGCTCCACGTCCTTGGCTCCCTCGAGGATACCTCCGGTCTCTGTTCTTTCCCCCGAAGGGGTAGAATTCGAGGTGGCCAAGATTGTGGACAGCAGGATGGTCCAAGGCTCTCTCCAGTACCTGGTCCATTGGAGAGGATAGGGGCCTGAGGAGAGGACTTGGGTACCCGCCCGGGATGTTCATGTTGCAGTATTGCTCAGGAGGTTCCATCTTCGGTTCCCCAATAAGCCAGGTCCACCTAGAAAGGGTCCAGTGGCCCCTCATAAAAGGGGGGGTACTGTAAAGGATCTGCCAGACACCGCTTCTGTGTCGACGCCCGTGGTTAATCAGTCTGCACCTGCTCCTAAGTCTGATCGACTGACCCCTCCTTCTACCAATCAGACTGGGACGCTGAGGAGTGGGAGAGCCTATCGCAGCCTTGCTAGACGGAGCTAGCTCCCGCCCTCTGTCTATTTATACCTTCTCTTCCTGCTTCTCCTTTGTCTGTGATTCTGTCGGTTTCCTGGCTCTGCTACTGCTGCTTGTACTTTTGTCCTCTGCTCCATATAGACCCTGGCTTACTGACTACTCTCCTGCTCTGCGTTTGGTACCTCGTACACTCCTGGTTTGACTCGGCTCGTTCACTACTCTCCTGCTCTGCGTTTGGTACCTCGTACACTCCTGGTTTGAGTCGGATCGTTCACTACTCTCCTGCTCTGCGTTTGGTACCTCGTACACTCCTGGTTTGACTCGGCTCGTTCACTTCTCTCCTGCTCTGCGTTTGGTACCTCGTATACTCCTGGTTTGACTCGGCGCGTTCACTTCTCGTGTTGCTCATGGTGTTGCCGTGGGCAACTGCCCCGTTCCCCTAGCTTCTGTGTACCCCTGTCTGTTTGTCTGTCGTGCACATAGTGAGCGTAGGGACCGTCGCCCAGTTGTACGCCGTTGCCTAGTATGGGCCGTTGCAAGCAGGCAGGGACTGAGTGGCAGGTAGATTAGGGCTCACCTGTATGTCTCCCTACCCCGGCATTACACCCATATACCTTTTCTACCCCGGTCCCTGACACACTATGGACCCCCTTGAGGCCCTGGCTCAGCAAATGCAGGGTCTCTCCCTACAGGTCCAAGATCTGGTTTAGAGTTGCAACCTGCGTGATGCTACCCAGGTAGTGCCCTCCACCCCACCTCTGGAACCCAACCTCAAGTTGCCTGACCGGTTCTCAAAGGACCGGAAGACTTTTCTCTCCTTTCGGGAAAGTTGTAGGCTCTATTTCCGTTTAAGGCCCCACTCCTCAGGTTCTGAGAGCCAGCGAGTGGGTATAATTATGTCCCGGCTCCAGGACGGCCCCCAGGAATGTGCCTTCTCCTTGGCCCCTGATTCCCCTGACCTCTCTTCTGTTGACCTTTTTTTTTCCGACTCTCGGACTCATCTATGACGAGACTGACAAGACTGCCTTTGCCGAGAGTCAGCTGGTGACCTTACATCAGGGTAAGAGAACCGTTGAGGAGTACTGTTCTGACTTTAGGAAGTGGTGTGTAGCTTCTCGGTGGAATGACCCTGCCTTGAGGTGCCAGTTTAGATTGGGTCTGTCGAACGCTCTGAAAGACCTGTTAGTTAGTTATCTTTCTTCTGACTCTCTAGATCAGGTTATGGATTTAGCGGTACGTCTTGACCGACATTTCAGGGAACGACGACTTGAAAGTTTTTGTGCATTCTCCCCTGGCTCCCCTATGATGGCCCCCGAGGCTCCGTTGCTTCGTTCTTCCATGGAAAACTCAGATGAACCGATGCAACTCGGGGCCTCCGTGTCTCCCCAACAACGTAGAGAGTTCCGCAGGAAGAATGGTCTCTGCTTCTCCTGTGGGGATGGCAAGCATCAAGTGAACAACTGTCCTAATCGTAGGAATAAGCAGCCGATAAACTTCCGCGCCTAAGTGACCATCGGGGAGGTCGCTTGGGCGCACAGGTATTTCCTGTATACATGAAACCTAATAAGATCTTGCTTCCCTTTCAGGACTCTTTTTACGCTAGGTCTGCCACCGTCAGTGCCTTTGTGGATTCAGGGTCTTCTGCTAATATTATGTCTGTGGAATTTGCTATGTCTCTAGCCATGCCATTGATTTATTTGCCTAAACCTGTCCCGGTAGTGGGTATCGAATCCACCCCACTTGCTAATGGTTATTTTACGCAGCATACCCCTGTTTTGAACTCTTTGTGGGCTCCATTCATTCGGAGCAGTGTTCGGTGTTGGTGATACAGGGATTATCGTCAGATTTGGTTTTAGGCCTTCCTTGGTTGCAGATGCATAATCCCACGTTTAACTGGAATACCGGGGATCTTACTAAATGGGGTAAGGAATGCATGACGTCCTGTTTTTCAATTAATTTGGTTTCTCTCGTTGAGGAGGTGAACACTATCTGAGTTTATTCAGGATTTCGCTGATGTTTTTTCTAAAAAAGCTTCCGAAGAGTTACCTCCTCATAGAGAGTACGATTGCGCTATCGATTTGGTACCAGGAGCTAAGGTCCCTAAAGGTAGGATATTCAATCTCTCTTGTCCCGAACGTGAAGCCATGAGAGAATATATCCAGGAAAGCCTGGCCAAGGGTTACATTCGTCCCTCTACTTCTCCGGTAGTTTGCTGGCTTCTTCTTCGTAGAGAAGAAGGGTAGTGGTCTTAGGCCGTGCATCGATTACTGTAACTTGAATAAGGTCACTGTAAGGAAACAATATCCCCTTCCTCTGATTCCTGATCTCTTCAATCAGGTTCAGGGGGCCCAGTGGTTCTCTAAGTTTGATCTTCGGGGGGTTTACAACCTTATCCGAATCAGAGAAGGGGATGAGTGGAAGACTGCGTTTAACACGCCCGAAGGTCATTTAGAATACCATGCCCTTTGGGTTGTGCAATGTTGTGTTTTCCAAGGACTGGTACTCCCACATTGTGCATGTCAGGAAGGTGCTCCAGGCCTTTCGGGAAAACAAACTCTTTGCTAAAACCGAAAAGTGTGTGTTTGGGGTGCAGGAGATACCATTTTTGTGTCAAATCCTCACTCCTAACGAATTCCGCATGGACCCTGCCAAGGTTCAGGCTGTGGCTGAATGGGTCCGACCTGCCTCCCTGAAGGCTTTACAGTGCTTCCTGGGGTTTGCTAATTATTATAGGAGATTTATTGCTAACTTCTCGGTCATCGCTAAGCCTCTTATGGACCTTACTCACAAAGGTGCCGATCTCCTCCACTGGCCTCCGGAGGCGGTCCAGGCTTTTGAGGTCCTTATGAGGTGCTTTATCTCTGTCCCAGTGCTGATTCAGCCTAACCAGATGGAGCCATTCATCATGGAGGTTGACGCCTCTGAGGTGGGACTGGATGCTGTCTTGTCCCAGGGTACTAGGTCTCTCACCCATCTCCGTCCCTGTGCCTACTTCTCCAGGAAGTTCTCCCCCACTGAGAGTAACTACGATGTTGGCAATCTCGAACTCTTAGCCATTAAATGGGCATTTGAAGAGTGGCGCCACTTCATGGAGGGGGCTAGGCACCAGGTAACGGTCCTTACCGACCATTGAATCTGTATTTTCTAGAATCTGCCCAGAGGTTAAACCCGAGATAAGCTCGATGGGCGTTGTTTTTTACTAGATTCAACTTTGTGGTCACCTATAGGGCTGGGTCTAAAAATATTAAAGCTGATGCGCTGTGGCGTAGCTTCATGGCCAGCCCTCATCCGGAGGAGGATCCTCCTTGTGTTTTGCCCCCAGGTATAATCATATCCTCTATTGATTCTGACTTAGTCTCCGAAATTGCGGCTGATCAAGGTTCAGCTCCCGAGAACCTTCCTGAGAACAAGCTGTTTGTTCCCCTGCAATTCCGGCTAAGGGTACTCAGGGAGAATCATGACTCTGCACTATTTGGCCATCCAGGCATCCTGGGTACCAAGCACCTAATTTCTAGAACCTATTGGTGGCCTGGGTTGCTTAAAGACGTTAGGGCCTACGTCGCCGCTTGTGAAATTTGTGCTAGGTCCAAGACTCCAAGGTCCCGACCAGTGGGTTTACTATGTTCTTTGCCCATTCTCCAGAGACCTTGGACCCATATCTCCATGGATTTTATCACCGATCTGCCTCCATCCCAAGGCAAGTCGGTGGTGTGGGTTGTAGTAGACTGCTTCAGTAATATGTGCCACTTTGTGCCCCTCAAGAAACTACCCAATGCCAAGACGTTAGCTACCTTGTTTGTCAAACACATCCTGCGTCTCCATGGGGTTCCTGTCAATATTTTTTCTGACAGAGGGGTACAGTTTGTTTCATTGTTTTGGAGGGCTTTCTGTAAGAAGTTGGAGATTGATCTGTCCTTCTCCTCGACCTTCCATCTTGAAACTAATGGCCAAAACAAGAGGACTAATCAGTCTGTAGAACAATATTTAAGGTGTTTTATCTCTGACTGCCAAGATGATTGGGTCTCCTTCATTCACCTCGCTGAATTTTCCCTTAATAACCGGGTCAGTAACTCGTCAGGGGTCTCCCCCTTTTTCTGTAATTTTGTTTTTAATTCACGGTTCTCCTCCGTTTCACCTGGTGGTTCCAACAATCCCAAGGTAGATGTCGTTCATCGGGAACTGTGCACAGTCTGGGCCCAGGTTCAGAAGAACCTAGAGGCGTCCCAGAGCATACAAAAGACCCAAGCAGATAGAAGACATTCTGCTAACCCCTTGTTTGTGGTCAGGGATCGGGTATGGCTGTCTTAAAAAAATTTGCGCCTTAAAGTTCTGTCCAAAAAATTTGCTCCCCGGTATATAGGGCCGTACAAGGTCATTGAGGTCATTAACCCTGTCTCCTTCCGGCAGGAGTTACCCCCGTCTTTTCAAATACACAACGTGTTCCATGCCTCCCTCCTGAAACGCTGCTCCCCATCCTTGGCTACCTCAAGGAAACCTCCGGTCCCTGTTCTTACCCCTGAAGGGGGAAAATTCGAGGTGGCCAAGATTGTGGACAGCAGGATGGTCCAAGGCTCCCTCCAGTACCTGGTCCATTGGAGAGGATACGAGCCTGAGGAGAGGACTTGGGTACCCGTCCGGGATGTTCACGCCGGGTTATTACTCAGGAAGTTCCATCTTCGGTTCCCCAACAAGCCAGGTCCACCTAGAAAGGGTCCAGTGGCCTCTCATAACAGGGGGGGGGGGTACTGTAAAGGATTTGCATGACACAGCTTCTGTGTCGACGCCCGTGGTTAATCAGCCTGCATCTGTTCCTAGATCTGCTAGAGTGACTCGATCTGCTACCACTCAGGCTGGTAGGCTGAGGAGTGGGAGAGCCTATAGCAGCCTGGCCAGATGGTTCTAGCTCCCGCCCTTGGTCCACTTATACCTTCATTTGCTGCTTATCCTTTGCCTGTGATTCTCCTGTTTCCTGGCTCTGCTGTTCCTGCTGTTACTATTGACCTCTGCTTTATATTGACCCTGGCTTGACTGACTATTCTCCTGCTCTGCATTTGTTACCACGTACTCTCCTGGTTTGACTCGGCTCGTCCACTACTCTGTTGCTCACGGTGTTGCTATGGGAAACTGCCCCACATTCCTTTGCTTTTGTGTTCCCTTGTCTTGTTTGTCTGTCGTGCACATATTGAGCATAGGGACCGTCGCCCAGTTGTACGCCATCGCCTGGGACGGGCTTTTCAAGTAGGCAGAGACTGAGTGGCGGGTATATTAGGGCTCACCTGTCTGTCTCCCTATCCTGACATTACAATTACTGGATAAAGTGCCCTGTCCAGAAGAAGATGTGACATCATGACAGCTAAATTCCGAGGCTCACGCAATAGATGTGTGAATGGTGTAAGATCAAGCTCCTTACCTGCCGCGATTTTTTGTAATTCACAGATGTAAAGCCAGACCTTTCTAGCGACAGCTATCAGACGAGCAATCTCCCGGATTATTTCGGCACCATTACGGTCGTGGAAGTCAATGGCTCCAAATATATTAGATTGAAATTTAGACGAGTGTTTCAACAGACACTCACGCCAGGAAATTTATCCTGCATCCTAATCAGGAGATTTCATACTGATATATATCGAGAGAGGAGAAAAAAACACACAGACGCTGCTGGTATGCTAAAAATACACCTCTGGGAGTTTATTGCCAAACTCCATTACAATAATATCATTCAAAAGGGATGTAGGCTTGAGATTAACCAATCAAAGGCAATGTGACAATATTTCTTATTCAGCCAATAGCAAACCATAAGAATATTTCAAGCACATAATTATAATTCTTCATTAAAATGCTGACATCAGGTAACACCTGGAGACAAACATATAATGGGGTGCTGTTAACTGTTCTTTCCCGTGAGGGAGTCTGTTGCGATAAACAGTTGCATTTTATGTCTGGGTGTTCAGCCAACCTTGTTCGACACTCCCTGAGGAAGCAGCTAACGGCGAAACGCGCGTTGGGGTCCCTGTGGTTAAGCCAACACAGATCTGCAAACATCTTCAGTACACATAATGGGTAAGATTGCATGCTTTACAGCCTACGACTGTTACTGTTTACTCCCTCTGCCTCCCCCCACCTTCATTAGATGTTTACATATAGGGGCTTTGGAGGATATTAGGGTGTTTCAGTTTTTTGAACCCAGTGTGGCTAAGATAATCTACATACTCTTGATAGGCAGTCTGTGAGGTCTGCAGTCTATCCATTTCCGTTTTTACTAAGCATTTTCTGTGTTGTGCTCTTCAATACCGCAGTGTGTTTACTAGGGTCCCAATTTCTTTTAAATGTATGTTATACTTGTGTAATAAAACTATTATATTTTTGTATATATTCTGACTACGAGCTCTAATTCTTCGGTATGATTCTAAGTGTTATGGAGCAGTCTTTATGCTAATTATGGGGGGAAGTCGGTTGTCCTTACTTTACCCAGCCTATAATCATAATTTGCTTGGAGCCTATGTATTCATCACTGCTAGCATAGATGTATGAAGACCACACGTGGAACATTTAAAGATGACACATTTCTTCGAGACTCGAGCAGAACTATCTAGAGGAAAGGTCATTAAAATATTGGAGAATACGTATCTTAGTAATTCGGCCTGCTTGATAATTTATAATGTAATTTAATACAGAGAATATAAGCAAATAAACCATCCTTCATAGTATTCATGACAGTTATTGTAGATCTGAAAAGTACTTACGGTACATAGTTACTCCCATTGTGGAGCATTTTTATTATATGGGCAGAAGCAGAGCTGAATGTTGCACAACCTTTGATATTAAAAGTATAAAAGCTCCTTCAGTCGAACTATTACTATGTCTGTTTCGGTGTAGAAGGGACAGCACCCTGTAAATTAGGTGCCGTACCATTCGAAGCCACACACAGTTAAATAGAAAAAAAATATATGTCCATCAAAAATATATGTCCATCAAGTTCACCATGTAAATGGACAGATTGGGTACGGATTGATTAAAAGTATAAAAGCTCCTTCAGACGAACGATTACTACGTCTGGTTCAGTGTAGAAGGGACAGCACCCGGACTAAACGCTGACACATTGCTGAATTGCCCCACTAACTGTAGTCAGGTTTTTTTCACAGGCAATCCGTTCGTAAAAAGAAATTGCAGCATGCTCTATCTTTGTCCGTTTATCCTGGATTGTATTTTATGTAAAGTTATTTATGGAAAAGTTATTTATGAGAATTTTTGTTAATAAATATGGCTGCTATGGCCTTACACCATAACGGTAGTTTAGTCTTTATTTGAGGGAAAGGTGGGACCATGGTTGAGACGGGTGTCAATCTTCTGTCCTGAAAGTCAAGAAAGGAGACGTATCAGTCGTTTCTTTATACCTTTCCTTCCCTTTGGATCCACTTCTGGCTTTGGTTAAAAAATCTGAGCCAAGAACTGCAATACAAATGTGTGTGTGATCCTGGTGTAATGGTCTTTGTCCATGCGGCTGTGTCTTGTGCTGTAAATTAGGTGCCGTACCATTCGAAGCCACACACAGTTAAATAGAAAAAATATATATGTCCATCAAGTTCAGCCAGGGCAGGGGGTCCATGTAAATGGACAGATTGGGTACGGATTGATTTCAGTACTGCAGTGAAGTTTACTATGTTTATTAGTAGGAGTTCCACTTTCGGACCCCCACCTATCAAACATTAATGCCTATCTTTAGGGGCATATGGACAAGGGTTGTCTTGATGATACATCATCTTCAAAGCCCACATGCGGCAAAGAAGTGGCAGGAATTAGCTACAGTTGTTTATACATTAGCATTAATTTCAACTGTCCCATTTTTTGCCAATTGTCCTGCAAAATGGGTATTAAAAGTAGTAGTTGTTATGCAAATGTACCTCAAAATTGGCGGTTTTAGGAGGCTTCTTGGGGGGATGGGGTGGTGCTTAAATGTCTCGCAAATAGGGATTCCAATGTTGGGATGTATGTGTTAGGGAATATAATTCAGCGGGTGAAGCTCCAAAGTAAAGGTATATTTTAAGATTTACAGATCTTATTGCATTAATTCTTAGTTTCTGCAGTTTCATAATTATTCACATATGTATACTTAGCATTTCAATTATTCATCATTTTAAAAGATCTATGTTTGTTGTCAGTGAATGGAAACCTTCTTGTTTAGTTCCAGAGGCTTTAATCTTATCTGACATCTGACACAGGTGGACAACAAGTGTCACTGTATCAGAGATAACCTTTTGTACCTGCATCTGATTCAGGTGTACATGACAAGGACAGATTTCCAGCTTCCTGATATAAACAGAAATGTGTCCACTCACTGACAGCAAGCAGACATCTTGAATACAGCGAGGAATTAAAACGCACAGTACATTATAATTTTTTATTAACTTTCATTATCCAGAAAACCCCCCAAGGGTGTCTTTATGTGAGTTGTTTTTTGACTGAATCGCTGCAAAACCGCACAATTTTTGTAAAAACTTAAAGTGTAGCTAAACGTTCGACAAACTTCTGACATGTCATAGAGATGTGTCAGAAGTTTGGATTGGTGGAGGACCGAGCACTGAGACCCCCACCAATCGCTAGAACGAAGCAGCTGAAGTGCTCGTGTTAGCGCTCAGCTGCTTAGTTTCTGTTCGTTTTTTTCTGGAAAGCCGATGTATCGGTGTACGGGCTCATAGACTTTGTATTGAGTCCTTACACCGATACATTTATTTCCGGAAATAGCCGAAAGAAAACACAAATCGGCTGAGCGCTCACACGAGCACTTCAGCTGCTTCGTTCTAGAGATTGGTGGGGGTCTCCGTGCTCGGACCCCCACCAATCCAAACTTCTGACATGTCACTATGACATGTCAGAAGTTTGTCGAACGTTTAGCTACACTTTAAAACGAAAACAGCTGATGTGAGGTCAACCTAAATGAAAAGAAGGTACCATTTGAGGCCAATGTTACCATGATCCATATATTAACCAATGACTGGTAAATATTCTGGCAGCAGATCCACCATTTAGCACAAAGCTCCAGAGGGCTCGGATGAAAGGAAAAGGTATTGGCCATTAGCAATTGACTGAAACATAAAGACCCCAGTGTTTGATGATAGAATTACATTTGCTCTTTTAACTTGGCCTTGTAAACATGTATCTCAAAGTGGTAAAACAACAATTATCCAGAACTAATGCATAAACCAACACGGTCCTATGTTCCCTTTAAAAAGACGATTATAAATCCACATCAAGCATTATGAGCTGTGAATAATGAGGGCTGGAAGCCGCGTCATACGTAACAAATGATCAGTATTCAGCCTCAGTCAAAATGACTCTTTGAGGCTGCTGTTGTACAGCGTTCTGGAAAATAAGGGGTTGGGAAAATAACATAGGAGCAGATTTACTAAGACTGGTGTTTTATAAGCCAGTCTTAGCTTAAAACCTGCCGGTGTAAGATGCAACTGATTTATTAAGAGCTGTGGTAGATTTGCTCTATAGTTTCTGGTGTAAATTATAGTAAATGCAACGCCCTTGCTACTTAGCTCCACCCACTTTTTATGAAAGTTCTATGAGCGGCAGAAGCGCCACAAAAGTTGCAACAGAAAACTGGCGTAGAAAAGTTAATAGCTTCCCCCATAGTGATTTCAATCAACTGAAAGAAAGGATGAGATGGATCGAGGTCAAAGACTTTGAAAAGAAAGCTACACAAGAAAAAGGACACTCGATTGGCCATTGTTAGTCTAATGGAGTCCTATGGAAATGTTTAGCGTGTATATCGTGAGCTTTTCCGACATGCACACTAAACGTACGGCATAAATACGAAGTGGATGAGGCCTTATAATAGTCCCATGTAGAGATAATTCCATCGCCATTGTGGATCTTTGGAACTTCTTCGGCATAACTTCGAACTTTCAAGTATCACAAAGAGAGACAACTGATGCGGTGCGCGTTGCCTATTTTTTTTAATTTTAAGCCACGCTTCTAATCCCACCCAATCTCCGCCCATACACCCCTGGTTCAGCCCACACAGTATCATGCTCCCATAGTGACTCCCACACAGTATAACACCCTCTAGCTGCCACCATACAGTATAATGCCCCCATAGATACACCCATACAGTATAAAGCCAACACAGATGCCCCCATACAGTATAATGCCCACACAGATTCTCCCATGGAGTATAATGCCCACACAGATGCCCCCATACAGTATAATTCCCACACAAATGCCCCCAGACAGTATAATGCCCAAACAAACTCCCCCATACACCATAATGCCCCATAGCTGCCCCATGCAGCATAATTCCCCCATTGCCGCCCCATACTGTATAATGCCCCTATACAGAATAATGCCCACACAGATGCCCCCATACAGTAGAATGCCCCATAGCTGCCCCATACAGCTTAATGCCCCCATACAGCATAATGCCCCCATAGCTGCCCTTATACAGTATAATGTCCTCAATGTTGCCCCTAGTGCCGGTGCCCGCATATAAAGTGCCCTTGTAGATAGTGCCACAGTGCCCATGTAGATAGTGCCCATGTAGATAGTGCACCTATATAGTGCCACAGTGTCCATGATGATAGGGCCACACCCCCTTGAAGATAGCACCACCCCCCATGTAGATAGCGCTGCCCCCCTTTACATAGTGCCATTGGGACTCCCTCTAAGAGCGGAATTTCCAGCCAGATCAGAGGCCGGGGATTCCGCTCCTAGGTTCCTAGAGAGAAGCCCTGATGTCACTATCCATATATGGCCAGTGACGTCAGTGGCTACTCTTTGAGCGAAATCCCTGTTGCCGACTCTTGCCGGGGATTCCGCTCCAGGAGGAGCCCCTGACGTCAATGTCCATATATGGACAGTGACCTCAGGGGTTTCCTCTAGGAGCAGAATCCCCAGCTAGATCATCGGCAATGGGGATTCCGCTCAATTAGTAGCCACTGACGTCACTGCCCATATATGGACAGTGAATTCAAGGGCTTCTCCGGGCACAACGCTTCAGTATTGGGTTCAACTGTATCTGCATCCTGAGGACGCAGATACAGTTAACAGCGGAACATACTCCTGGCAGCCCGGGACAGCACCTGGAATCCGGGACAGTCCCGCTGAATCCGGAACGGTTGGGAGGTATGCCTTCAGTGTTATTGTTGGAGTCTTTGTTGAATCTCGCATTAATTCCCTCCTTGCCCGGTCTGTGAGTTTTGGTAGGCAGCCTTCTCTTGTCAGGTTTGTATTTGTGCCATATTCATTCCATTTTGTTATAATGGATGTCATGGTGCTCTGTGAGATGTTTGAAGTTTTGGATATTTTTTTTATAACCCAACCCTGATCTATGCTTCTCCACAACTTTGTCTCTGACTTGTTTGGAGAGATCCCTGGTCTTCATGTTGCTTAGTGGTGTTGTAGACTCCGGGGTCTTTCAGAACAGGTGTATTTATACTCACATCATGTGACCGTCATATGAAACTTTGATTGCACACAGGACGACCTTATACAACTAGTTATATGACTTCTGAAGTTTGGTTTGATCAGATCACATTTATGAGTTTCATAGGAAAGGGGGTAAATACATACAGTATGCAGTCACATCTTTTCAGTTTTTTTTATCAAGGTATTTTTCATTCCACTGTAATTATTTGGATTATTTTGTCAGGTCCATTACCTAAAATCAAATTTAAAATCCATTTAAATTCCAAGTTGCAATGCAACAAAACAGGAAAACATCAAGAGGGTGAATAGTTTTGTAAGCACTGTAATGGCTAGAATTATAGTGAGTTATATAGGGTGGTTGTGTTTGGTAAAATTGAGTGAATATTTTTTTTTTTTTAATGAGTATATAAATCAACTCGACCCACGCCATATTTCAGTTTAAATAGATCCTTAGATTAAATAAGAAATATTATTTTTATGACTTCGCTATAGTTGTCACCTAAATTGTTTTAACACTGTAAATTGGAATAATAAATGGTAATTACAGTCCTGTTGCACAATAAAATATATGTATATTTCATCTATATAGCAAAATTCTAAAGCTGTGTTGATTTCAATAGGGAAAAGAAAACGAAAAAATGGACAAACCCATAAATATCAAAGACAAAAAGTCTAAGAAGGTAAGTGATCATTAGTACTTAATAGAGTCAAACTTTACATAAAGCATTAACTTGTCATGTCCAATGGGTTCGCCCTGTTCTAAAAGCTTAAAGGGAATGTGTCGCTAGAAAAATATATATTTTTTTTAGGTAAACTGTTAGTATATAAATGATTACACATTGTTCTAATTTTTTCACAAGTCAGGAAATATTATAAATTAGATTCTAATTTATAACATTTCCATGTGCTGGTCACTAGAGGGAGCAATTCCCAAAATTGCAGTATTGGCATGTGGTAAAGCAACCTCATTGCTTTATGCTGCAAAATTGTAGAAGACACACTCGCTCTAGTGTCCTCAAACAATCCCCCCTCCTTTATCCTGGCTAGTGCCAGGAGAAAGGAGGGGGTTGAATGTTCAAACCTCCTACACTGTGTGCCGCCATTTTTTGAGCGAATGTGTAGGAGTGTAGGAGGATTAGATACAGTGGTAATCACACAGTATAACACGAACATACACACACACAAACATAACTTACCTGCTCCTGCCGCCGCCGATGCCGCTGCCGCCGCTCCCTCCGCTCCTAGTCCTTGCTTGTGAACATATGGACGGAAGCCGCGACCAGAAGTAGTCATCTTACTGTCCGGCCGCGGCTTCCGGTCTACATGAAAATGGTGCCAGATGTCGCTCTGCCGAAGACCTTCCTTTTGGACTGTGTGAGAGTGGCGCCTGCTCCATTCCCACACAGACGGCGTACGCTATAGTGAATGGAACGGCTCCCGTTCGCATTCTCTTTGGGGATGTATGTGCCGTATTCCATCTCTGTATGTGTCGTTAATCGACACATACAGAAATGAAAAATAAAATGGCAGCCCCCATAGAGAAGTAAAAGAAGGAAAAAAGAAAAAAGTACAACACAAGAACACAAATAAATAAAATTTATTTTAATGACATACTAAAAGCAATAACATATAAAAAAAAAAATGTTTTCATGACACCTTCCCTTTAAAAAACACACATTTCCTAGGTAGTGAGAGGAGCAGACAGCCAGGAAAACACTCTCAAGTTTTCCTTAAATCTATTTCATATAGTTTATTAGTAAAATGTATATACATTTGTTACATTTTTCTGGTCTAAGTTGCTCATCCCTAATCCAAGTACAATCCTTCATGGCATCGGTATTCCCTCATGGCAGTGTCCTCTTTCAGCAGGACAATTAAGACGTCAGTTTTTTTTCACGGGCAATCCGTCAGTAAAAAAAACAATTGCAGCATGCTCTATCTTTGTACGTTTATCATGCAGGAATGGCCCATAGAACTCAATGGGTCTGTCTTAAAAACAGAGGCAACTCGAATGTCATCCGCTCCATTCCATTTTTCACAGATAGTTGCCTGGAGACATTTGAGAAGTGAAACCAGAAAGTAAAGCCAGAGCAGCGTGGTCCTTAACCCCTTAAGGACGCAGCCTAGTTTTGGCCTTAAGGCTCAGAGACCATTTTTCAAATCTGACATGTCTCACTTTATGTGATAATAACACTGGTACGCTTATACCTATCCAAGCGATTCTGAGAATGTTTTCTCATGAGACATTGGGCTTTATGTTAGTGGTAAAATTTGGTCGATATAGAACTGATAAGGGAAAGGACTGTCCTGATAAGGGAAAAAGGAGAATTTTTACTTTCATTACTTTAAGGGCGGATTTACACGAGCGTGTGCATTTTGTGCACGCAAAAAACGTGGCGTTTTGCGTGCGCAATAAGCACTTAACAGCTCCGTGTGTCATGATCATATGGTGCGCGGCTGTGTGCTTTTCGCGCAGCCGCCATCATTATGACACTCTGTTTGGATGTGTGTAAACAGAAAAGCATGTGGTGCTTTTCTGTTTGCAATCATAGTTTGCCTGCTGTTGCGCGAATCACGCACGTCCCACGGAGGTGTCTCCGTGTGGCATGCGTGATTTTCATGCACCCATTGACATCAATGGGTGCGTGATGCGTGAAAAACGCAGAAATATAGGACCTGCCGTGAGTTTTACACAGCGGACTCACTGCCCCATAGACTAGCATAGGTCCGTGCGATGCGCGTGAAAATCACACGCGTTGCACGGATGTATATCCCGATTGTGTAAATCCGCCCTTAAACTTTTATTTTTACACAACTTTTTTTTAACTTTGTTATTTTGTCCCACTAGGGGACTTGAGGGCAGGAGGCCCTGATCACAATTCTAATACACTGCACTACTTGCGTAGTGCAGTGTATTAGAGCCGTCAGCTACTCGCTGACAGCAAGCATAGTGGGTCCTGAATTTGGCCTTGAGGGTGTAGCATTCCAGGACAATGTAGCCCAGCAAGGGTAGAGTATCTTTTTCAAACATGCACTTCTCCAACTTGGCATACAGACTATTCTCCTATAACCGCAGCAAAACTTGACGGACATGTCTTTGATGCGTCATAGGATCTGGAGAAAAAAATCAAGATGTCATCAAGATAGACCACAACACAAACATAGAGGAGGTCACGGAAAATGTCATTAACAAACTCCTCGAAGACCGTGGGAGCATTACACAGGCCGAAGGGCATTACTAGATATTCATAGTGTCCATCACGGGTGTTAAATGCAGTCTTCCATTCATCACCCCGGCGAATCCAGATTAGATTGTAAGCCCCACGCAGGTCTAGTTTGGAAAAAATCTTTGCACCACGTGTAGGACCGAACAATTCAGAGATCAGTGGCAACGGATACTTATTTTTCACAGTGATCTGGTTGAGACCCCGGTAGTCGATACGGGGACAAAGAGAACCATCCTTTTTCTTGACGAAGAAGAACCCGGCTCCTGCTGGAGAGGAAGATTTCCGTATGAAGCCCCTCTCGAAGTTCTGTTTAACATAGGCGGACATGGACAGAGTCTCTGGCAAGGAGAGAGGATATATCCTACCATGGGGAAGGGATGCACCAGGAAACAGCTCGATACAAAAGTCATACGCCCGGTGTGGGGACAGTGTCTCCGCCTCCCTTTTGCTGAAGATGTCCGAAAATGCAGCACAATGACCAGGCAATCCTGCCAATGACCGAGGCAGAGGAGGCTGAGCCAAACGAATCTGTACCAGGCATCAGCTGTGACATTCAGGGCCCCACTGCAGAACCTCTCCAGAGTTCCAGTCCAAGACTGGGGCATGTAGTCGGAGCCAAGGCAGGCCCAGCATCACTGGATTAATGGCCTTGGATAAGACATAGAACGATAGAAGTTCGGAGTGGAGAGCCCCTACTTGGAGCCTCAGCGGCTTGGTCACAGCTATAACTGGGTCTTGCAGAGGTAGTACATATACCGATGCAACCATCAACGGTCTCTCCAGTGGGGTATTGGGTAATTGAAGAAGGTCCACCAGATCTCTACAAATGAAATTAGCAGCGGATCCAGAGTCCAGATACGTAGAGACCTGATGCGTTTTCCCACCAGACACTATGGTTACGGGTATGGACAATTTAGACGGGAGTCCTTCTTTGACCAAGGTTGTCTTTCCTACCAACCCTAGGCTTTGGGGCTTTTGGGGACACAGACGCACAAGATGGCCTCTGAGGCCGCAATAAAGACAGAGTCCCAAAGTGCATCTGAGTTGTCTCTCCTTGGTAGATAGCTTTCATTGGTCCATCCTCACAGACTCCTTAGGAGGATCGGCAGCTGAAGACGGCAGGGGTTTCTGCAAGGTAGGGACCAGACTAGGAAGAGCTCCCTCCCGACGAACCTCTTAGAGCCGTTCCCAGAGCCTTCTATCAATCCGGCCAGCCAGAAGGATGAGGTCATCCAGGGTAGATGGCAGGTCTCGAGTGGCAAGTTCGTCCTTAATTTTAGGGGACAGTCCCTGCCAGAATGTAGCCACCAGGGCCTCTGTTAGGGATCTGCCAGGTACTACGTCTAGGTATACTCCTGGGATTAATCAATCCACACCTGAGGCCAGACCTCTTAGACTGACACCGGCTCCCACCAACCAGGGTGGCAGGCTCAGGAGTGGGAGAGCCTATCGCGGCCTGGTCAGTCGGAGTTAGCTCCGCCCCCTGTCCATTATTACCTGCCGTGTTCTCTTCCTCAGTGCTTGTAATTCTTCTGGATTCCTGGCCCCACTGCTGCTTGCTCCAGCCTGCTTCTGCCGTGCTTCTGCCTTGCTGCAGTTCCGCTTAACCTGCTTCGCTTTGCCCCTGGCTTGCTTCCTTCTCCGTGCTCACATTGGTATACTCCACTTCATCCTGGTCCTGACTACTCATTCACCGCTCCGTTTCCTCGCGGCGTTCCGTGGGCTACTGCCCCTTCCCTTGCGTGTTCCCTGTTTGTTCTCCCGTGCACTTAGACAGCGTAGGGACCGCCGCCCAGTTGTACCCCGTCGCCTAGGGCGGGTCGATGCAAGTAGGCAGGGACAGGGCGGTGGGTAGATTAGGGCTCACTTTCCCTTCACCTCCTTCCTGCCATTACAGCCTCATTGTTCCACAACAGTTCTCCCACCAGGGTGCAGAGGTGGATGGCGTACTCACCCACAGAGATGTCTCCGTGACGTAGGTTCAGCAAGGAAGCCGCTGCAAAGGAGACTCGTCCAGGCTCCTCAAACACCATGCGAAATGTCCGGAGGAACCCCTGGAAGTCACGGGTCTCTGGTCCTTGTCTCTCCCAGATAGGGTTCGCCCATGTAAGGGCCTTGCCAGTAAGAAGAGAGCTGATAAAAGCGACCCTTGCGCCATCAGACGAAAATGCACTAGGATACAGGCTGAAGCGGATCTGGCACTGGTTCAAATATCCACGACCGGTACCTGCGTCTCCATCATAGCGGTCAGGAAGTGGCAAAGAAAAACGAGGATCAACATTGCCAGGAGGTGTTGTCTGAGGATCAGTACTGCCAGGAGGTGTAGTAGAAGGAACGACAGCTCGTGCTTCCTGCCGACGTGCGAGAATGTTCAAGGCCTGGAGGAGTTGGTCCTGTCGAGACCGGAGGTCTAGCACATCCGTCCACATCTCTTGTGACGTCATCTTGGTCTTGGATCGACCAGCGGGGTCCATGGCCTGAACGTACTATCACATAGGATTCCTGGACCGACTGGGCCATACCGCCTTGGCAGTATGGCAGCTGGCCAACAGGGCGCTGGTCAAAGTCTATAGTTCGTATATGGTACCTGTGGCAGCTCGGACAGTAGCAAGGCAGGCTCGGCTCGGACTAGGCAGTGAGTAGACGTCAGGCGTGGAGTAGCAGGACAGGCGTAGATACAATACAGTACGACTACAGCACAGCACGGCACTTGACTAAGATAGCGCGGGATACTGAATACAGGATACACTGGATACACTGGAAAACACTGGGAGACCATTTGCTTAGACTAGACTAGACTTAATCTAGGATACGACAAACATCACTGCAGGAAAGGGCTGGGCCCTTCTTATAGTCCAGGGTGCTTATGGGTTAATTTAACATTAAAGTCTGGTGCGCGCGCTGCCCCTTTACTTTGTGTGTGTGTGTGTGTGTGTGTGTGTGTGCGCGCACACGCGCGTGTGTGTACACAGTCCCTGGTAAGGACCCCGGGGTACGTCATTCCCCCGGTTTTTAATGACTCCAAACCCTCTCTGCGCTGTGTGTGTTGTCCGGTCAACCAAAGTAAGAACAAAGACATGTATTATGTGTATTAGTACAAACATAACAATTACTGCATTAAATCAAATGTTCGAACTGATGTCCTTCAACAACTTGACAGTTTCCTAAGTGAACGTAAAACGTGTCGATAAAGTTATTTATAACATCTGGTGTGATTGAATTAGAAATGTTCACTATTCTTTCCCGCAGCTCGTCTAACTTTGCGATCCTAGTCTCATAGACTTTACTTTTTAAATACCCCCTGTAAAAAAAAGTCTAATGGGGTCAGATCTGGTGATCTCGGTGGCCATTCTATCAGGAAGATTTCGAGCTCGCAGAGAAAAATGAGCCGGAGCTCCATCCTGCTGATACCAAACATTGCGAAAAGCTTCTCCAGCAATATTTTAAATAGCCGGTATCACTTGGTTTCTTAGCAAATTGCAGTTATTTTCTGCATTTATGTTTCCTTCAATGAAAAACAGTCCTACAATATGATTGAGCAATATGCTGGCCCAAACGTTAACCATCTGAGGCTACTGGGTATGTGTAATGACAGGGTAGGAAGACAGACCGGTGAGCCCTAATCTACCCGCCACTCAGTCTCTGCCTACTTGCAACGACCCGTCCTTAGCGACGGGGTACAACTGGGCGACGGTCCCTACGCTCAGTAAGTGCCAGACAGACAAAACAGACAGGGGTACACAGAAGCTAGGGAAACGGGGCAGCTGCCCACGGAGACACCGTGAGCAACAAGAGTGGTGAACGAGCCGAGTCAAACCAGGAGAGAGCGAGGTACAAAATGCTGAGCAGGAGAGTGGTCAGAAAGCCAAGGTCAATAACAAGCAGAGGATCAGTAGTACAAGCAGCAGCAGCAAGCCAGGTAACAAGCATAGAAGAATCACAGGCAAAGGAGGAACAGGAAAGGCAGGTATACATAGACAGTGGGCGGGAACTAGCTCCGTCTGGCCAGGCTGTGATAGGCTCTCCCACTCCTAAGCCTGCCATCCTGAGTGGTGGAAGATGGAGTCAGTCTCACAGACATAGGAGCAGGTGCAGACTGATTGCCCACGGGCGTCGACACAGAACCTGTGTCTGGCAAATCCTTTACAGTATGACTGTCTCTCATCCAATGTGGATTTTCATCTGCCCAATACCTCATGTACTGTCGATTTACAGAACCGTTTAGTTCAAACGTAGCTTCATCCGAGAAACAGGTCCAATTGAAAATCAGATGATTATCATCAAATCGTGTCATCATTGTTTCGTAAATTCCACTCGTCTGTCATAATCATCTTCGGATAGCTCCTGAATTTTATAAGGATGATAATGATGCCTCTTCAAAATTAGATGCACTGATGTGGCGCTGATATCATTTTGTTGTGCTCCACTCGAGACAGATGTATGAGGATTATCATGTACAGTGAGCAGAACATCTAAAGGTTTTTCATCATTACTAGTATGTTTGGGTCTTCCAGATCTTGGTGCGTCCTTAATTGAACCAGTTATCTCGAAACGATGAACAGTTCTTTTAACAGTTGACAATGAAATTGGATCATGGATAGGATAAGTGGCATTGAATAAAGCCGGTACTTCTCGATAGGATCTTTTTTTTTCTTCGCCATACCCTCTCATCATCAATAAAGTGATCCTTTCCGTTTCGGTCAAATGCATTTTGTGATATGACAATAGAAATGTACAAAAATGAAAATTACTCTCCGAATTAGCGCTCTCTGAAATTCACAAGCGACTACAGAAATGTGTACACATGAAATCATGTTACAATTGTAGACCAGGTCCATTTTGTATCGCCGAGGCCGATTGTAATAATACGTAATTTAAAGTCACCTTGATGTGACATTCCCAAGCTCACACACACACACGCACACGTGCCCACGCACATTTAGGATTTTACCCGCGTGGTACATTTTGGGTGATGCTAACACCAGCGGTAGCCGATAATGAAGATGATAACTTTAAAGTTAAATATCTCAGCGAAAAAAAATCTAAAAATTGATTGCGCCATTGTTTTCGTATATTGAAAAGAGCTTTCAAATGAGCCCCCACTCGAACCTCGTGCCATTTAAGATCTTGCTGCCCCCGGGGGTGGGGGTGTTCTTTTTTTTGGCGGTAACTGGTAGATTTTATGACCCCATTAAATCCCACCAAATTTCAACCCTCCACCTCGAGCCGTTCAAAAGTTATGTGGGTGTTCTGGAACTTTTGGTGGGCACTGTATAGGGTGGCTGTGTTTGGTAAAATTTAGTGAATATGCTTTATTTGTGACCTGAATTACTAATGTTTTAACTTTCTTTTTTATTGATTATATAAATCAACTCGACCCACACCATATTTCAGTTTAAATAGATCCTTAGATTAAATAAGAAATATTATTTTTATGACTTCCCTTTAGCAGATAACCGTTATGAAAATTATAAAGTGGACTAACAGTTGAATAGAGATTGCAGACACAATTGATATTAATAAAAATTAAATTAAAGGGTAATTATTTATTTTTTTATTCTGAAAACCTTTCCTGCCAGTAACATACTAGCCATAGAAGCATACTATGCAACTGCTATGGGGCCAGTGGGAAGAGCGGGCCTGGCACTTAACTGTTACCATTTCTTTCCCTCTCACGGTCAATAAGTGAAATGATAAAATTATATTTACTTACAGCAGCCACTAGGGGGAGCTCACTGCATACAGATTTGTACAGCTTTTAATTACTTGAATTGGAGCTGTATAAATCCATATACAGTGAGCTCCCCCTAGTGATAGCAGCATGCAGTCAGAATTTATCATTTAAACAGTCAGAAAAAGGCAGCTGCAAATTTTTTACATTCACATTCCTTTAACCATGTGAAGTCTTGTTTGCTCAAAATTGCCCACTGCTGAGTAATGCGATTTTTATGACTTGCCATGAGAAGTAAAGCCATGGAAATTACTGCTGTTATGAACATATTTCTGGCTCAAAAAAGGTGGATGACATCTTGAAGACCTTTCAACTCTTGGCCTGACAAACAGATAAAGCTGAAGATTCATATTATTTCGCCAGGCCCTATAATACTGCCACCTATGGAGAAAAATGTGGATCTGAAAAAGTAGGAAAACTTTTATACCCAACTGGATTGATCTTAAAATCATATGATATAGAAAGCTCTCTTTATGCAATTTCCTTAAGCTGCTTGCCACCAACCCTCTTATTCACTCTCCCCATAGTTGTGACCTAAAAAAAAATTTCCACTCTAAATTTGAGTAACTGGTAATTACATTCCTGTTGCACAATAAAATATATGTATATTTCAACTATATAACAAAATTCTAAAGCAGTGTTGATTTCAATAGGGAAAAGAGAATGAAAAAATGGACAAACCTATAAATGTCAAAGACGAAAGGTCTAAGAAGGTAAGTAATCATTAGTACTTAATTAGTGCCAGCGTTTTCCCGCTCTCAAGTTTTCCTTAAATTAAATTTATTAAAATGTATATACATTTGTTACATTTTTCAGGTCGAAGTTTTTCATCCCTAATCCATGTACACTCCTTCATGGCATTGGTATTCCCTCATGCCAGTGTCCCCTTTCAGCACGATAATATGATCTGCCACACTGCAAAAATTGTTCAGGAATAGTTTGAGGAACATGACAAAAAGTTTAAGGTGTTGACCTCCAAATTCCCCAGATTTCAATCCGATCATCTGTGGGATCTGCTGGAAGAACAATTCCGATCCCTGGTTGCCCCACCTTGCAACTAACAGGACTTAAAGTGGTATTCCCATCTTGGACATTTATGACATATCCACAAAATTTGCCTTAAATGCCCGATAGTTGTGGGTCTCATCTCCAGGTTTCACACCTATCTTTGGAATGGGGCCCCTAACTTTTGCTGCTGTTGCTGGGCTCCTGCCACTGATATATGAGGTAGCCGGGATTTTCTGAAAAATTTGAGCGCCTTTTGCTATGCTGTTTCCGGAAGTCAAATAGAAGTGAATGGAAGTAACGGAAACAGCATAGCACATCAAGCTATTCTGCTTCCAAAGCTCCCAAGTTCTGCAACCAACATGCTCTGGAACCCACATCTAAGGGAGATTAATGGCATATCACCCTATTCTGGGCCTGAGCCTTCAGTATAGGCTTGGCGAAGGCAGGAACCAGTTTTAAATCCTAGGGCAGAATGGGAGGAGTGCAAGATCAAAAATGGAGGCAATCACTACCCCCACATATATATAATACACAAGAAAGTTTGATCAGCACATTCCAGTAAAATGAAAAGAACTTGTACAGCTGCATGTACGCCTGTGACTGCAAAACAATACACAAGAATATGGCGACAGCACTCTGCGAACATATATATATATATATATATATATATACACACATACATATATACGTATATATATATATATATATATATATATATGTATTTATGTATATATATATATATATATATATATATATATATATATACACACAGTATATAGCAAAAAAATTAGGCAGCACTCCAAAGCAGTGTGAAAAAGGTAGGGTTTTTTTTATTGCCCCAGTAGCAACGTTTCAATCCATCTCTATGGGATCTTTGTCAAGCAACAGATGGACTGAAACGTTGATACTGGGGCAATGAAAAAAAACACTACTTTTTTCACACTTTTTTGAGTGCTGCCTCATTTTTTTTGCTATTTGGAACTTCTTTGGACTCTTAGCTTGGGTCTGGGAGGACTGTTTGCACCCGACTACTGAAGCTGTGCTGCTTTCTTTTTCTGTTTTTATATATATATATATATATATATCTCAGATGATTCTACGATATTTACTCCAACGACACAAATACAAAAACAAACCCTGTATGCTCTGATTTGTCAATCATACCTCCTTCCATTTCTTCCCTACATTGTACTACATACATTTGGTAGATTATCAAGACGTAAAGAACAGATAGAATAGAGTATAGCTGTTAGGGATCTGCCAGGTACTTCATCTAGGTATACTCCTGGGATTAATCAATCCACACCTGAGGCCAGACCTGTTCGACTGACACCATCTCCCACCAACCAGGGTGGCAGGCTCAGGAGTGGGAGAGCCTATCGCGGCCTGGTCTGTCGGAGTTAGCTCCGCCCCCTGTCCTTTATTACCTGCCCTGTTCTCTCCCTCAGTGCTTGTAATTCTTTTGGATTCCTGGCCCCACTGCTGCTTGCTCCAGCCTGCTTCTGCCGTGCTTCTGCCTTGCTGCAGTTCTGCTTGACCTGCTTTGCTTTGCCCCTGGCTTGCTTCTGTCTCCGTGCCCGCTCGGGTGTACTCACTTCGTCCTGGTGCTGACTGTTCGTTCGCCGCTCCGTTTCCTCGTGGCGTTCCTTGGCTACTGCCCCTTCCCTTGCGTGTTCCCTGTTTGTTTTCCTGTGCACTTAGACAGCGTAGGGACCGCCGCCCAGTTGTACCTCGTCGCCTAGGGCGGGTCGTTGCAAGTAGGCAGGGACAGGGCGGTGGGTAGATTAGGGCTCACTTTCCCTTCACCTCCTTCCTGCCATTACATAATTACAAGCCCTTACCTAGTCTACCATTTCTCCTACGCTGACGCTATCATGGACCCCCTTGAGACCCTGACCCAGCAGATGCAGGGCCTCTCCCTACAGGTCCAGGCCCTGGCCCAAAGGGTCAACCAGGGTGACGCTGCTTTAGTAGTACCCCTCACCTCACCTCTAGAACCCGACCTCAAGTTACCTGACCGGTTCTCAGGGGACCGTAAGACGTTTCTCTCCTTCCGGGAGAGTTGAAGACTGTATTTCCGCCTAAAGCCCCACTCCTCAGGTTCCGAGAACCAGCGGGTGGGTATCATCATATCCCGACTCCAGGAAGGGCCCCAAGAGTGGGCCTTCTCCTTGGCTCCTGACGCCCCTGAACTTTCCTCTGTTGATCGTTTTTTCTCTGCCCTCGGACTCATTTACGACGAGACTGACAGGACTGCTTTAGCCGAGAGTCAGCTGGTGACCTTACGTCAGGGTAGGAGACCGGTTGAGGAATACTGTTCTGATTTTAGGAAGTGGTGCGTAGCTTCTCAGTGGAACGATCCGGCCCTAAGGTGCCAGTTTAGGTTAGGATTATCTGACGCCCTGAAGGATCTGCTGGTTAGCTACCCCTCGTCTGACTCCCTTGACCAGGTTATGGCCCTAGCAGTACGACTTGACCGACGTCTCAGGGAACGTCAGCTAGAACGCTTCAGTGTGCTCCCCTCTGACTTTTCTGCGATCCCCCCCGAGGTCCCGTCTCCTCGCCCCTCCACGGAGGACTCGGAGGTACCTATGCAACTCGGGGCCTCCATGTCCCCTCGACAACGTAGGGAGTTTCGCAGAATGAATGGTCTCTGCTTCTACTGTGGGGACGACAAGCATCTACTGAACACCTGTCCCAGGCGCAAGAATAAGAAGCCGGAAAACTTCCGCGCCTAAGTGATCATCGGGGAGGTCACTTGGGCGCACAGGTATTTCCCGTTAATGTGAAACGCAATAAAATTTTGCTTCCCTTTCAGGTCTCGTTTGCTGGCCGGTCTGCCACGGGCAGTGCTTTCGTGGATTCTGGCTCATCTGCTAATATCATGTCTGTGAAATTTGCTATGTCTCTAAAGATGCCTTGTATTGATTTACCTTATCCTATCCCTGTAGTAGGAATCGACTCAACTCCCCTTGCTAATGGTTATTTTACTCAGCATACTCCTGTTTTTGAACTCCTGGTTGGCTCCATGCATGTGGAGCAGTGCTCTGTACTGGTGATGCAGGGATTATCGTCTGATCTGGTTTTAGGCCTTCCCTGGTTGCAGTTGCATAATCCCACGTTTGATTGGAATACTGGGGATCTCACCAAATGGGGTAATGAATGTCTTATGTCATGTCTTTCTGTTAACTCTATTTCTCCCCGGGAGGAGGTAAACACGCTTCCTGAGTTTGTTCAGGACTTCGCCGATGTGTTTTCTAAGGAGGCCTCCGAGGTGTTGCCCCCCCATAGAGATTACGATTGCGCTATCGATTTGGTGCCTGGTGCCAAGCTTCCTAAGGGTAGGATATTTAATCTTTCATGTCCTGAACGTGAAGCTATGAGGGTGTATATCCAAGAATGCCTGGCCAAGGGTTTCATTCGCCCCTCGACTTCTCCTGTAGGTGCTGGCTTCTTCTTCGTGGGGAAGAAGGATGGTGGTCTTAGGCCGTGCATTGATTATCGTAACCTGAATAAGGTCACCGTAAGGAACCAGTACCCACTTCCTTTGATTCCGGATCTTTTTAATCAGGTTCAGGGAGCCCAATGGTTTTCTAAGTTCGATCTACGGGGGGCATATAACCTTATCCGCATCAAAGAGGGGGATGAGTGGAAAACTGCGTTCAACACACCCGAGGGTCATTTCGAATACCTGGTCATGCCCTTTGGGTTGTGTAATGCCCCTGCTGTCTTCCAGAATTTTATTAATGAAATCCTGAGAGAGTACCTGGGTAATTTTCTTGTTGTGTACCTTGATGACATACTGGTGTTTTCCAAGGACTGGTCCTCCCACGTGGAGCATGTCAGGAAGGTGCTCCAGGTCCTTCGGGAGAATAATCTGTTTGCTAAGACTGAAAAATGTGTCTTTGGGGTACAGGAGATACCATTTTTAGGGCAAATCCTCACTCCTCATGAATTCCGCATGGACCCTGCCAAGGTTCAGGCTGTGGCGGAATGGGTCCAACCGGCCTCCCTTAAGGCGTTACAGTGTTTTTTAGGGTTCGCCAACTATTACAGGAGATTTATTGCCAACTTCTCGGTCGTCGCTAAGCCTCTTACGGACCTTACCCGCAAGGGTGCTGATGTCCTCCATTGGCCCCCTGAGGCCGTCCAGGCCTTTGAGACTCTCAAGAAGTGCTTTATCTTGGCCCCCGTGCTGATTCAGCCCAACCAAGAGGAGCCATTTATTGTGGAGGTTGACGCTTCCGAGGTGGGAGTGGGGGCCGTCTTGTCCCAGGGTACCAGCTCCCTCACCCATCTCCGCCCCTGTGCTTACTTCTCTAGGAAGTTTTCGCCCACGGAGAGTAACTATGATATTGGCAACCGCGAACTTCTAGCCATTAAATGGGCTTTTGAGGAGTGGCGGCACTTCCTGGAGGGGGCCAGACACCAGGTAACGGTCCTTACGGATCACAAGAATCTGGTTTTCCTAGAATCGGCCCGGAGGCTTAATCCTAGACAAGCTCGGTGGGCACTATTCTTTACCAGATTTAATTTCTTGGTTACCTATAGGGCTGGGTCCAAGAATATTAAGGCTGATGCTCTGTCACGTAGTTTCATGGCCAATCCTCCTTCCGAGAAGGATCCTGCTTGTATTTTACCCCCTGGTATAATCGTCTCTGCCACGGATTCTGATTTAGCTTCTGATATCGCGGCTGATCAGGGTGCAGCCCCCGGGAACGTCCCTGGGGACAAACTGTTTGTTCCCCTGCAATACCGGCTGAGGGTACTCAGGGAAAACCATGACTCCGCTCTATCTGGTCATCCTGGCATCTTGGGCACCAAACACCTCATTACCAGAAACTATTGGTGGCCTGGGTTGCCTAAAGACGTTAGGGCTTACGTCGCCGCTTGTGAGGTTTGCGCTAGGTCCAAAACCCCTAGGTCCCGACCTGCGGGCCTACTACGTTCCTTGCCCATTCCCCAGAGACCTTGGACCCATATCTCCATGGATTTTATCACCGATTTGCCTCCATCTCAGGGCAAGTCGGTGGTGTGGGTGGTAGTCGACCGCTTCAGCAAGATGTGCCACTTTGTGCCCCTTAAGAAGCTACCTAACGCCAAGACGTTAGCTTCTTTGTTTGTGAAACACATCCTGCGTCTCCATGGGGCCCCAGTCAATATCGTTTCTGACAGAGGGGTACAATTTGTTTCCTTATTTTGGAGAGCTTTTTGTAAAAAGTTGGAGATTGATCTGTCCTTCTCCTCCGCCTTCCATCCCGAAACTAATGGCCAAACGGAAAGGACCAACCAATCCCTGGAACAATATTTAAGGTGTTTCATCTCTGACTGTCAATTCGATTGGGTCTCATTCCTTCCCCTTGCTGAATTTTCCCTGAATAACCAGGTCAGTAACTCGTCAGGGGTCTCCCCGTTTTTCTGTAATTTCGGGTTTAACCCAAGGTTCTCCTCCGTCTCCCCTGGTTGTTCCAATAATCCTGAGGTAGAGGATGTTCATCGGGAACTGTGCACTGTCTGGGCCCAGGTTCAGAAGAACCTAGAGGCGTCCCAGAGCGCACAAAAGATTCAGGCGGATAGTAGACGTTCTGCTAACCCCCTGTTTGTCGTCGGGGATTTGGTCTGGTTGTCGTCCAGGAACTTGCGCCTTAAGGTCCCGTCCAGGAAGTTTGCTCCCCGATTTATTGGACCTTATAAGATCATTGAAGTCCTCAACCCTGTATCCTTCCGTCTGGAGCTCCCCCCATCCTTTCGCATACATGACGTCTTCTATGCCTCCCTCCTTAAACGCTGCTCCCCGTCCTGGTCCCCCTCGAGGATACCTCCTGTTCCCGTTCTCACCCCTGAGGGGGTGGAATTCGAGGTGGCCAAGATTATGGACAGTAGGATGGTCCAGGGCTCCCTCCAGTACCTGGTCCATTGGAGAGGATACGGGCCGGAGGAGAGGACTTGGGTACCTGCCCGTGATGTTCATGCTGGGGTATTGATCAGGAGGTTCCACCTTCTCTTCCCCACTAAACCGGGTCCCCTTAGTAAGGGTCCGGTGGCCCCTCATAAAAGGGGGAGTACTGTTAGGGATCTGCCAGGTACTTCATCTAGGTATACTCCTGGGATTAATCAATCCACACCTGAGGCCAGACCTGTTCGACTGACACCATCTCCCACCAACCAGGGTGGCAGGCTCAGGAGTGGGAGAGCCTATCGCGGCCTGGTCTGTCGGAGTTAGCTCCGCCCCCTGTCCTTTATTACCTGCCCTGTTCTCTCCCTCAGTGCTTGTAATTCTTTTGGATTCCTGGCCCCACTGCTGCTTGCTCCAGCCTGCTTCTGCCGTGCTTCTGCCTTGCTGCAGTTCTGCTTGACCTGCTTTGCTTTGCCCCTGGCTTGCTTCTGTCTCCGTGCCCGCTCGGGTGTACTCACTTCGTCCTGGTGCTGACTGTTCGTTCGCCGCTCCGTTTCCTCGTGGCGTTCCGTGGCTACTGCCCCTTCCCTTGCGTGTTCCCTGTTTGTTTTCCTGTGCACTTAGACAGCGTAGGGACCGCCGCCCAGTTGTACCTCGTCGCCTAGGGCGGGTCGTTGCAAGTAGGCAGGGACAGGGCGGTGGGTAGATTAGGGCTCACTTTCCCTTCACCTCCTTCCTGCCATTACAATAGCTTGTCATGGTGGGTGTGTGGACCCACTGGGCCGTACTGCCGTAGCGGTATAGCCGCTTGCCAACAGGATACCAAGTCAATGTCTGTAGTTCGAATAAGGGTACCTGTGGTATTTCAGACAGTAGCAATGGTTTGGCTCGGCTGGGACCTTGGCAGCAGGCAGACACCAGGCGCGGTGTAACACAGCAGGCATAGTATACGGCACAGCACGACTAACACGGCTCTAACTCTCTATGGCACAGGAACAAGGTACCACGGGATACAGGTAGCAGGTACGGGAACACCAGGAACTGGAAAACACTAAAGGGACCATTTGCAAAGACTAACACGGGTAAACACAACAACGCTCAGGCAATAATGGAAGGGGCAGGGCCCTTCTTATAGTCCAGGATGATCATGGGCTAATTTGACATACTTCGTGCGTGCTGGCCCTCTAAGGCCGGGCATGAGCTTGCGTGCGCACCCTACAGGACACAACATAGTGAAGCGGAAGTGAGTGACCCATCGCTGTGGCCTCGAGGGGTGAGTAATCCCGATGTTCCATGGCCACACGGTCCCCACTGTAGATAGTGTCACACAGTCTTCCCTGTAGATAGCGTCACACACAGTTCCCCTGAAGATAATGCCACACACAGTGCCCCCTGTAGATAATTGCAAACACAGTGTCCACTGTAGATAGTGCCACACACTGTGTCCCCTGTGGATAGTGCCACACACAGAGCCCCTGTAGATAGTGTCGCCTACAGTGTCCCCTGTAGGTAGTGTTACAGACAGTCCCCATTGTAGACAGTGTCACACAAAGTCCCCTCTGTATAATGTCACATACAGTCCACTCTGTATTGTGTCACCCACCCCCTGTAGATAGTGTCACCAGCCTGTAGATCATGCCACACAGTCCCCCATCTATAGTGTCACACAAAGTCGCCCCTGTATGGTGTAACACACTCTCCTCTGTATAGTGCCACACACACCTTGGAGATAGTTTTACCTTCCCTGTGCCACACTTCCCCTTGGAGATAGTGTCACCTTCCTTAGATAGTGTCACACACAGTCCCCCCTGTATATTGTTATACACAGTCCCCCCTGTATATTGTTATACACAGTCTCCCCTGTAGATAGTGTCACACACAGTCCCCTTTTAATTAGTGCCACACCACCCACTGTAGTTAGTATCACACCCTCCTGTAAATAGTGCCCCCTGTAGAAAGTGCCCCAGAAGCCCAGTGCTAGCAATGCCACTGGCCCTATAAACATTTAATTGATTCCACTGAATGGGGGTTTCGGTCTTTTATCTATGGACTGCTGAACACCTGAGAGAGGGAAATATCTCCCCAACAAGTTGGGGGTTGGATATATTAAATATGTATAAACTTTGCTATGGAAGTCATAAAAGGTTACATAGACAGCAAGTGGGTTTTTGAACCCCTAGACAGCAAGTAGGATTTTGTAGGAAGAGTATTTCCTACTGACTCTCACAATGCCTTGAGTGTATGTGGTTATAACTGCAAAACAATCAAATAAGGGTAAACATAATATAATATTAAAAATAAGGTATGCTCTATTCCATATTGTTAGAATTATATGCAAACAGTCTTTTAGGTGTTATTTAGGATTTATTTTTATGGTGATATTTCATTTATCTTTTTGTGACATTTACAAAGCAATTCTATTTATATCTAGGAGTTCACATGGAAGCTGATAATGGCGGCTATTGTTGGTGCTTTGGGATCATCCTTCCTATATGGTTATAATTTATCTGTTGTGAACGCACCTGCATCAGTAAGTGCTCTAAATTTATTACAGCGGCTATAATGACTAGACTAAATGTGGTTGATAAGCGTGTAGAGAATAATTTTCTTTCTAACAAACAGACAGAATAATTATGTGTTATTATCACAAAAGCCATATTTTATTTGCTGAACTTCAGTGATTTAAATGTAGATTTTTTTGAATTTTTTTTTACTTAACAAATAAGAAATTGTCAATTTTTAACAAACCTTTTTACTTAAAAGGGTCTTCCCAAAATAGGCTAATCTCAGAATTTTCCACTGCTGGAACCCTCAGTGATCAGCTGTAATCTGTGGTAAAAGCTGTCAATAAGTATTTTGTTTCTCTGCAGCGCCAACACAAGAAAAATTAAGTATTACATGGTGCTCAATGAAATTAGTGAGCTGTCTTTGTAACGCATGGACAAGCTGTGTCTTACAAAAAAACAGACACCTTTTAAAGGCTAAGTCCACCTCTGAACTCAATTTTTAATTAATAAAACAATGTTTGAGCTGATTTTAAGTAACGTTTAAATTATTTTTAATTAAAATATATATTCCATCATCATCTACACCGATTCCAAGAATCTTATGTATTTACAGTCTGCACAACGACTGAACCCTCGTCAAGCCAGATGGTCACTGTTCTTTGCCAGATCCCAGTCCCTTCTTTACTTCTGCCCTGCAGATAAAATTCTAAGGGTATGTGCACACACACTAATTACGTCCGTAATTGACGGACGTATTTCGGCCGCAAGTCCCGGACCGAACTCAGTGCAGGGAGCCGGGCTCCTAGCATCATACATATGTACGATGCTAGGAGCCCCTGCCTCTCCGTGGAACTACTGTCCCGTACTGAAAACATGATTACAGTACGGGACAGTTATCCTGCAGAGAGGCAGGGACTCCTAGCATCGTATATAACTATGATGCTAGGAGCCCGGCTCCCTGCACTATGTTCGGTCCGGTACTTGCGGCCGAAATACGTCCGTAAACTACGGACGTAATTAGTGTGTGTGCACATACCCTAAGGCTGATGCCCTGTCTCAGTCGTTTGAAACTGATGACTCTGAAGAGGACCCTCAACATATCATTGATCCCTCTAGGATTATTTCTGTTAACCCTCCACAGCCTAAAGACATTCCTCCTGGAAAAGTTTTTGTTCGTCCTGCTGACAGAAAAAATTCTCATCTGGGGACATAATTCCAACCTGGCTGAGCACTCTGGTGTCCGTAAGCGTCATGACTTTATTTATCGTCACTACTGGTGGCCCACGCTGCCTAAAGATGTTGTGGACTATGTCTCTTCTTGTACCAATTGTGCCCAAAACAAGGTTACCCATTCCAAGCCTGCAGGTCTTCTCCAACCTCTGCCTGTTCCGGATGGTTCCTGGCAACACATTGCCATGTGTTTTATTACCGACCTTCCTCCTTCTGCTGGATGTACCACTGTCTGGGTCGTGGTGGATCACTTTTCTAAAATGGCAGATTTCGTCCCTCTGTCTGGTCTTCCCTCAGCTCCGCGTCTGGCAAATTTGTTTGTTCAGCATATCTTTCGTCTGCACGGACTACCCCTCCATATCGTGTCTGATCGGGGTGTACAATTTGCATCAAAATTCTGGAGAAACCTGTGTAAACTTTTGGATGTGAAATTGGACTTTTCCTCTGCGTACCACCCACACTCTAATGGTTAGGTTAAGAGAATTAATCAAGTGCTAGAGAATTATCTTCGTCATTTTGTATCTGGTCAACACGACAATTGGGTACATCTTCTGCCATGGGCCGAATTCTCTTATAATAATCACACGAGTGAGGCTACTGCCTCTTCTACATTCTTCATTGTGAACAACCAACATCCACGTGTCCCTCTTCCTGTACTGGCTACATTTCAAGTGCAACGAGTGTGTGCAACGACTTCACCATCTGTGTCCAGTCCCTGTGCCAAACCGAGTGTTCGAGGTGACTTCACCATATGTGTCTGGTGCCCGTGCCAAGTCCAGTGTCTGAGATGACTACACTACTCCAGTCCGGTGTCCTAGCCAAGTCCAGTGTCTGAGACTACTGCCCTACTCCAGTCCGGTGTCCTAGCCAAGTCCAGTGTCCGAGATGACTGCACTACTCCAGCCCGGTGTTCTGGCCAAGTCCAGTGTCCGAGATGACTGCACTACTCCAGTCTGGTGTCCTAGCCAAGTCCAGTGTCCGAGACGACTGCACTACATCAGTCCGGTGTCCTAGCGAAGTTCAGTGTCCGAGACGACTGCACTATTCCAGTCCGGTGTCCTAGCCAAACTCCATTATCCTGCACAGGCCTGCTTCCCACTGACTGTTTGGCATTTACCCACTCCTGACCTCCCAGATACTTTATCATTGCTGACTCTCACAGACTCTGATGATCAGCACCTGTTCCGTTACGGCGGAGTGGCCTAGTGGGTCCACATACCTACCAGTTGTTACAGCTTCTATGTATTCTACATACATAGAAGCTATATCTTGCATCAAAGCCGGTTCTGTCAGGTCAGCTACACTGTCAGCTTGGCTGAGTAGATGTGATCATTATTATATGGATTCTGCTTGTCAGAGACACGCAGGACCAGCATTAACCCGAGCCGTCTGTCCAGCTGACATAACGGAATTGGCTTTGACGGCAAGGTACAGCTTCTATGTATACAGGATACATAGAAGCTGTATCTCAAAAAGTAAAACAATTTTTCAAAATTAAAGTTTAAAAGTTTCTTAAAATCACCTCAAACATTGTTTAGGGTTTTTTTTTAAAAAAAGAAAAGAAAAAAAAAATTTGTTGAAAAGTGTACATAGCCTTTAAAGCTGCTCTCTGCTCCCACTAATTAATGGAGGTCACGATTAAGAGAATTCAGAACTTCTAACAACACAACTCCTTTAATTTAAATTTAGGAAGGCATGCAAACTTTTCCTGTTTGCCCTTGAACCCATGTGAACAAAAGTATATTTTATGGTCTCCTTAGGCCTAAGGCCTCATGCCCACTTCAGTTTTTTTTGTTAGGGTGCTATCCATTGCTTTAACTGATAGCACCCTGACACATTCATTTCAATGGGGCCATGCACACTTCCGTTGTTTTAACGGAACCGTGCGACCGTTTAATCAAAAATAGGGCAGGTCCTACTCCTGCCCGTTTTTGACGGAACAGCCTCGACCTTTTCATTGAATTTGGTTTGTGAAACAACAGACTGCACACGGAAGCCATCTGTGTGCGGCCCGGGTTTGACGGAACCGTTATTAGCGGGTGTTCAACGGCTGACGGAAGTGTGCATGAGGCCTTAGAATATGTCATAATGAAGGTGTTTGTGTACTTCAATGTTCATCTTTTTGTAGATACCTTTCGATTACAAATACTGTACATTTTAAAACATTTTTAATTCAGCTCAACATTTTTCGAAGTTTATTGTTCTCTACATATGGGACTATATCAATGTTCAAGGTGTATGGAGGTACTTGTGAGTGCATGTATGAATACCTGCATAGCTTCACCTCTATATTCCCCTATGGAGATTTCCTGATGAGTACCTATGTATTCTAACAAGTCTAGTTAGTTAAACCTGAGCTGTGTGAACAGAAGAGCGCATGATGTACAGGTATAAGAGCATCTGTCTCTCTAGACGGACATCTTTAGAGGCAACCTATAATTTTTGCCTGATTAATTGTTTCATTATTTTTTTAAACCTATTTTTATTAATAATTTGTCAGTACTTTATATAATTTCTCATGTCCCTATATACATACAGAAAAAAAAAATCCTGAAATATTGCAGTTTTCACACTGGCCACTGAGCCACACAATAGCAAACAGTGCCAGGCAGCTACAGCCAAGACAAATAAAATCATGGGATGCATTAAAAGAGGCATAGATGCTTATGAAAGGAACATAGTTTTGCCTCTATACAAATCATTAGTCAGACAATCACACATGGAATATTTTGTACAATTTTGGGCCACCTGTGTATAAGAAGGACAAACACTATAAGGACAAGAACACCCACACATTACACCACAGATATTAATATGGAGTTGATTCCCCCTTTGCATCTAAAACAGCTTTCACTCTTCTGGGAAGGCTTTGTCTGTGGGAATTTTTGTCCATTCATCCAGAAGAGCATTTGTGAGGCCAGACACTGATGTTGGACAAGAGGGCCTGGCTCCCAATCTCCGTTCTAGTTCATCCCAAAGGTGTTGGATGGGGTTGAGGTCATGCTGGAACAGAAAAGGGCCGAACCCCAAACTGTTCCCACAAAGTTGGAAACAATTGTCCAAAATGTCCCGGTATGTTGAAGCATTAAGATTTCCCTTCACTGGAACTAAGTTACCTAGGCCAACCACTGAATAACAACCCCATAGAATTATCCCTCCTCCACCAAAACTTTACAGTTGGCACAATGCAGTCAGGCGGGTAACGTTCTTCTAGAATTAGCCAAACCCGGACTCATCCATTTGTCTGCCGGATAGAGAAGCGTGATTCATCAGTCCACAGAACACGTTTCCACTGCTCCAGAGTCCAGTGGCGACGTGCTTTACACCACTTCTTCCGACGCTTGGCATTGTGCCTGGGATGTAAGGCTGGCATTCAGCTGCTCACCATGGAAACCCATGCCATGAAGATCCTGGCGCACAGTCTTTGTGTGGATCTCAATGCAGGAGGAGGTTTGGAGGCCAGCAGTTATGGAGTCAGCAGAGCGTTGGAGATTTTTATGCATTATGCGCCTCAGCCCTCAACGACTACACTCTGTAACTTTACGTGGTCTGCACTGTGTGGCTGAGTTGCTGTGGTTTCTAAACGCTTCCATCTTGCAATAATTTCACTCACAATTGATCTTGGAAATTTTGTGAGGGAAGAAATTTCAGGAACTGACTTGTTGCAACAGTGGCATTCTATTACAGGACTACGCTTGAATTCAGTGACCTCTTTCGAACAACTCATTTTTTTCCCAAATGTGTGTAAAGGCGACTACATGGCTAGGTGCTGGATATTATAAACCTGTGGCATTAGGACTGAATGAAACAGCTAGATTCAATGATTAAGAGGCGTGTCCCAATACTTTTGTGCAAATAGTGTAGATGAACTAGAGCGGGTGCAGAGGAGGCCGACCAGGGTAATTAAGGGAATGGGTGAATTGCAGTACCAAGAAAGGTTATCAAACTTATTTGGGTTATTTAGTTTAGAAAAACCGGGCATTTAGGGGCGACCTAATTACAATGTACAAGTATATGAATGGACAGCCAAGAGATCTTTGTAATGATCTTTTTATACCTAGGCCTGTAACCATGACAAGGAGGCATCCTCTACGTCTAGAGGAAAAAAAAAATTCGACATCAGCATATATGGGAATTCTTTACTGTAAGAGCAGTGTGACCATGGAACTCTCTACTACAGGACGTTGTGATGGCTGACTTTTTGAGCAAGTTACCTCTCCTCTTCCATAGACATGAAAAGGTTGTTCTCTGACCCTTAAAGAGGCTCTGTCACCAGATTTTGCAACCCCTATCTGCTATTGCAGCAGATAGGCGCTGCAATGTAGATTACAGTAACGTTTTTATTTTTAAAAAACGAGCATTTTTGGCCAAGTTATGACCATTTTCGTATTTATGCAAATGAGGCTTGCAAAAGTACAACTGGGCGTGTTGAAAAGTATCTCACTCTGTATAAACTTTCCAGAATATATAGTGATGCATCGCCCCAATGTTGGAGAGGTTGTAACCATTTGGGATCCATACTTCACATATTTTGGGAATGTCCTTTATTATTAACCTTTTGGCAATCTATTAGTGCACTACTAAATGAGATTACAACTCAAAATATCAACCTCACGCCGGAACTTGGGTTACTATGGCTTGGAATTGATGTTATTCCCAAACAATTCCAAATTGTAATATGTCATATATTAATATCTGCCACATCAGCTGTAGCGTTCAGATGGAAAACATGTAACGTCCCGACCATCACAGACATCATTAAAAAAGTCAATACAAACTATCAATATGAATATATTTATGCCCGTAGTATACAAAGACATGACCGGTTCTGTAGAGATTGGATCTGTTGGAATAATTCTGTATATGCCGTACCTCTCCCTTTCTAGTGGGATCTCATACGTTGTCTGTTGTATACATTTTATTTTTTCTTTATGATGACCTGTATACGTTCTTCACAACATTTATTTTATTTACCTTTGTTTTATTATCCATATTATTTTGAATCCCATTTTCTCAAAATGTTAAAACTTATAGGTTAATTATTATTTGAGACTAACTATTTACTTCTACCTGCGAGTAGAACTATTATACACATATATTTTCTGATGTCTCAACTGTTTAATAAAGACATATTGAAACAGAAAAGTAAAAGTACAACTGGGCGTGTATTATGTGCGTACATCGGGGCGTGTTTACTACTTTTACTAGCTGGGCGTTCTGATGAGAAGTATCATCCACTTCTCTTCAGAACGCCCAGCTTCTGGCAGTGCAGATCTGTGACGTCACTCACAGGTCCTGCATCGTGTCGGCACCAGAGGCTACAGTTGATTCTGCAGCAGCATCAGCAGGTAAGTAGCTACATCGACTTACCTGCAAACGCCGATGCTGCTGCAGAATCATCTGTAGCCTCTGGTGCCGATGTGTCCTCGCTCGTCTGACACGATGCAGGACCTGTGAGTGACGACACAGCGTGATCTCTGGAGAACACGGCTGTGTCTGCACTGCCAGAAGCTGGGCGTTGTGAAGAGAAGTGGATGATACTTCTCGTCAGAACGCCCAGCTAGTAAAAGTAGTAAACACGCCCCGATGTACGCACACAATACACGCCCACTTGTACTTTTACTTTTCAACACGCCCAGTTGTACTTTTGCAAGCCTCATTTGCATAAATACGAAAATGGTCATAACTTGGCCAAAAATGCTCGTTTTTTAAAAATAAAAACGTTACTGTAATCTACATTGCAGCGCCGATCTGCTGCAATAGCAGATAGGGGTTGCAAAATCTGGTGACAGAGCCTCTTTAAGGTGGTTTCACATGAGCAGATATCACCTGTGCTTACCACTTTTAAAATGATCGCTAATCAGCAATACAGCTTGTCAATCGGCGCTCGTTGCTCCCTTTAAACAGAGCAATGACCGTTAAGTATGGTGACGAATGATCGTTACTATGATCACTTGTCTCCATACATCTACACAGGGAGATGTGTTGCCGACAACGATGATATTTTGTGCTGCATAAAAGATGCGTTCAGCCAATGAATAAGCGTTTGCTCGTTGATTGGCTGATTTTTGCCCTGTTTACACTTGTTCACCCTAACATTGGTTTGTGTAAAAGGGCTTTTAGTTTTCTTCCAAACAGGTACCTGTAGCTATTATGGTAATGGCTCAGGCAATATGCTCCCATAATCATGTAAAGAAAATTGAATAATTAAAAAATAATAAACGATTAGAAAAAATATTTATATTCCTAATTATAAAAAAAAAATATTTTTTATTTAAAATGTTTTTAACTGGTTGCCGACACGGGACGAGTATGCTCGTCCTGAGCGGTGAGTACTTTGCGCATTAGGACGAGCATTCTCGTCCTGTGTGACAGCCGTCTGTGCGCGCGATTGAGATTGGGGCAACGGCTGTAATTACCGATGTAATACTCCGGCTGCACCGCTCCCACACAGTCCAAAAGGAAGGTCTTCGGCCGAGCGACATCCTGCGCCATTTTCTTGTGGACCGGAAGCCGCGGCCGGACGGTAAGATGACTACTTCCGGTCGCGGCTTCCGGACATGTGTTCAGAAGCAAGAACTAGGAGCGGAGGGAGCGGACAGAGCGGAGGGAGCGGCGGCAGCGGTGGCGGCAGGATCAGGTAAGTTATGTTTGTGTATGTTCGTGTTTTACTGTGTGATTACCATTGTATGTAAGCCTACTACACTGTGCATTTGCTCAAAAAATGGCGGCACACAGTATAGGAGGTTTGAACATTCAACCCCCTCCTTTCTCCTGGCACTAGCCAGGATAAAGGAGAGGGAATAATTGAGCACACTAGAGCGAGTGTGTCTTCTCCAATTTTGCAGCATAAAGCAATGAGGTTGCTTTACCACATGCAAATGCTGCAATTTTGGGAATTGCTCCCTCTAGTGACCAGCACATGGAAATATTATAAATTAGAATCTAATTTATAATATATCCTGACTTGTGAAAAAATTAGAACAATGTCTAATCATGTATATACTAACTGGGCTTAATAGAAGCCTGTCAGAATCACGATATACTGCAATACATTAGTATTGCAGTATATCGTGCAAGCGATCTAACGATCACTGGTTGAAGTCCCCTAGGGGGACTAATAAAAAAAAGTAAAAATGAGTTACGTTTTTTTTTTATGTAAAAGTAATATTAAAAGTAAAAAAAACAAACCTTTTTCCCATTTTCCCCCTAGAGAATAGTAAAAAAATAAACATAATTGGTATCGCCATGTCCGTTAAAGTCTGAACTATTACAATACATCATTATTTAAACCGCACGATGAACGCCGTAAAAAAAAATTGTAAACGCCAGAATCTCTATTTTTTGGTCACCTAATCTCTCACAAAAAATAAAATAAAAAATAAAATAAAAAGTGATCAAAACATTGTATGTACACCAAAATGGTATTATTAAAAACTACCGCAAAAAATAAGCCCTCATACCACTTAATCGACGGAAAAATAAAAAAGTTATGGCTCTCGGAATTTGGCGACACAAAATTAATTTTCTTTTTTACACTTAGGTTTTTACTTGTAAAAGTAGTAAAATATAGAAAAAACTATATATATTTTGTATTGCCGTAATTGTATTGACCCAGAAAATAAAGTTATCATGTTGTTTTAATTGCACAGTGAATTCCGTAAAAACGGAGCGCAAAAAACCATCAAGAAATAGCTGTTTTTTTCATTTTCTACCCCACAAATATTTTTTTTTCCTGTTTCCTAGTACATTATATAGCAAAATAAATGGTGCTACGAAAAACTACAACTCGTCCCGCAAAAATCAAGCCCTCATAGTAATATATAGACGGAAAAATAAAGACGTTATGGCTTTTGGAAGGTGGGGAGGAAAAAACGAAAATGAAAATCTGAAAAAGGGCTGCGGCGGGAAGGGGTTAATGTTAACAGATGCCTTCATTTCAAGAGTTTGTGAGAACTATAGAATTAAGTTTGCATGCTACCCCGTCTAGTGATATGACTTTATAGATTATTTTTCCTCCTGTGCACATAAAATATAGGCATATAACACAACGAACAGCTCCAGCGAATGGATCCTTCATTGTTGCATCTGCTGAAACTCTAAGCAATAAGCAAAAAAACTATTTTGTACTCAATCTAAAAATGAGAATCACATTTTACAACATGTTATCTAATTGTATCTATGAAGAGAGCAACGCCCATGCCTATTATTACTCCAAACAGTTGATCAATATTGTTCTCAGTAGACTATTGTGAACTAAATCATATATAGATAGAGCACACAAGGATTATTTGGCGTGAAAGACCTTTGAAATAGGGTTTAAAAAAATATATATTTTTTTTATTCAGTAAGCTTTTTTATTTTCTTTATTTTCATTTAACAAATCCAATGTGGACGATATTTGAGTCACTAGACCATTCTATTCCCATAATCCTTATGCTTTTAGAACAAGATAATACCCTTTATAACACTGACTCTATTCAAGCTGCTCTCTGCTTTTACGGGAGCCTCTTTTATTCTGATACTGCATGTAAGACCGCTATTATAGTGGATGCTACTGGTATAAAAAAAAGCTTCATTCTGTTGAAGTCAGTTTTTAAAGCAGCTCTGTCAGGTGTCCTATGTTTTCCTATATAGAGGGGGAGACACTGAGCTCGGGGATATATAGATTGCTGATTTGATTCAGTATTTTCATATAAAAAGCTGTTTCAATGCTGCCAGGGATCATATGGGAAGCCTGTGAGTCCTGCTCCCCCCGCCCACACACCGTGATTGACAGCTCTAACTGTATACAAACATACAGGAGAAGTTGTCAAAAACTGTGTGAGTGGGGGGAGCAGGACTCACAGGCTTTTGCATTTAAAAAACTTTTTACATGATAATACTGAAACAAATCCTAAAAATCTATGTAGCACCAAGCTCAGAATTTCCTCTTCTATCATATTCTACCATTACATAGGAAACAGAGCCTCTTTATGCTAGTATATTAGGGATGTGTACTTACAATAGCTCCATCATTTCTAAATATTACTGAAATTCGTCAGTGTATGAGGAGATGCGTTCTGGAAATAGAACATGGTAGAAGTAGAGAAATTAAATACTTGTCATTGCCAGTTCGCAGCAGACACAGGATGCCATAAAACAGCGCTAATGGGTTGCAGGACAGGAAAATGCCAATGGCTTCCCAATGAGCTTATATGTGCTGTGTGGAGGCTCAACACAAGCAGTGATAACATCACACGCTCATAAGAGCTCCTGAACGGCTTAAAGGCTATGTACACTATTGAACTCATTTCTTTTTTACTAAAACAAAGTATTAGGTGATTTTAATACATTTTCGTTTGTATTTTTTCAAAAATGTTTTTACTTTTTGAGATACAGATTCTACGCATCCTGTTTACATAGAAGCTGTATCTTGCAGGATCCATTAACAGTTTCTATGTTAAAAGGATTCATAGAAGCTGTATCTCAAAAAGTAAAACATTTTATTTTATATAAAAAAAAGACCATTTAAAAGTTGGTTAAAATCACCTGAAATATTGTTTTATTAAAAAAAATGAGTTAAAAAATGCAAATAGCCTTTAATAACACATGTGAGTCATTGATGGGTTATTTAGCAGATAGGGTAATTTATCTCTCCTACAGCTATACTCTCCTCCTCCTTTACTATTCCATATTCATCTGTGGAGTGTCCTGAAAGAGTGAGGATGCAGAACAATATACACTTCAGGTTTTTTTTGTGTTGGTATTGATATTAGATCACCAGGCCCCACAGAAGAGGGAAAATGAGCTGGCGTGGGTCTGGCAAACAACTTGACAGCTAAAGCACACTCCTGGGCTCATGCACGCGGCCGTTGTTTTCTTCAGTGTCCTATCCTTTTTTTTAGCGGATAGCTTACTGAACCATTCATTTCTATGCGGCCATGCACACATCCGTTTTTGTTGCGGATCCTGGCATGTCTGTACCGCAAATTATAGAACAGGTCCTATTTTTGTCCGTGTTTGCAGACCGTCTCACTAATTCTAGCGTAAGGGTTAAAAAAACGTACAGCACACAGAAGCCACTAGGATCTGTGTTTTGCGGTCCGCAAAACGGAAATGGTCATGTGCATAATGCCTAACAGAGAGCAGGACAGAGTGGAGTAACAACATGGTCATGTATGAAGATGGCATGGCTGTGGAGCAAGTTCAATAAGTAACTGCAGTTATCACTATGATAGGGGGCACTGGGGCATCTAAAAAAAGTGCCAGGCAAATATATGCAGCAATGTCCTCCAAGCACCTCATGTACCTATGCCGGTCTCCTGGTGAATCAGCTAACTCCTCCACAAAAAAATATATCCCATAGTGAAAAAGTTTGGCCACTCCAGATATACATTGTGTATACATGCAGTTTGATTGGCATCAGTACATAGATAATAATCTTCTAGTAGTTATAGAATAGACTACGAGGCACAATATTCCATTATTTTCTCAGTATTATCTTGTGAGCTACAACAGATTTGATCTTTTACTTTGAAGGTTTCCCTTGTCTGTTCAGATTTTCTTCTTTGTTGCTGTTATGACAATGGATCTTTTATGTTGGAATTTAAAGTAGATCTTAGCAATGAAATTGGAAGGTAGTTGTGATATATTTTTCTGCAAACTAAAAGCAATACTGGGTTTTAAGAGCCTGTTGATGCAATTTTCCAGCCTACTCACATATACAGAAGGTATACGTATACATATACACTCCACAACATTGAAATTGCAACACCAAGAGGGAAAAGTTTTAGAATTGTGGACATCACAGGGTCGATAGACATTTTCATGATATGCAAATAAGAAAAAATGGAAACAAAATATTCCAAACATCTTGATTTATTCTGTATTGAGTATGAGTGCCACGGGTAGGAATACACGCACTTACACGCCTCGGCATGCGATCAATGAGGTTATTAATTGTTGTCTGAATGTTATGCCACGATGAATGCACTTGGAAACGCAAATCATCAAGATTGGCTGCTGGCAGCTCCCTTTGCAATTGCCGACCAATGACGTCCGAGATGTGCTTGACGGGAGGCAAGTCCGGAGACGCTGCAGGCCATGGTAGCACGTTTAGGGCATGAATGCTGCTCACAGTAGCACGAGCAACATTCAGCCTGGCGTTGTCCTCTTGAAAAACAGCTTCTGGGACACTGGAGAAAGGGCCGTACCACTGGTTCCACGGCCAAATCAATGTAACACCGAGCTGAAAAAAAGATTACCTTGACCGTGCATTATGCCACCCAAGACCATAATCCCCGGAGTATGACTGGTATGACGTTCCCTTGTGAAGGCCTCTTCATGGCGTTGGTCACATGGTCTTCAGATCAATCTCCAGCTATCATTGCGTCCGAGACAAAAGTGGGACTTATCGCTGAAGAGAATAGGCCTCCAATCCAACCTCCATTGCCGTCTTGCTGTGCACCATGATAGCCTTTGAGAGCGGTGGCATGTGGTCAATGGAACACCTGTAGCTGGACGTCTGGCTCGTAGCCCAATGTCGTACAAGCGCCTTCTGATGGTTTTTGTTGACACTGGTTGCCGCCCTTGGCTTGGGATATGATGTCCAATTTCACTTGCAGTACAGAATGGATCACGACGCACCATTCTTCAAATCAGACGATTCGTCCGTGCAGAGATTCGCTTCTGCACACCTCTTTCTGTCATTCCTGTTCGTTGTTGTTCACCCAAACTCTGGGACACGCAACATTGAACAGTACTAACATCTCGGCCTAAGCGCGTAGCGATTTTGTCCCTCTCAGTTTGCAACAAGTGGCGATAACTGGCACAGCCACGAACAGGAGGCATTGCACAATCATCCAACACAACTTGATGTGATTTTTGAGGTGTCATGTGGCTAAAAAAACGTTGCTTTCAATCTGGCTTTTATGCCCCGACATGCCACAGATTGGAGCTAGGTGCTTGAAAATTTGATCATTTGCAGATTTTAGAGACACCTGCTACTTCCTCGATTTGCCTAACCTCACGGCTTGTTCTTCTTGGTATTGCAATTTTAATGTTGAGGAGTATAAATATAATAATATAATTTTTTTCCATGGCTAGAAATATTTGTTTAACCCCTTCCTGACATTTGACGTATCCACAAGCCAAAGTCGGGTAGGGGAAGTATGGAGCGGGCTCACGGAGTGAACCCGCTCCATACGATGCCGATGTCAGCTGTATGTTACAGCCGACACTTCAGAGTAACGAGCGGGATCGCGCTCGATCTCGATTCCGCTCGTTTAACTTGTTAAATGCCGTTGTAAATGGCAACCGTGGCATTTAAATTGGGGGCGACACCCTCTAACAGCTTATCGCGCCCCCCGCAATGCAATCGCAGGGGGGGGCGATGGTTGCTATGGCTGCCTGAGGTCCTAAGGAAGGCCCCCAGGTCCGCCATCTTTGCACGCCTGTTAAGCGCTGCATCTAGCAGGGCTTAATAGAAGCCTGTCAAAATCACGATATACTGCAATACATTGGTATTGCAGTATATAGTGCAAGCGAAAGTTAATGAAAAAAAACAAAAAAAATTAAAAGTTAAAAAAAAAAAACCTTTTCCCATTTTCCCCCTAGAGCAGGGGTCAGGAACCTTTTTGGCTAAGAGAGCCGTAAACGCCACATATTTTGAAATATAATTCCGCGAGAGCCGTACAATATGTTTAAAGGGCCATTGACAGATCAATCGCTCCAATGTTCACTTAGTACAGCAAGGAATGCTCCTCCCTGCTGTATAAAGCCACAACTGGACTGAAACAATGGTAATTAGCAGTAAAAAAATTAAATAAATAACTTACATTGTGAGCTTGCGATGCATGACATCAGTCCAGCAGTCTGGCTTCTTCTTTTTCCTGCGCATGACTGGAAGCTGGCATTCTTCCCACCTGATGTTGAGAGAATGCCAGCTTTGAGGCATTCACAGAAGAAAGAAGCTGGAATGTTGGACATGTCACACAACGCATTGTCAGTTATGTCAATTATCTATTTTATTATTTTACAGCGAATTATTGTTTAGGTCCAGCGGTGGCTTAGTGCAGCAGAGAGGAACACTCCTTTGTGTACTAAGTGACCGCTGGAGCAATTGTATCTGTCAGTGGCCCTTTTAAAAGTGTTGGTCTTACAGAAAATGAACAAAAAAGAGAGGCTCAGACCCATAGGGAACTAAAGCATTTACTACTTAAAGTGGTACATACAAGCAGGCACACCCAGCGTAATAAATAATTGAACTTTATTAAATAGTCTCACTGTACATAAAGTGCACACATTGACTTGTATTTAATTTTAAAGAACAACAAATCTCCGAACTCTTTTTTTTATAACATAATAACGTTTTAATGCTGTTGCTAACCAACGACGAATAGAATACTTCCTACCGTTAACGTCCAAGGGAGACACAAGGGAGGAGGCAGATGCCGCTTCACTAGGGGACGCAGGTGCGTGCTTGCAGACGGCGCGGCTATGCAGGGAGTTATGGGAAATGTAGTCCATGCTCCCTGCCGCTCACCACTGCCGCCAATGCTTATCAGGCCATCAAAGAACTACCAATATCAGCGTGCACCGCGGCCTGATGGAGCGCGGTGCACGGGCTGATGGAGCGCGGTGCATGCATCCTTCCCATAGACAGGTAGGAGCAGTGGCGGATTAAGAAGACCATGGGCCCTGGGCTGTTACCCAAACTTGGGCCCCCCTTCTCCACCACCACCCTGCCGCGCCGTAACTATTGCTAACACTACCTAAACACTAGTACACAAAGTAGGCACATTATGCACAAAGTACACACAGTACGCACATTATGCACAAAGTACGCACATTATGCACAAAGTACGCACATTATGCACAAAGTACACACAGTACACAAAGTAGGCACATTATGCACAAAGTACGCACATTATGCACATTATGCACAAAGTACGCACAGTACACAAAGTACCACATTATGCACAAAGTACACAAAGTAGGCACATTATGCACAAAGTACGCACAGTACACAAAGTACCACATTATGCACAAAGTACGCAAATTATGCACAAAGTACGCACATTATGCACAAAGTACGCACATTATGCACATTATGCACAAAGTACGCACATTATGCACAAAGTACACAAAGTAGGCACATTATGCACAAAGTACGCACATTATGCACAAAGTACACAAAGTACCACATTATGCACAAAGTACACAAAGTAGGCACATTATGCACAAAGTACGCACAGTACACAAAGTACCATATTATGCACAAAGTACGCACATTATGCACAAAGTAAGGACATTATGCACAAAGTACGCACATTATGCACAAAGTACACAAAGTATGCACATTATGCACAAAGTACGCACATTATGCACAAAGTACGCACATTATGCACAAAGTAGGCACATTATGCACAAAGTATGCACAGTACACAAAGTACCACATTATGCACAAAGTACGCACATTATGCACAAAGTACGCACAGTACACAAAGTACACACATTATGCACAAAGTACACAAAGTAGGCACATTATACACAAAGTATGCATAGTACACAAAGTACACACGAGTATGCACATTATACACTAAGTAGGCACATTATACACGAGTATGCACATTATACACTAAGTAGGCACATTATACACGAGTATGCACATTATACACTAAGTAGGCACATTATACACGAGTATGCACATTATACACAAAGTACACCTTGTAAACACATGAATATGGACATTAAACATACATGAATATGGACATTAAACATACATGAATATGGACATTAAACATACATGAATATGGACATTAAACACACATGAATATGGATATTAAACACACATGCACTTACCTTTTATGTCTTCACTGCAGCTCTTCTCCTGCTCACAGCACAGAGCCCGCCGACAGTCTCCCCTCCCCCATGTCCCGACAGCTAGCAGCAGAGATGTTTAGAGCAGGGAAGGGGGGCTGGAGGGGGAGCTTCTAAAGCAGCACAGACCACGGCTGCTAAGTAGAAGCAAAGCTCCCCTCGCCTGACAGGTGCGGTCCTGGCACCGGGGCTCCCTCCGGTGCTAGCGACGCCACTGGGCATGAGGGGGTTCGGGCGGTCATAGGCTCCTTGGGCCCCCTGGCAGTCTTGGGCCCCGGGCGACCGCCCGAAACGCCCTAATGATAATCCGCCACTGGGTAGGAGCCCTGTCTGCGAGCCAGATACGGCCATCAAAAGAGCCATATCTGGCTCGCGAGCCATAGGTTCCCGACCCCTGCCCTAGAGCATAGTAAAAAAATAAATAAATAAACATAATTGGTATCGCCGCATCCGTAAGTCTGAACTTTTACAATATATCATTATTTAACCCGCACGGTGAACGGCGTAAAAAAAAAAATGTAGACGCCAGAATCTCTATTTTTTTTGGTCAACTCACATCCCAAAAAAAAGTGAAATAAAAAGTGATCAAAACTTTGCATGCACCCCAAAATGGTATCATTAAAAACTACAGCTTATCCCGCAAAAAATAAGGCCTCATACCACTTAATCGACAGAAAAATAAAAAAGTTATGGCTCTCGGAATTTGGCGACACAAAGTTAATTGAATTTTTTACACTTAGGTTTTTGCTTGTAAAAGTAGTAAAATATATGAAAAAACTATATATATTTGGTATCGCCGTAATCATATTGACCCACAGAATAAAGTTAACATGTTGTTTTAATTGCACAGTGAATTCCGTAAAAACGAAGCACAAAAAACTATGGAGGAATCGCTGTTTTTTTCATTTTCTACCCCACAAATAATTTTTTTCCCGTTTCCTAGTACATTCTATGGCACAATGAATGGTGCGACGAAAAACTACAACTCATCCCACAAAAATCAAGCCCTCATATGACTATATCGACGGAAAAATAAAAAAAAGTTATGGCTTTTGGAAGTTGGGGAGGAAAAAACGAAAATGAAAATCTGAAAAATGGCTGCGGCGGGAAGGGGTTAAACATCACATTCTGATCTCAGAACCTGATGATTATACAGAGATACTGCAGCAGAAATCTGTCAATGATTACTTCCGTGGGACGTTCCTTCTCCTATGCCAATCACTGATTGACCAACATTTATGGCTCCCTTTTATTTAGGAGGTCTTCAGCAGCTGCAGTGTGTATTATACAGTACTGTGTCCCAGCTCCTGCAGACCTTCTATAAACAATATTAGGCATCACCTTAGAGTTAACCCCTTCCCGACATTTGTCGTAAGTATACGTCATGGAAAGCTAGTACTTCCCGCAATTTGTCGTATACTTATGACAAATGGATGGTACAGGCTCAGAAGCTGAGTCCGTGCCGTCAGCCACGGTTGTCAGCTGTATGTTACAACTGACACCCTGTTGTAATGGTGGGGACCGAAGTTAGCTCCAATCCCCACCATTAACCCCTTAAATGCAGCGGTCAAAAGCAACCACTGTATTTAAGGTGTTTGTAGCTAATAGGGAAACATGGTGACGAGATTGCCGGGGTGCCGCTGACCGCAATGGAAACCAGAGGCCTTTCAGTGGCCTCCCGGTCTGCTGAGCACAGAATCCTCCTACAGCTGACACTCTGCTGTAACAGAAGGGACCGGAGCTAGTTCCAGTCCTTGCCATTAACCCCTTAGATGCAGCAATCAAAAGCAGGGGTCCCAACGGCTGCTGTGGCGACAGGAAACCTAACAATGGCCTCCTGGTTTGCCAATTACGGAAGCCTATTAGGCCACGCATAATCGACTTGCTCTTAGTGAATGACTGACAGCGCTAATACATTGCACTACATAGGAGTAAAAAAAAAGTGTAAAAAAAGTTGTAAAAAAATAAAATAAAAGTTTTAAGTAATAAAATAGAACGCAATCACCATTTTCCCCTTATTAAGTCCTTTATTATTGAAAAAAATAAATAAACCATACATATTTGGTATCCCTGTGTCCATAACAGCATGAACTATAAAAATATTATGTAATTTATCCTGCACGGTCAACGGCAAAAAAAAACCTCACAATACAATGCCAGAAGTGCTGTTTTTTGGTCACCTTGCCTTCCAAAAATTGGAATAAAAAGTGATCATAAAGTCGCATGTATCTAAAAATGGCACCAATAAAAACTATAGCTCATCTTTCAAAAAACAAGCCCTCATACAGATCCGTCGACAAAAAAATGCAAGCGTTATGGTTCTCACAACATGGCGGCTGTAAGAATACATTCTTTTTGCAGAACTAATTTTATTGAGCAAAAAGTTGTAAAACATAAAAAAGTGCTATAAATTTGTTATCAGCGGAATCGTACTGACCCGCAGAATAAAGTTAAAATATAATTTATAATGCATGGTAAGCGGTGTATAAGAAAAAACTATGCCAGAACTGCTGTTTCTTGGTCACCTGGCCTCCCAAAAAATAGGATAAAAAGGTGATCAAAATGTACCCCAAAATGGTACCAATAAAAACAACAGCTCGTCCCGCAAAAAAACAGCCCTCATACTGCTACGTCTATGAAAAAAATAAAATTAATTAAGGCTCCAATACGTCAGGAAAGAAAGAATATGCAGTTGTGCAGGCCCGAGGGGAACATTTCTTTCGTTTCAAGAGGCGATTTATCAAGAGCCTAAAGTTAGGGAACCAGGAAGGGGAGGGACCCAAACATATCTGCTGGAAGCGCCGGTGCCCGTATTATACCAGGACAACACTTCCCAGCAAAATTCTCCAAACTGCAAACGTGCAGAGTGTGGGCCAAAAGGGGGATAAGTAAGGACACCGTTTATCAGTGCGACACCGGCCTGTGCAGAAAGGATTGCTTCACAACATCATTCAGGAGAAGGCAGAAAAATTGTGCAGCATTCTGGTCACGGCACCTGGCACGTAAGTATTCAAAACTATGTCTTTTTCATTTGGTATTTTTTTTTGTAATGCGGTACTAAGCGTTTCAGGACCAGACAGGTCCCTTCATCAGGTTTATCCTGATGAAGAGTCCTGTTCGGCCCTGAACCTGCCTTCTCCTGAATGACTTGTCTTCCCTGGGAGCAAAGGATCCTATCCACCTCAGGGATAGCAGTGGGTGGCAGCCGGCATCCAGACTAACATTCCGACTCATAGACATCAAGCAGTAGCGTTGTGCCTATACTCGCACAACCTTACTAGGTGAGTCTAACTAGCCAATTATTTTTTACGGAGTCAATGAAAAACGGCTCCAAAAACATCCCAACAAGTGACATGCACTTCTTTTTCGCGGGCGCCTTCTTACGCGCCGTATTTTGACAGCGACGCGTAAAAAATTACACCTCGTGGGAACAGAGCACCGTAAAACCCATTGCAAGCAATGGGCAGATGTTTGTAGGCGTATTAGGGGCGTTTTTTCAGGCGTAATTCGAGGCATAAAATGCCCAAATTACGTCTGAAAACACTGCATGTGAACATATCCTAAGAAACCAATCCAGCAAAATCTGCGCTCCAAAAGTCACATGGTGTTCCTTCCCTTCTGAGCTCTGCCGTGTGCCCAAACAGCAGTTTATGACCACATATGTGGTATTTACATACTCTGGAGAAGTTACTTTACAAATGTTGGGCGGCTTTTCTCCTTTATGCCTTGTGGATTTTTATTTATTTTTTTAGCTAAAACGACATCTTATTGTAAAATTCTAATAAAATCATGGAACACCTGTGGAGTCAAAATGCTCATACACCCCTAGATGAATTCCTTGTGGGCTGTAATTTCCAAAATGGGGTCTTTTTTGGGGTGTTTCCTTTGTTTTGGCCCCACAAGACCGCTTCAAACCTGACATGGTGCCATAGATATAATCTGGTTTAAAAAGTAGAAGATTTGTGTTTAGGACTGGCCAAGTCAGATCCTGACCTAAACCGTATTGAAATGTTGTGGCATGATGTGAAGAGGACTGTGCATACAAGGCATCCCAAAAATATTGATGAACTGAAACACATTTGCAAGGAGGAATGGTCCAAAATTCCTCCTCAATAATGTGCAAATGTTATTTGAAGCAACAGGAAACATTTGGTGAAGGTAATTGCTGCTTAAAGGGAATCTACAGGATTAAATGCAAGGGTTTACTTACTTTTTATCCCTGCACTGTGGATGTTTATTCAATGTGCTCAATAAAAGACATGAACAGTACAACAGTTTGTGTGTTGATAGTTTAGTTACATTGTGTTTGTCTATAATTGTAACATAGATAATAATCAGACCACATTCTATTAGCAATCAATGTAGAAATCCAGGTCTTTCCAAAGGGTTCACTTACTTTTTCTTGCAACTGTAGAGCAACTGTAGCTAGACATGAGAAAGATAGATAGACAGAGATTTGATTTTTATTGTTATATATTTTTATTTTTGCACATACCTTGTCTATCATTGTAACCTTAAAATCTTTTTTGTTATGGAAACTTTTGACATTTTCGATATAGTATTACCGGGATAAGATAAATGAGTTTGTTCTTTTGTTTGCACTGATATTTAAAAAGACAGCTAAATATTTGCTTTGTTGCTGTTTGATGTGGCTAAAAACAATTTCAGCGAGAAATGCTAAAAAACATCACCTGTAACCTAAACTTTGGGGCACAAAATAGAGTTTACCTGAATACTCAGGGGCTTGGAACAATGGGTTTGTCAGTATCTCAACATGATTGATTATCAACATTAGACTGCAAATGAACTGTATAAGGGCAGGTTACACGCATGGAAAATTTGAGCCGCTGCAAATACTAATAATAGACATATAAATTAGAGAAAATGACTCACCATAGCTTGAGAGGCTTTCAGTGGCATTTTCTGAATTGCCACAGCTTAAATCACTGATACCGCTGAGGGTCAAACATGCAACAATTACATTATATAGAGGGGTTTGGGTCAACATTTCTCCACCAGCATGAAACATTAAAGGGGCTGTCCACTTGGAAACAATTTCTACTCGGTAGATGGTCTCTTGGTTTTAAGAAGATCAGTTTCGTAATCGGTGGGGAAACATGGTAGTAAGTGTTTGGTTTCCCTGCGGCACCAACACGGGGGGGGGGGGGACGAAGAATTACATAGCATTATTCATATCAATAGGTTGTCAGTGTAATGCAGGACAGGTTATATAGAGCGGGAGTTGATATCATTGTTTGCCATGTTACAGATACGGTGGAGCTGCAACCCAAACCCAGTCACTGCATCTACAGTAAAAGCCTGATAACTCACATTACACTTGCTGCCCCTCTACCTCCCCTCATTCCTCTCAGAGACTGCCTATTTGAGTAGGTTGTCCAAAAAAATAAATAATTACTTACTTTCATGAGACTTAGTTATGTCCGAATATCTGAAAAAAATATTTGGGATTGGATTAACCATTTATAATATATTATACTATTTTGTTTTGTTTTATTTACAGTACATAAGACAACTATATAATGAGAGCTGGTCATCAAGGTACAATCAAACCATAAGCAGCAATGTAATATCCATAATGTGGTCTGTTACTGTATCAATCTTTGCTATTGGAGGTCTTGCAGGGGCTCTGATTGTTAAACCAATGGTGAATTCCTTAGGAAGGTAAGTGAATTTTTAAAATATATATATAGAAAATATATATATTGAATATTTAGAGTCCCCCACATAGACTTTGGAACACAAGGGAGTCATAACCACCACGTATGGAGGTGTTTGTATGTTTGGTGATAAATATTCAGCATTTTGAGCATTCATAACCCCATATAAGTGAAATTCAGGTAAGCAATAATATATACCATAAATCATATTTGTTATTAAAATACAAAATGACTGCATTGAATACATAGTTTACATTATAAGTTATGATCATTTCCATAAGCTAGTAAACCATGGCACCTACAGATAACTGTTCGTCTATCATGAAATTCATAAGATAATTTCAAAGTTCATCCATCTATTACATTTCTCAGTCAAGGTTTGGTAAGCGTAAAAGAAGAGATTTCATTCTCAATTCAGAGATATAGGAATTCTTCGTAAGATTCTTTACTCACGGATCATTGAGCATCCCACGCGGTGACGCATTCTGGTATAAGTAGAAGGCATACTTGGCATCCCATTTGTTGATAGAGTATTCTGCTTATACTGTATGTCTGTCTCCTGAGTGCAGGAGGAACTAACCAAAAGAAATGTCAAGCTTTGAGGACAATGAGTATGAGTAGCCTGAAAGTGATTCTGGAAGTGTATGTATCTGATAGCTAAATCATAAATGGTATGTACTCTTTTGCAACCAATTGAGCAACTTTGCAAATCAACTGGATTACAAATCTCCTACCATTTTGTGTATACAGCTCCTATGCTGACCCATGTGTTTCCATGGTTACAGACTACAAACAAATCTTGTGTAGTTTGATCCTGCAGTCATACTCCCTTCCACCTGTCTCCTACTTCTTGCTAACCTACCAAATGTAGATTAACAGGAAGTAGAGGGCAGTTGTAAAAAAGGATCGCTGCAGTATCAGACTACACAGAGTTTATTTGTAGTCTGTAACCACGGAGACCCATAGATCCCCATATTCCTAGGATTTTATAAAAAATCGTTTACTAGATTGTAATAAATTCATATAGATCACATAGATTCAAATCAATACATTGTTGTAAAACATATACAAAATTATACAAATACAATGAGAACTCTCAAAAAGATCAGCCCTTTCCAAAGGCCAGATTTTTCTGTGATTTTCAATTAGGTTGTAACCGTTATATGAATATTTATTGTTGCTCATTGAAGTTTGGAGTGTTCATGTCAAATAAGTTTTGCTGTACATACGTTTTTTATTTAAAAAATAATTAAAATATTGTATAGATGATATGGAAATATTTAATGGATGCTTACTAGTGTCTCTATAGCAAAATCTGCAGCTGAGCTGACATATCTTAGCTTGATATGCATTATATATGTACTGATTAATTTTTTAATATACAGTATCTCTATAGAGGTCAGAGCTCCATTTTTCTGATACTGAGTGCAAAATCCCCTTCATAGACATGGAGGTGAATGATAGTTTAGGATGCCTTAAACTCCCACTAGGGGGAGCTAAGGAGTTTATTGCATACTATTTTATTATTTAGTTTGATGTATAACAGTATACAGTAAGCTCCTAAGTCCCTCCAAAAACCATCAAAAAGCAAAATGGTGGTTGGACATTCACTTTACGTAAATAAGCTAACAGATGACCTTTTGCCATCACTAGTGCGAGCTAAAGAACTTACTGCGTACTGTTTATAGACATCCATCCGAGGAAAGTACTGTTTCAGAATTTTTTCTCCTTTCCAGTACAGGGTAGAGTGTAATTGGTTGCATGAGATGCCACGTGAACAGCCTTATGAAGGGTATAGATTCTCCAGAAATTGTGGAGATCCAGCTAAGAGCATGTTCAGACGCGGGTGAAATTTTTTGCTGCAATTACGTAACGAATCTGCAGCAAAATTTGCATATTTCACAGTTTGTTCAGATGTGGCAGAATTTGCAGCAGACTTGCTGCAGATTTAAGCCTTTGCATTGCAAAGACTGAAATCCGCAGTGAAAATCCTCTGCTTCTTTGCAATAGACTGTGCATGCTGCGGAAATGTAAATTCCGCAGCGCAAGCTAATTTCCAAACTGTTATTCTTTGCAACGTTTGCACTAAGTTACCTATAAAGCAACAGAAACTAAATAAAAAAAAAGTCTGGTGCGGATTTCCACTCTGGCCTTTCAGCAGCGGAATTCCGCAGCAAATCCACCCCGTCTGGACGTGCCCTAAATGCAAGAATTCTTTACCCTTTCCCGCTACCTACGCTTCAGGTTTTCATCACAACTTACACGCTGCTCTAAGGGGCAGGAACAGCGCGATTGCTAGTTAAATGCAGCGGTCAATAGTGACCACGGCATTTAAACTGTTAGGAGGAAGGCACCCCCCCTCTGACAGCTCAACAGCCCCCCCACGCAACACAATCGAGGGGTTGTCATGGCAGCTTGGGGGCCTAATGAAGGCCCCCAGGTCTGCCTTCTGTCTGCCTCTGCTAAGCCATGCCTCTGGCATTTGTATTTCAGTATATTGTACCAGCGAAAGTAAAATAAATTTTTCAGAAGTGTTAAAAGTTAAAAAAATTCACATTTTTCCCCAAGCACAATGTCAAAAATAAACAAAATTTGTATCGCCACATCCGTAAAAGTCTGAACTATTACAATATACCATTATTTAACTCGCATGGTGAACGGCGTAAATTTTTTTTTAAAACACCAGAATTTTTCTTTTTTGGTCACCTTAGCGCTAATTTTTTTTTAATAAAAAGTGATACAAAAATCGTATGTAACAAAAAATAGTATCAATAAAAGCTACAGCTCATCCTGCCACAGAAAATAAGCCCTAATACCGCTCAATCGACCAAAAAATTAAAATGTTGTGGCTCTCAGAATGTAGTGAAACCGAACAATTATTTTTCAACAAATAGTTTTTTCTTTGTAGAAGTAGTTATATAAATTTGGTAGCACCGTAATTGTATTGAGCTGCAGAATAAAGTGAAGTTGTCACTTTTACTGCACTGTGAAAGCTGCAAAAACAAAACGGAAAAAACAATTCCTGAATTAAGTTTTTTTTCCAATTGCACCACACAAATATTTTTTTACATTTCACAGTACATAATATAATACTTTAAATGGTGCCAATTGAAACTACAACCCCCCCCCCTCACAAATAATCCCTCACACCACTCTATTGACGGAAAAATAAAAAAGTTATAGCCCTTGGAAGGCGGGGAGTGAAAAACTAAAACGTAAAGATGAAAAATGTCTGGGTTTTTAAAGGGTTAAGGCCATGCCCCCTGGGAAAAGAAGGACAAATATCGCCCCCTGAAATATCAATAAAATGTACTAACGTTTTATATTTGTTTATGTGTTGCAGGAAAAAAACACTGCTTATCAACAACCTGTTTGCACTTATAGCAGCATTATTGATGTCATTAGCGGATCTAGCGGGGGTCCCGGAAATGGTCATTCTTGGCCGCTTTATAATGGGATTTCATGGAGGTATATTATTAGTCCTGTCATCTATTTTTATATTGTATTGTTATCAATAGGTGATTATCATAAACTGAAACGCATGGACACCTAGAGCTCTGTTCACAACACGCTTGTGGACTACGTTCCGCATATCCATAGTGGCCCATTCATCTGGCGTCTGCCAAATGCAAGAGTATTGCATTTGGTCATTTCTGACATATCACAAAATACCTAAAGTCTGTCTATACCTGCTGGGTCTCCTCCAGTGCACATACAGCACACAATATACAATCTTTCTTGTTCTGGCCCGGGGATCTAGAAAGGACCTTAGGACTGCCCGTTCTATAAGCATGTTGTTAGGGCACACTATGTGGTGTCCTAACAGCAACATGTGTCATAGTGACACAGTATAATGGACTATGCTAATACATAAAAAAATCAAGTTGTTAAAAAGTTATCCCTTCATGGGATGAAAGAAAAAGTAACAAACCAAATAATAAAGAAATGTCCAAAAAAAAAAAGGCATTATTTAGCATAAAATATATTTTATCGCCCATACATTACATAAAAGCAAAAAACGTACACTTATTAGGTATCTCCACAACCGTAATAACCTGTTGAATTAAAGGGTAACTAAACTTTCAAAAATCTTCTCGCATGTCATAGTGAGGTTTTGATCAGTGGAGTCTGAGCACTGAGACCCCCACCGATCGCTAAAACGAAGCCGCAGAAGCGCCCGAGTGAGCGCTGAGCCACTTCATTTCTAAATGACTTTTCTCAGAAAGACGAGCAATTGATGTGCGGGCTCAATAGAAATATACCAAAGATGATGGTATATATTTTGTCATAATGCAGGCAATATATATATATTTTTTTTCAGCTCCTAAAAAATTATTACTGTCCGATATGACTTGGTGTGTGATGACTACTATATTCTTTGGTTGGGCTCAATAGAAAATCTGTGAGCCTGTACACCAATTGTTCGGCTTTCCTAGAAAAGCCGGTTAGAAACGTAGCAGCTCAACGCCCACCTGAGCGCTTCTGCCGCTTTTTATTTTAGCGATCGGTGGAGGTCTCAGTTCTCTGACCCACGCCGATCAAAACTTCTGACATATCCCTATGATGTGTCAGAAGTTTTTTGAACATTTAGTTACCCTTTAATTTAATAGGTTATTTAGCATAAAATCATGAATGGAATAAAAAATAATCAAAAAAAATACAATTTCTCCCGCATAAAACAAGCCACATCAATGAATAAAAAAAAGAGTTATGGCTGCTGCTGTCTTAGCTTACTGACCACTTGGAGTTGGGACCTGCCGTTCTTTTATTGAGCCGTCATCTTAGGGTATGTTCACACGTGGGCGTCCGTAATGTCTGAAATTACGGGGATGTTTCAGCCTGAAAACATCCCCGTATTTTCAGCCGTACCGGCATGTGCAGGCGCTTGAATGCCGCATCAATTACGGGCGTAATTGGCGCTGCTATTCATTGGAGTCAATGAATAACGCCTCCAATTACGGCCAAAGAAGTGACAGGTCACTTCTTTGACGCGGGCGTCTATTTACGCGCCGTCATTTGACAGCGGTGCGCATATTACGCCTCGTGTGAACAGACAAACGTCTGCCCATTGCTTTCAATGCGCAGATGTTTGTCAGCGCTATTGAGGCGCTATTTTTGGACGTAATTCGGGGCAAAAACGCCCGAATTACGTCCGTAATTAGTGCGTGTGAACATACCCTAAGTCTAAAACTGACGAAAGCAGAGTGCTTTGACTTGATCAGAACGGAGCTTAGAAGAACACTCAGGAGCACATAGGAGCCGCTGCAGAACGAGATGTCAGTGCAGCTTACTGACGGATTTGGCTTAGAACGGTTTTCTACAGCTTCTATGTACTGTGATATTTAAATGCTGCAGAAGTCAACCAGTGTTATATATATATATATATATATATATATATATATATATATATAAGTCAATTACAAAAGTAACTTCAAATGTGTCCATAGTCTTTAAATAATGATATGCCTTATTGTTATATCACTTTGTTCCGAAACCGCACTTCGCAACTTCTCTTGTTCTATTGTTTGTCAAGTAGAATCCTTGAAATATTTCCAACTGTGCATAAAAAGAACCTTAATAGTCAACTTAACCTAAAGTACATACTTGGCTGTATGCTATTAATATGTGCGTGAAAAGATTCAAAAACCAAGTTTCTCAGACCTAGATATATTTGTGATGGTGTGGAGAGATATTTCATATTCTTACCATGCCTCCTCTAGGTGAATCTCGTAGATTGGATTGAATGATAACCATGATTATTATTATTAAAGCGCCATCAAGTTGGATTTACCTCCTGACAAGCAAATGGTGTGTTCCTCCAGAACTTCATTTTAGGTCAGGTGGTGCCAGCCCATATAATGCATTGCTGTCTGGCGACAAACATCAAAATGTAGCAGCATACTGCGGGCGCTATGATATATACAAACATTAAAACATTCGGGTAACTTTAACCCCTTAATGAGCAGGCCTGAAAAGACCTTATTGACCAGCTATATTTTTTTCATCAGCCAGAACTTTTTTATTTTTTCATTGATGTGGCTGTATGTTTTATGAGGGAGAATTTTATTTTTTACTGTGCTTTTAGGGGTACAAATGAATTATTGTGTAATGCATGTAATTTTTTTTGCGACGTGAATATACAAAAAAGTGTTTTTTTTGGTTTATTTTTATACCGTTCACATTTTGCACTAAATAACCTGTTAAATTCATTTTTTAGGTTATAACGGTCGTGTAGATACCTAATGTGTTTTGGTTTATTTTGTTTTTATGTAAAGTATGGGTAATAAAATATATTATCAAAATAATGCATTTTTTTGTCGACATTTCTTTATGATTGTTTTTTTGTTACATTTTAATTTATTAATCCCATAAATGAATAATTGTTTAACAACCTTATTTTAAACATATAATTTATCTTCATACTCTTGCATGCTAATTCATTGTACTGTGTCACTATAACACAGGACGCCTTTAGGGCAACACATAGTGTGCCCTAAACGCTGGCTAACAGAGCAGACAGCCCTGTGGTCCTTTCTAGGCCCCCAGGACTGACTGCATTGGGTTCACCATCTCCAATCGCGTCACCAGGTTTCTGGTGATGCGATTGTAGAGGGGTGTCCCCTTTGATTATGCTGAGGTCACGGATTGCGGGATCAAAAGGGTTAAACTACCTGGAACGGAGGTTCCTCTGATCCCAGCCATATTCAGGAGGCTTTTCTAAGTACAGGAGCTGTTAGTAATGGTTCTTACTTAGACCATGATCGCTCACTGGTGCGCTTATAAACCTTTTCTACAGCGTAGACTAGGGACCTGCACTGCCCGCCGTCAAAGGACAGTGGGTGGTTGGGAAGGGGTTAAATTGCATTACTGCTATATTTATTATACTTTAAATGTGAGGTTTTGTATGAGCCCACCTCCCACAACAAGGCAGCCTCATTCCGATTGGTCCTTAAACTAACATGAGACTCACCTCTCCCTAGATCTATCACTGCGGTGACATAAACTCCAGCATTGTGCTGTATATTCTAAGCAGAGATCTCGAAAACTGAGAGGAATTGATACAGAAAGTATAAGAGAAAATTATGTTATGAACAAAACTATACATAACAAGAAAGTGGATTTTGTACAAATATACTGTAAATCAAATACCTGTATCTTTGTACTTCTTACTATAGTATAAATTTAGACAAACATATTTACTAAAAAACAAGAAGTTAGACAAAATCTGAATGCAAGCTGCAAAGAACGCAAAGTGATGTGAATTTTGCCTATATATATATATATATATATATATAAAGATAATCTATATTCATTATCTCTATTAATCACCAACACTAGGGGTATGGTCCCATGTTAAGGCATCCACATGTGGCTAAAACCATGTTCACTTGCTGTGGACAATGGCCGCATAATTCAGCCAGGAAAAAATTGTGCAGCCATTGGCCACCGCAAGTGAGCGGGGTTTCTGCCGCATGCGGACACCGCAATGTGGGACCGTACCCTAATATTGGTAAATAACATAATAGAGAACCTTCATGAGCAAATCTTAATTGTTATTTCAGGTATAGCACTCAGCACGCTGCCAATGTATCTGAATGAAATATCACCAAAGAGAATCCGTGGGTCACTGGGTCAGGTCACTGCAATATTGATCTGTGTGGGAGTATTCACCGGGCAAGTCTTGAGTTTGCCAGAAATACTTGGGCGGGTAAGTAATATGTTATTATTATGACCTAAAAGTGGTTTGACTACACGTTTCTAAAATAATCACATATGGTCTATATATTACTGGGTGGGCTCTTCCAAGGCTCTCTGTCTTGAAGAAGGGTTAATAAAGCAAGAAATGACAAACATTAAGTTATCCTAATTGTATATTTATGCCTGGATACTTTGCTGAGAATATAATTAAACATACAGCAACATACTTTTAACTGGACTAAATAATTTATCTTATCTGAGAACTGGTCTGATCTTATAATATGCCGTCCTAGTTATAGGATATGTTCACTTTCGCAACCATTTATTTTTTTGCTCCAATGCACCAAAAAGGAAAAATGAAGCAACTTTGCCAATAGTCTTGACTAATAATTTCCTATCGTTTTGTATCTGCTGCTCTAATGCAGACCTAAGCATCTCCATGGTTACAGACTACAAACAAACTATGTAGTCTGATCCTACAGTGACACTGCCTTTCATCTGTCTCACACTTTTTGTTAACCTACCGAATGTAAGAGTAGGAGACAAGTGAGGTAGTATTTTGATGAGACTACACAAGTTTGTTAGAATGGAAAAAGATAGGAGCTGTAGACACAAAACGATAGGACATTTTTAATCAAAACTATTTGCAAAGTTGCTTGAGTTCTCATTTCAGATGCATTGCGGCAATGAAATACAATGGTTGCAAAGGTTTACATAGCCTTTAACCAGTTCATGACCAGGCTACTTTACCCCATTAATGACCAGCATCATGATGTAGAGCGTGGGCTGTTTTGGAGCAGAGGCAGGGCGGTACTACAGCAACTAGGATCAGTCTATAGACAGGAGGCGTTTCCTTCCACATGGGGGATCAGGTAGTGGAGAGTGGGTATGATTGAGACATAGACTGGGAGGTAGTGTATTACCCCAGATCAGCCTCCCTGAAGTGTATGGAAAGGAGGCATCCCCTTCCACATAAAGGGATGGATCATAGGTGGGCCACCCAGTTTTGTCAGACGTTGAATATATCCGCTAAAGTGGCGGACAGAAAAGGAGATTGACATCAAGTAATGTATTAAAGAGGATGCTGAGTCAGCCGTGAGTGCCATTACTGTTTGTCAGTTCACCCCTGATGATGCCGCTTTCATTGGTGAAACATGTTGGGAAGCTAATGGCATTGCATTTTTCATTACCTGAATTAAATAGTAACTGGGGAGTGTGTTGGCATCAAGATATCACGTATTGGAGGAAGGCAGGAGCGAGTTTGAGCTCAGCTTGTCTCCTGTCCTTAAATATTTGAGTGAAAGTTTCAGTCCATTGTACTATTAGGCGGAATTGCTGTGGAATTTCGCTGTGGACAGTCCGCAGTGAAACACTGCAGCAGCCGTTTTTTACATTTGTTTCTATACATTTTTAGGAAACTTAGTTCAGACATTGCGGAAAATAACTGTGCAGAATTTAGGCTGCGGTGCAGAATTTCCCTTCCGCAGCATGCTCATTATGTTGTGGAGAAGAAGCGGAATTTCATTGCAGATTTCATCCTTTGCAAAGCAAAAACTGAAATCTGTAGCAAGTCCGCTGTGATATCTGCAACATCTGAATTACCTGTCAAATATGCAAATGTTGGGGAAGATTTGTTGCTATTTGCCCCGAATCTGCACCAACATTTGCAGCGGAAAAATTCTGCCACGTCTGACATGGCCTTAAAGTCTTTCAAACAATAAATATATTGTTTACAATAATAAACTATTCAGCTGGTCTAGACTTACTGCTCCTTACCTTTGGTTCAATTTGGTCAAGAACTCAAATTTTTCATGAAACAAATTCAATACAATATCGCGACATATAGGCAAAACCCTCCACAGGCTGCAGCACACATCAAAACCACTGGGTGGCCACACAAGACATATATAGAATAGACATCCCGTGACAGAGTATCGTGAAATCATGTTTTTTTTTTTTTTTTTTTCCAAGCTGGTCATCTCGCGCCACACATCTCAGGATATGTTGAGATAAGAGGAAAATTAAGGAAGGAAATATCCCTATACAATGATCAGGAAGGCAGAGACTGTAATAAACTGGCTCTACCTTTTCTATGTGGAGTCTGGCTGTTTCTGACAGCGGCACTCCTCTCTAGCAGCAGCACAGTTTCAGTTCAGCCGCAGGCTCGCAGAGATGTTTTGAAAAATATCTGCAATGGCGTATGTGGAGCAGCCCGATGTCTAAAGATGTTGGGTAGTCCACAAGCAGTTAAGGTTCGCTATGTGCCGGGAAAAAAAATGCTTTGTTTGCATCAAACCAGAGTATTTCCATTAGTACAATTTTGCTTGTAATCAATGCAAAAAATTATCAACTACTTTCAAGCAATGTTCATTAACATTAACTTTAATATAGACAGGGAATTTTTTTTGGGAGTGGAGAAATACTCAGTAAGTATACTGGTCACGTTGTCCAATAGTAGATGCAGAACATAACAAATGAACCTCTAAGATTCCTTACTGTTAGTCATTAAGAGTTATTAACACCAGGCAAATGTGAAAACACATAACCATCAATCCGATATCAATCCCTACGCTGTCAAACATGTCCTAGATTGGTCCAGCTAATTGCTGATTGTTGCTTTTACCTAATCCACCAGTGCAACTGAGTACTTATTAATTGCTATTTTCATCATACCCAAAAGTGAACGATTCTTATATTCTTGCTACATGCTGGGGACTATCACTTAAAACCAATAAGCCGCTTCACTAACAACCTGCCCCATTAAATAATATGGTGCATCTACCAGTAAAGTGCTATAAAATTTAGCTGATATCAGTCTGAAGGTGGTCATGCACATTGGCTGACAGCAAAATCTCCTGACTCCCCCATAAACATGCAGGCTTGTATTATACAAGAAAATGTCAGGACGTGTAAGCTGTGAGGGTATGTTCACACGGCCGTTTTTCGGGCCGTTATTTCGCGCGGCTGTTTTGAAAAAATGGCCACGTAAAAGAAGTGCAGGACACTTCTTGAGACGTTTTTGGAGCTGTTTTTCATAGACTATGGAAAAAAGCTCCAAAAATGGCCGTGAAAATCGCGAGTTGCTTAAAAAAGTCTGAAAATCAGGAGCTGTTTTCCCTTAAAAACAGCTCCGTATTTTCAGACGTTTTTGACTCAGCGTGTGAACATACCCTTAGGGTATGTTCACACGTAGTGACCAAAAACTTCTGAAAATATGGAGCTGTTTTCAGGCGAAAACAGCTCCTGATTTTCAGACGTTTTTTTTAACATTTCGCGTTTTTCGCTGCGTTTTTCATGGCCGTTTTTGGAGCTGTTTTTCAATGGAGTCAATGAAAAAACGTCCCAAGAAGTGTCCTGCACTTCTTTTGACGAGCCGCCATTTTACGCGCCGTATTTTGACAGTGACGCGTAAAATAAAGGCTCGTGGGAACAGAACATCATAATTCCCATTGAAAGCAATGGGCAGATGTTTGTAGGCGTATTAGGGGCGTTTTATCAGGCGTAATTCGAGGCGTAAAACGGCCGAATTATGTCTGAAACCACTGCGTGTGAACATACCCTCATTGGGTGTCCAATTTGGACACCTTATCCCTATTTAGACACGGGAAGAGTGGTCTCTTTGAGTCCTGTAATGGTAAGGGTCTGTTCACACGCAGTAGCAAAATACGTCTGAAATTACAAAGCTGTTTTCAGGCGAAAACAGCTCCTGAATTTCAGACGTTTTTGCAAGTACTCGCGTTTTTCGCGCCATCTTTTACGGAAGTTATTGGAGCTGTTTTTCAATGGAGTCAATGAAAAACATGCACTTCTTTGACGCGGGCGTAATTTTACACGCCGTCTTTTGACAGCGATGCTTAAAATTACACCTCGTCTGAACAGAACATCGTAAAACCCATTGCAAGCAATGGGCAGATGTTTGCAGATGTAATGGAGCCGTCTTTTCAGGCGTAATTTGAGGCGTAAAACGCCCGAATTACGTCTGAAAATAGGCCGTGTGAACATACACTAACACTCATGATGGTAGAAATAGATGCCAGTGACATCATCACTGAGATTTCCTGCATAAGGCAGAGGATCTGGAAGAATGAACACCAAAGAGTTACCTTATATAATACCCCATCGTCGAAGAGCATATATATTACATGATCTACCATTAAACACTACCATCTAGGTCAGGGGTCTCAAGCACGTGGGCTGCGGGCCGCATGCGGCCCCTGGGGCTGTCATCTGCGGCCCGCGGGACACTGAGCCGCTAGTATAGGCTCTAGTCCGAGACTCTGGAATTCCCTGACATCGCTGTCCACATGTGAACAGCGATGTCTGGGGCTTCCCCAGAGCCGGGGTCCCGTGCAGAGCGCTAGTATAGGCTCTTCTCCGGGACTCGGTGGAATTCCCTGACATCCCTGTCCATTGATGGTCATTTTACTGTGAGTGGTGGGCTGATGCTCACTTTACTTGGGACTTATGGTCATTTTACTGTGAGTGGGGGGCTGATGGTCATTTTACTGGTGGGGGCTGATGCTCACTTTACTGGGGAGCTGCTGGTCATTTTACTGTGAGTGGGGGCTGATGGTCATTATACTGTGAGGGGGGGGGGCTGATGGTCACTTTACTCTGGGGGGGCTGATGGTCATTTTACTGTGAGTGGGGGGCTGATGGTCATTATACTGTGAGTGGGGGCTGATGGTCATTATACTGTGAGTGGGGGCTGATGGTCATAATACTGTGAGGGGGGGCTGATGGTCATTTTACTGGAGGGGGCTGATGGTAATTTTACTGTGAATGGAGGGCTCGATGGTCATTTTACTGTGAGTGGGGGGCTGATGGTCATTTTACTGTGAGTGGGGGGCTGGTGGTCATTATACTGTGAGTGACGGGCTGATGGTCACTTTACTGGAGGGGCTGATCGTAATTTTACTGTGAGTGGGGGGCTGATGGTAATTTTACTGTGAGTGGGGGGCTGATGGTCATTTTACTGCTGTGAGTGGTGGGCTGATGGTCACTTTACTGGGGGGCTGATGGTCACTATAAAGGGGTGCTGATGGACATTTTACGGGGGGGGGGGGGGCTGATGGTTATTTTACTGTGAGTGGTGGGCTGATGGTCACTTTACTGGGGGGGGGCTGATGGTCATTTTACTGTGACTGGGGGACTGATGGTCACTATACTGGAGGGGGCTGATGGTCATTTTACTGTGATTCGGGGGCTGATGGTCACTTTACTGGAGGGGGCTGATGGTCATTTTACTGTGAGTGGGGGGGCTTATGGTCATTAAACTGTGAGTGGGGGGCTCATGGTTATTTTACCGTAAGTGGGAGACTCATGGTCATTTTACTGTGAGTGGGGGGCTGATGGTCATTTTACTGTGAGTGGGGGCGGATGGTCATTACTGTGAGTGGGGGCTGATGGTCATTTTACTGGAGGGGGCTGATGGTCATTTTACTGTGAGTTGGGGGCTGATGGTCATTTTACTGTGAGTGGGGGGCTGATGATCATTTTACTGTGAGTGGGGGCTGATGGTCATTTTACTGCTGTGAGTGGTGGGCTGATGGCACTTTACTGGGGGGCTGATGGTCACTATAAAGGGGTGCTGATGGACACTTTACTGGGGGGGGGGCTGATGGTTATTTTACTGTGGGTGGTGGGCTGATGGTCACTTTACTGGGGGGGGGGGCTGATGGTCATTTTACTGTGACTGGGGGACTGATGTTCACTATACTGGAGGGGGCTGATGGTCATTTTACTGTGATTCGGGGGCTGATGGTCACTTTACTGGAGGGGGCTGATGGTCATTTTACTGTGAGTTGGGGGGCTTATGGTCATTAAACTGTGAGCGGGGGGCTTATGGTCATTAAACTGTGAGTGGGGGGCTGATGATTATTTTACTGTGAGTGGGGGGCTGATGGTCATACTGTGAGTGGCGGGCTGATGATTATTTTACTGTGAGTGGGGGGCTGATGGTCATACTGTGAGTGGCGGGCTGATGGTCACTTTACTGGAGGGACTGATGATAATTTTACTGTGAGTGGGGGGCTGATTGTCATTTTACTGTGAGTGGGGGGCTGATGGTCATTTTACTGTGAGTGGGAGGCTGATGGTCATTTTATTGCTGTGAGTGGTGGGCTGATGGTCATTTTACTGGAGGGGGCTGATGGTCATTTTACTGTGAGTTGGGGGCTGATGGTCATTTTACTGTGAGTGGGGGGGCTGATGGTCATTTTACTGTGAGTGGGGGGCTGATGATCATTTTACTGTGAGTGGGGGCTGATGGTCATTTTACTGCTGTGAGTGGTGGGCTGATGGCACTTTACTGGAGGGCTGATGGTCACTATAAAGGGGTGCTGATGGAGACTTTACTGGGGGGGGCTGATGGTTATTTTACTGTGGGTGGTGGGCTGATGGTCACTTTACTGGGGGGGGCTGATGGTCATTTTACTGTGACTGGGGGACTGATGTTCACTATACTGGAGGGGGCTGATGGTCATTTTACTGTGATTCGGGGGCTGATGGTCATTTTATTGCTGTGAGTGGTGGGCTGATGGTCACTTTACTGTGAGTGGGGGCTGATGGTCATTTTACTGCTGTGAGTGGTGGGCTGATGGTCATTTTACTGCTGTGAGTGGTGGGCTGATGGTCACTTTACTGGGGGGGGCTGATGGTCACTATACAGGGGGGCTGATGGTCACTATACAGGGGGGCTGATGGTCATTTTACTGGGGGGGGGGCTGATGGTCATTTTACTGTGAGTGGTGGGCTGATGGTCACTTTACTAGGGGGGGGGGGCTGATGGTAATTTTACTGTGAGTGGGGGGCTGATGGTCACTTTACTGGAGGGGGTTGATGGTCATTTTACTGTGAGTTGGGGGCTGATGGTCAATTTACTGGAGTGCGCTGATGGTCATTTTACTGTGACTGGGGGGCTTATGGTCATTTTACTGTGACTGGGGGGCTGATGGTCATTATGCTGTGAGTGGGGGCTGATGGTCATTTTACTGGAGGGGCTGATGGTCATTTTACTGTGAGTGGGGGGCTGATGGTAATTTTACTGTGAGTGGGGGCGGATGATCATTATACTGTGAGTGGAGGCTGATGATCATTATACTGTGAGTGGGGGCTGATGGTCATTATACTGTGAGTGGGGGGCTGATGATCATTTTACTGTGAGTGGGGCCTGATGGTCTTTGAGTGGTTTCTGCCTCTGATCTCCCATTGAAATTAATAGGAGGGAGAAAAATTTGCAGTGCTCGTTTGTTACTTTTTTTAATGCAGTTTTTGCATTAGCTTCAACGGCTTAAAAAAATTGTGGGCAAAAAACACAGCGAAAAAAAAAAAAGCGTCAAATAACGCTGTGAATTCAAAATATGCCTCAAAATTCCTCAAGGCATTTTGAGGCACATTTTTTTTCTGGCTTACAAAAAAACGCCTTGTGAACATACACTAAGAGTGTAGTGCTTGTTTTTAGCCATTTTTTTGTCGTTTTGTAAACATTTTTTGATAGGGGTGCCCTGAGGAATTTTTTTTTCCCAGGGGTGCCGCGAGCCTGAAAAGGTTGGGAAACTCTGCTATAAGGGATCTGTGATAACGCATCCCGCACGGGTGCATCTCGGACGTGAAAAATGTCAGTTTTTCATGTCCTAGGTTGCACACGCTCGTCTGAATGTAGCTTTAGTGTATGCACATAAGACTAGTAATACGACAGCTCTCTGCACTTTTAGGTAATTGTCTCTGCTTTCTGGTACAAATGCAGGAAGAAGCCACCAAAATAATGAGGAGAGCGCTCAGTAGTATCAGTGTTATGTGCAGAGTGACGGGCAGGGGACGGGCAGAGCAGAAGTCTGTGAGGTGCAACTTCAGACAACGGCTACAGAGCGAGAAGTGATGCCAAAGAGGATTCATTTTGTCAATACAGCTTTGTAATACGCAGCCATTTTGCTATTTTCTGTGGTGTTAAGAACCTATAGTGTACAGAGCTCCTTGAAACTTACATTTGAGGAATGAGAGTGAAAGAATTAATGGCCCTGGTATGTTACATAACTCTAGTAGAACCATTTTGGTAATAATAAAAATATTCCTGGAGTTTCACTTTAAATGTTAAAATAAAAAAATATATAATTAGATAAAAATATATGTATATATATATATATAAACCATAGAACAGAGAAACGGCACCAGGACTTCAGAGTAGATGAAACAGGGTGAATTTATTCACCTCAAGTGAGCGACGCCATTTGCCTTTGGACTGATATATATAAATATATATATATATATATGTGTATGTATATATATATATATATATATATATATATATATATCCAAAAAAGATAACGTGAAGCAGCACACAAATAAAGTGAATTTATTCATACAACATGGGACCACAAGGTGTCACCTCCTCTATGAAGTCATTTTCAAGGGGCTCCAATCAAGCGCTGTCCACAGGGTATGGCATGGCGTTGCATAATGGAGTGATAGCCTTCCTTATTCAAAATCCCTTTTACCTTGTACAAATCTCCCACTTTACTAGCAGCAAATCAACCCCAGACCATCACATTACCTCCACCATGCTTGACAGATGGCGTCAGGCACTCTTCCAGCATCTTTTCAGTTGTTCTGCGTCTCACAAATGTTCTTCTGTGTGATCCAAACACCTCAAACTTCGATTCGTCTGTCCATAACACTTTTTTCCAATCTTCCTCTGTCCAATGTCTGTGTGCTTTTGCCCAAATTAATCTTTTCCTTTTATTAGCCAGTCTCAGATATGGCTTTTTCTTTGCCACTCTGCCCTGAAGGCCAGCATCCCGGAGTCGCCTCTTCACTGTAGACGTTGACACTGGCGTTTTGCCGGTACTATTTAATGAAGCTGCCCGTTGAGGACCTGTGAGGCGTCTATTTCTCAAACTAGAGACTCTAATGTACTTGTCTTGTTGCTCAGTTGTGCAGCGGGGCCTCCCACTTCTCTCTCTACTCTGGTTAGAGCCTGTGTGTGCTGTCCTCTGAAGGGAGTAGTACACACCGTTGTAGGAAATCTTCAGTTTCTTGGCAATTTCTCACATGGAATAGCCTTCATTTCTAAGAACAAGAATAGACTGTCGAGTTTCACATGAAAGCTCTCTTTTTCTAGCCATTTTGAGAGTTTAATTGAACCCACAAATGTACAAATGTAATGCTCCAGATTCTCAACTAGCTCAAAGGAAGGTCAGTTTTATAGCTCCTCTAAACAGCAAAACTGTTTACAGCGGTGCTAACATAATTGCACAAGGGTTTTCAAGTGTTTTCTAATCATCCATTAGCCTTCTAACACAGTTAGCAAACACAATGTACCATTAGAACACTGGAGTGATGGTTGCTGGAAATGGGCCTCTATACACCTATGTAGATATTGCATTAAAAAACAGACGTTTGCAGCTAGAATAGTCATTTAGCACATTAACATAATGTATAGAGTGTATTTCTGATTAATTTAATGTTATCTTCATTGAAAAAAACTGTGCTTTTCTTTCAAAAATAAGGAAATTTCTAAGTGACCCTAAACTTTTGAACGGTAGTATATATATATATATATATATATATATATATATATATATATATATGTATATGTATATACACATAGTTTGTGTGGGTAGAAAAAAAAAGAAACATGTTCCATGTAGTAGAGGCACTCAGTTTGCCCCAATGTATGACAGCAAAAGGGTTAAATTGGCCCGTCTGTTTGACAATCCACAGTTTGTAAACATGTTTCCCTCTGTGATGAGGGTCTGAAGCTGATGGGGACATAATAGAGTAATCTAGGAAATGACAGATCCAGATATGTGTTTGTCAGCTACACAGAATAGAGTGGGAGAGATTTGTCAAACTATGTGAAAGGTTAATTCATCCATTCTGACAATAATTTTTTAGAGTGGAATATGTCACCCTCGCATCTCATTACAATGTGCCATAATTCACTTCATGTCAGTGACTTGAGTGGCGCGTTCTAGCTGAGACATGAAATCAAACAATTTAACAAATAAAAAAATGCTAATACAGTGAGATCTAGCCACCCCCAGGCAGTAAATACATCCACAACAAAGGCTGGTGACAGGCCGCTGTTTTTTTGTAACTACTGATAGTATAGAGTGTAAATCATATCTAAGTAGTTTATGGATGGTAAAAAAAGGAAAGCGTGCGGGGGGGGGGGGGGGGGGGCTCATAACAAAAAATCTAAATTAATAGCCTTCCTTGTGCTGGTCCAGGGGAATAGATATAGGGGGTAAAGAGGTAGCAGTCACAACCGGGCCTACAAAGGCCCCTCCGCCAGATAAGAAGACACCAGTATTATAAATGGCGCATGGTATCTTGGGGCCTGTTACATATTTAGCATTGGGACTCAGGTGATTAAAGTTACACCTCTGTGCTAGTTCCTGCCACCGTCACGTATAGCATTAATCTCAGGCTAGTTTCCTCCTTTTGTTTGCTACGCTTGCCTCTGGAGTAGGGGAGTGCTGTAGTTGTTACTGGTAAACATCTGAGCTGGGGCCTCCCATTTCCATAGGCCCCATAGCAGCTATATTGTTTACATAGTTGCCAACATGTCAAGATTTTTCAGCGACACTTTGGTTATGGAGACAGATTGGGGCACAGCATATGCGGTGGGTGTGTTTTATGGGCTTGGCTAATCTGGTCGGTGTGGCTAATGGGCCGTGGATTTCTTAACAAAATTTCTGTGTACAAATAAACGAACAAAAAGTTCTGCACTAGTTTCGCTGACAACTACTATGGTGGCCAGTATCTCTCTCTGGTTATCTGGTTGTTTACAGGCAGGTGATGTCTCACTTTATCGCTATGGTCTGGGAAAAGTTTGTGACATCCTCTATGGGAGCTTAGTGGCGGCCAAATTAGCTGTCACTCAACTTTCCAAAAAACTGATATAACTGGGCAAAGGTTGAAAAGAACTTGAAAGAAGTTTTCATCTTAAGTTCTTATAATTAAAGTCATATCTTCCATAAATATAACCCATCTTTACCTGCAACTCGGCTGCTACAATTTCCCTATACTGTAGGCCGGAAATACAGGTTTGATAGAATACGGCCAAGGATAAAAAAAGTAATAAATAGGAAGAAATACGAATTACTAGTTATGACTTGAACGACAGATCCCATCTGTGAGGAGACACATAATTCACAGCATTTCTCACAATTACCACACAGCAAGAAGGACACTGCTTGGAGGCGGTAAATAAGTCAATATCGTTAAATTTACTCGTCGGTATATCGCGGGGACTTTCGCACCTCCATATTGTCCTCTGCTGTTTCCTTTCAGGCGGCAGACTGTACACCGGTAAACGCAGCGGTCTATTTTAACGTAGGTTATGCCCCACCCCCGAGCGGCTGTTACGCTGTAAGACTTGTCACTCTAGTCTGCCCTAGAAACTATATAGCTTATAAAAGCTGCAGTAGTCACATGTGATGAAACGTCAACCCAGGAGGCCAGCCTGGACGTAGAACAGAGGGATGTCTCGCCATGACTACGAACAACGGGGTAAGTATAAGCTTTAATTTTGTTTAGTTGCGATTTATGCGGCAGAATCACATCTTTTCCACCGCAAAAATGGCAACATTTGCTATTTATTGCAGGTTTTACCACCCCATTGAATTCAATGGGGAAAACCCGCAGCAAAAAAGCAGCGATTTCGAAGCTTAAATTGACATGCTGCAGATTAAAAAACTGCACCGCAGTTAAATTTATGAATGTTTTTTTCTGCAGATTTTTTCTGCAGCGTATGGATACGAATTGTTCAAAACACTCTGCTGCTACTGGATTACGCTGCGGATTTTCCAAAATGAAATTTGTTGCGGAAAATCCACAGTGTTTACTCTACGTGTGGACATACCCTTACATGTCTGTTTGCCTGCACAAGTCTAAAAATCCTCCGCTCAATTAGAGTATCCAATAGCCATTAACCAGTCTATGGTACAGTGTTTAATTTGTCTTTTTTCTATTGCTTCAAATTGTTACAGTTTCACCCATCATCCCTTATTAACGGTCAATGAGATCATCTTGCTCACCCATTATGTCCTGTACGAAACACTCAGCGATATCTGTTTGATGAACACTTTACATAAAAAGTTCTACTGGTCTGGTCATAATAAATTGGCCAATAAGTATATACCAATTATCATGTATTTAATGAGTAGTGAAATGTATAGTGTCAAGTGTGACATTTCCTGAAATAATAAAGACTAGTCTCATATTGTGCTTAGGCTATCCCTGCTGTTCCAATAATTACATCAAGTATTTCTTGTATATTTTTTCAATATGAACATTTCTGAGGAATGTATTACCATTGCTTCTGCTTGACTCCGTAATGAAGAAGATCAAAGATGAAAGAAAATAGCCTATGCAGATCTACGCCACGCACAGGGAGATGTATATGTTTAACATCATTTCATGTTATCCCGAGCAAGATTCATCATTAGGCAGAGAAAACCAGTATGTTATGTTGACATAGGCTGAGAGGCATTCAAATCAGAAATACCTGTAGATTTGTATTTTTCGGAAATGGAAATGAATAAAAAAAATGGGAATATATAATATATACACAGTGATTGATGGATAGCTGCTATATAGGCATACACAGAAGCCCGATAATTACTGTGAGATGGGGGCAGGGAGAGGCAGGGTAGCGCTATCCTCTTGAATACACTGGACTCAGAATTATAAATTCTGTATCTTCTTTGATCACTCCTATTAGCCAAACGGCACAATCATATTTTTTGGGCTAATAGGAGAATGGACCTCTCCCTGTAATTTTCTGTTTTTTAAAAGCCATAACAAGGATACTTTTATATAGTCATCTATATAAGACAAATAGCGTCAATGTAGAGTAAGTGCCTTTGTAATAAACTATTTTGCTTTGGATGTAATCTCTGGTTTGAGAGCTGGTCTTAGATCTATTACTTATCTGATTAATTATAGTTGACAAAAGCTAGAAAATCCTATCAAATATTGTTGAAGGACAGAGCAGAAACAATTAGATAATTGAAGACTACATAAGTAGGCACAGCACTTAGAGCAAACTTTGCATAAATCAATTGTATAAGCGAATATAAGAAACTTTGTTAGGCCTCATAAGCACAACCGTTGTTTCGTCAGTGTGGTATCCGTTTTTTTTAACAGATAGCACACTGACCCATTTATTTCTACGGCTCTATGCACAAGACTGTGCTTTTCATGAACCGCAGAACTCAGAGCAGGTCCTATTCCTGTCTATGCTCGCGGCTCAGTCTCACCTATTCAAGTGCATGGCAACGTGAAAACCACGGACGCTACACAAATGCCATCTGTGTCCTGTCCGTGGTTCGCAGATCCGTTGTTTACAGACCACAAAATACAAACGGTCATGTTCATATAGCCTAATATATCTTATTTTTAAATAAGGCCTTTTTTTCTCTACTTATCAGACTACTTCACCGCCCCCCTCCCTCCTAAACTGTTCACTCACTCTGAATTTACTTGTTTTCCGTCTTGTCTTAGACAAGACATGCTCTCAGCTCATTGAGGATTATGTTACAGCTGCCCATAGAAGTCTATAGAGAGGGGGAACAGAAGCTGAGTGATAGAGAGGAGAAAGACGTAGACAGATATGCTGCAGATGCTCATAATAAGATTTATATCTAACCCTAGTGCTGGATTCTCAGCTACCCTGCTCATTACTGCTGTATATTGTCCTCCATGCTGCTGCAGCGTCTATATATATGGCATACTTTCAGTACTCTATGTGCACCTCAAATAATCTATTTGTGATAGATAGAGGTTGGTTAGCAGATCTCCTCTCTGTGTGCAGTGTATAGAAGACATGACAGCAGTTAGGCTCTGCCTATTAGCTCAGAGAGAACTGAGAATTAGAGATAAAGCCTGCAGAGGGGAAAACGGCTAAATAATGCAGAATACAAGTCATATAATGGACAGAAAAATTGTTAGTCCTCATGTGCACGCATATGACCGGTTATTCTGAAAAGTCATTTAAAAGTGTAGGTATGCGTTAATAATATGTGTTGGATACTGAAGAAAGCCAAATATTAGCCAACAAAATCAACATTCCTTTGTTCACACATCTGGTATTCTTTGCAGAAGAGATACAGTGTGTGTGGGGGGGGGGGGGGGATTTATTAATATCACCAAACCATATGCCAGTTTCCTCTCCAGTGCAGCATGGAGCCAGCTAAAGAAAATGGGACTTCAGAAATTTGGATTTTGGAATACCAGAATGCTGGCGTAAATTCATTGATAAATCTGCCTACTTGATCCTAAAATTACAGCTTTTGACTTTACTAAGGTCAACACAGTGTAATGATTCCCTACCGATCCCCGGATCTTCTGCGCTACTATTGTACTGAACTAAGATCACCATAGAGTTGTATTATCACTTTTCAAAGACATAATAAAAAGCCATGATCCTATTCTATCCTTTAAGTCATGTACAGGTAGACTAATTCTAGATGTGAATTTTGCTTTATTGATTGCTATACTATTGATATTTTTATATCATTAAATTATTGTAGAAAATTACTGAGTTATAAATTTGGAAAACTTATGTAGTATAGTGACTTGCTGCAGAATCAGTATAGTGATAAGTAATTACTTTCAGCAGTGGAAGAACTATTCAAGTCAAGGAAAAGTATTATTCTCGGCTCCATTTCTTGTCATTCGTCTTCTGCCTATATATTGAACACCTAATAAGCAGAGCAGGACTGATGCATTTGGAAATAGAACAGAGAATTATAGGTTAAGTAATCTATAATCTCACATACTGTATAATGATGACAGCACAGTGACTGCCGAAAGAACTGAAAAAACTCATCATGAAGGTCATAACAGAGAAAACACATATTGCTAAAACTAAACAGAAGTGAAGACTGAGATTATTTCAAATAGGCTGACCAATAAAATAGTATTTTATAATGAATAAATATAAACTGCAATGGATTTCATATTCCTCTGCTTATGGTGCGAAAATAGGTGTTGCTGTGCAAATCAGTAGCCGTGGCGATAATGAAAAAAAAAAATAACAGGTCTATAGAAAGTAATATGACATAAAAATGAAAAATGATAGCTTTCGCCAATAAAATACTCTTGGTTAGTGTATACGTAATAGCAATACTTTTGACTATTGAAAATGCAGGTGAAAAGACTTGTACAGGAAGCACAGCCATTTTTTTTTTTTTAAGAACATGTAGTCAGTCCCTTGCATGGACTACTGTTAAATGTTATAATTCTTCATTTGGTGTATAATTCTTCTGATTGTGAGATGATAGTAGGCACTGTTTTTCCTTCTTTGTTTCCTATGACATACTTTTAGTACTCTGTGCACTTCATATAATCTTTTTCATCAATGTCCTTCCTTCTTTTGTATATATTCCATTCTATTTGTTATGTCTATGACTAGATTATTCTCACAGCTCTTCTCCTGGTATACTTCTCAACCTCCACCCCTTTGTACCCCAAGCGCTGTACATAACATTATTTACTTCTTGCATAGCCTCACTTGTCTTTCATGCTGCATCAGCTAATCCTAGTGCAGCTGAAGAAGGGTCTGTTACAGTACCCCTCACACTTGGTCCCTGAAGTTTAGCATGAAAGCTGTCATATAGGCAGAGGCGTAGCTAGCAGGGTGCAGGTGGCCCCGGGCCCACTGAGATGGTGGGGCCCAGCCGCCCAGGGACGGGCTGAGCAGCAGGGGCATGTCTCTGTGTCAACTATATAAGCGTCCTCAGAAAGAAGATACAGTTGAATACAATGCTGTCAGCTCCCTGCTTCAGCATTCACTATGTAACGCTGGCCGTGAGAAGCTTGGCACCGTGATGCAGTGACGTCATCGCGCCTCTGATTTCAGCCACTCATAGCACATACTGGAGGAGCAGAGGAATCTCCGTGGGAACAGGGATGGGTGAGTAATATTTTTTTTTATTAGGCACTGTGGGGGCAGCTATAAGGGCAATATACTGGATATGGGGGCAGTTATAGGGGCATTATACTGTATGGGAGCAGCTATAGGGGCATTACACTGTAATGGAGCAGCTATGGGGGCATTATACTGTGTGGGGGCAGCTATAGGGGCATTATACTGTGTGGGGGCAGCTTTGGGGGCATTATACTGTATAGGGGCAGCTATAGAGGCATTATTCTGTGTGGGGGCAGATGTGGGGACCACTATAGGGGCATTATACTGTATTGGGGCAGATATGGGGGCATTATACTGTGTGGGGGCATTATGGAGTAATATACTGTGTGTCGGGTAGTTATAGGAACAAAATACTCTGTGGGGGACACTATAGGGCCATTATACTGTGTGTGGGGTAGCTATTGGGGTATTATACTGTGTGTGGACACTATAGGGCCATTATACTATGTGGGGAGGTACTATAGGGGCATTATACTGTGTGGGGAGTCACTATATGGGCATTATACTGTGCAGGGCAGCTATGACGGCATTATACTGTAGGGGCAGCTAAAGGGGCATTATACTGTGTGGGGGCAGCTATAGGGACATTATCCTGTGTGGGGGAAGCTATATGGGCATTATCCTGTGTGGGGGCAGCTATGCGGATATTATACTGTGTGGAGAGGCACTATACTGTGAATGATAGTTACATAAACAGTGATAGCTCTTTGTCCTACGCGGTTTCTGTAACACCCACTCACTTCAGTGGAAGTTTACAGAAACAAAGTAACACAGCAAACTACGCTGCTTACGTAAGTCTGACCCCACCAGATGCAGCTCTGCAGTTACAAACATGCATTGGGAGGCCCACTGTGTTGGGGCCCACTCACATGTGTTACACCCCCCCCCATGCCAAGCCCCTAGCTACGCCTGACACACCTTTCCCTACCAATCTCTAGTGTTGTTATATATACAGGGAAACACTGATTGGTAAAAGTTTAAAGGCATTGTTTCTTTTAAACATTGCTTTTTTTAAATCCCTTATTTGTTCTACCCCATGTTACAACCACCTACCCCATCAGTCCCCGTCCCGTCATAATCTAAGTTTCCTATCTGGGATACAAACACTTTCATAGGAAGCCAGTTAACCTATCAGTATGTTTTGAGGTTAATTATCCTGTAAACAATTAGAGATAGGCAGACAAGCAAGCTGACCCTCCCACAGGCTGAGAAAAGCAGCTGCAGTTTTTAGGCTAAAAGAACCTGTAACATGCCACAGAAAATTGCTGCAAATATAAATAAATGCAGTAATAACTTTTTGGGGATGACATACCTAACTGTGCAAATGTATGCTATTGTTGTCATATGAACTCATTGAAAGAAATGTGGAGGGTTTAGGTGAATTATTTTTTTTTTGCACCAAGCCCAGTAAGTTATAGCGATGCTTCTGACCACAGGAACATGATGCCATCTGGTACAGGGCCAAATTCACACAGAAAAAACATTGTACACCATATATAATATGTCAAACAAAACAGTTCAGCTAATAACAAATCATTGGCACATTGTTGGACACAGATCTGTCTTTCAACAATTTGCCCACATCCACCAAAATTATTAGCGCCAGTAAAGCACCTCATAATAAATGCAGCCGTCTTACATACTGTAGTTATATAGTTACATAGGTTGAAAAAAGACACATGTCTATCAAGTTCATCCATTCTCGACTTATTATACATCATTAATTGCTAGATTAGTTATAACCTTCTGTCACGGAGCCCGTCGAATTAATTGTCACTAGGCCAGCAAAGGGCGGTGTGAACCCACCTTGTCACCAAGGGATTTGACTTGGGCCACTCCAGTGAGCGAAGTCTAAGGGAACCCCTGGTCTTCACCCTTAAACCCCTGTACAGGTATCTGAACTTCGCTGCAGGGAACCCCAGGTCGCTGAGTAGTCTCCCTTGGTGAGGGATGATGTAACAGGTGTTGCATGGTCTGACATAGCAAAAGGTCAGGACAGACGGCTAGATTCGTCACGGATGTGGTAGCAAATGGTGAGGGCAAGCGGCACAGGTTTGTCACATGTAACGTAGAAAATGGTTAGGGCAGGCGGCAGAGGTTCATCACAGGCAACGTAGCAAATGGTATGGGCTGGCGGCAGAGGTTCGTCATAGGTGATGTAGCAAATGTTCAGGGCAGGCAGCATACACATATGGTCAGGAAACAAGCAGAGGTCAATACAAGGGTATCCATTAATGAGATAGCAGAGATACACTAGCGACACTAAGGAAAAATAGGGAACCAAATTACTCTGACAATGAGTCCAGAGAGCTAGGGCTTTTTATAACAGGGACAGGTGAGAGAATACAATTTTGGTGCATTTTGGCCCTTTAATAACCCCTTCCCGCAGCAGCCATTTTTCAGATTTTCATTTTAGTTTTTTCCTCCCCACCTTCCAAAAGCCATAACTTTTTTTATTTTTCTGTCGATATAGTCCTATGAGGGCTTGACTTTTGCGGGACGAGTTGTAGATTTTTGTAGCACCATTTATTGTGCCATATTATGTACTAGGAAACAGAAAAAAAAATATTTGTGGGGTGGAAAATGAAATAAATAGCGATTCCTCCATTGTTTTTTGCGCTTAGTTTTTACGGAATTCACTGTGTAATTAAAACAACATGTTAACTTTATTCTGTGGGTCAATACGATTACGGCGATACCAAATATATATAGTTTTTTCTATATTTTACTACTTTTACAAGTAAAAACCTAAGTGTAAGAAAGAAAATGTATTTTGTGTCGCCAAATTCCAAGAGCCATAACTTTTTTATTTTTCCATCGATTAAGTAGTGTGAGGGCTTATTTTTTGCAGGATAAGCTGTCGTTTTTAATAATACCATTTTGGTGTACATGCAATGGTTTGATCACTTTTTATTTCATTTTTTGTGGTAGATTAGGTGACCAAAAAATAGAGTTTCTGGCGTTTACAATTTTTATTTTCACGGCGTTCACCGTGCGGGTTAAATAATGATATATTGTAATAGTTCAGACTTTTACGGACGCGGTGATACCAATTATGTTTATTTATTTATTTTTTTACTATGTTCTAGGGGGAAAATGGGAAAAGGGTTTTTTTTTGAACTTTTGATTTTTAATAATTTTTTTTTACACAAAAAAACAACTTTATTAAACTCATTTTTACTTTTTTTATTAGTCCCCCTAGGGGACTTCAACCAGTGATCGTTAGATCACTTGCACTATATACTGCAATATATCGTGATTCTGACAGGCAACTATTAAGCCCTGCCGGAGGCAGTTGCACAAAGATGGCGGACCTGGGGGCCTTCATTAGGCCCCCAGGCAGCCATAGCAACCATTGCCCCCCCGCGATTGCGTTGTGGGGGGCGCGATGGGCTGTTAGAGGGGGTCGCCACCTCTTTCTAACGATTTAAATACTGCGGTCGCTATTGACCGCAGCATTTAACGAGTTAAACGCGCGGGATCGCGGTCGAGTTTGATGCCGCTCGTTACTCTGAAGTGTCGGCTGTAACATACAGCCGACACTGGCATCGTAAGGAGCGGGTTCACTCCGTGAGCACGTTCCATACTTCCCCTACCCGACTTTGGCGTATGGATACGTCAAATGTCGGGAAGGGGTTAATGCGGCCTAAATGCATCACTTTACGTTTATCAACATTAAAATTAATTTGACATGTTTTTGCCCATGCTGCTAGCTTATCTATGTATTTCTGTAATATTTTAGAATCCAAGCTATGTTTTAAGTATCCTACAAAGTTTTGTATCATCAGCAATAAACTGACATTTTACTGGATTAAAAGGATTAAAAAGATTTGGGCCTAACACCGATCCTTGTGGTACCCCACTTTTGACATCAGCCCATTTTTAGTACAGTATACAGTGGCGTAACTACAGCTGTAGCAGCCGTAGCGGCTGCTACGGGGCCCGCGGATTGAGGGGGCCCATGCCGCCCGTCGACACGCCCCCCCTCATATGCCCGGTGGCGCCGCTAGCAGCCGTTATGGCTGCTACAGCTGGAGAGATACTACTACAGGGCCTGCGCCGCCGAGCCACTAACATTTATGGGCCAAGCGGCACAGGCCCTCTCTAATTGTACCTGTGTCTATATTACGCAGGTACAAATACATGTATTAGCACTGAATGACCGGGCCCGACCATTCAGCGCCTTACAATGACGCTGATTGCGGGGCAAAATGACTTGCCCCGCCAATCAGCGCCTTTCAACGACGCTAGCGGCGCGATTATGTCATCACGCCGCTTCCGTACTTGAAAGGTGCTGATTGACGGGTAACCCAGGGGTGGGTTACCTGTGGGGCACTATCCACAGGGGGGGTTATATATAGGGCACTATCTACAGGGGTGGGCTATGTGTGGGACTCTATATACAGAGGGAGCTACATGTGAGGTACTATCTACAGGTGTGGGCTATATGTGGGACACTATATACAGGGGTGGGTTACTATATACAGCTGGGCTATGTGTAGGGCACTGTCTACAGGGGTGGGCTATATGTGAGGCACTATCTACAGAGGTGGGCTATATATAGAGCTCTAGCTATAGGGGAAGCTATATGTAGGGCAGCACGTTGGCTCAGTGGTTAGCACTATTGACTTGCTGCTCTGGAGTCCATATGTGGGCACTATCTACAGAGGACTGTATGTGGGGCACTATCTACAGGGGCTTGTATGTAGGGCACTATATACAGAGGCTCTATGGTGGTCACTATCTACAGGGGGCTATGGGGGCACTATCTACAGGGGGCAAAGTGTGCGTGTGTGTGTGTGTGTGTGTGCGTGCGCGTGTGTGTGTGTGTGTGTGTGTGTGTGTGACACAGTGTATGGTACTATTATAATCAGGGACACAGTGTATGGTGCTATTATAGTTAGTGGAGCAGTGTATGGCACTTTAGTATATTTAGAGTGTTGAGAATTTTATCTTCGTTTATAGGTGCAGAAATGTTTTAAAAGTGAGAAGCTGAAGACATCTGAGCGGAAAACTGCAGAAATGGGTCGTGGCCGGGAGAAATCCATCATAGAGGACTGGACCAGATATAGAAGAAAAGAGAAGATGCACTAGAATCTGAGACGTCACCGGTGAGTCACTTAGTGTAAATGTTTATTCCGCGAGATGGAGGGTGGTATGATTTTTTTGTGAAACAGCATCTCCCAGCATATCCTTACCATTGTTCGGGCTATGCTCGGAGCTGTAGTTTTACGCCGTATAAACCTATACGGCAGGGGTTGGACTAAATTGAGCTGTATTTGTAATTTCTGGTGTTGTATATATGTACTGAGCTTGCTTCTAGTGCTGTATTTATGTACTGAGGTTGGTTCTAGTGCTGTATATATGTATTGAGCTTGGTTGTGGTATATATGTACACTACCGTTCAAAAGTTTGGGGTCACCCAGACAATTTTGTGTTTTCCATGAAAACTCACACTTATATTTATCAAATGAGTTGCAAAGTGACTAGAAAATATAGTCAAGACATTGACAAGGTTAGAAATAATGATTTTTATTTGAAATAATAATTTTCTCCTTCAAACTTTGCTTTGGTCTTGGAATGCTCCATTTGCAGCAATTACAGCATTGCAGACCTTTGGCATTCTAGCTGTTAATTTGCTGAGGTAATCCGGAGAAATTTCACCCCATGCTTCCAGAAGCCCCTCCCACAAGTTGGATTGGCTTAATGGGCACTTCTTGCGTACCATACGGTCAAGCTGCTCCCACAACAGCTCTATGGGGTTGAGATCTGGTGACTGCGCTGGCCACTCAATTACAGATAGAATACCAGCTGCCTGCTTCTTCCTTAAATAGTTCTTGCATAATTTGGAGGTGTGCTTTGGGTCATTGTCCTGTTGTAGGATGAAATTGGCTCCAATCAAGCGCTGTCCACAGGGTATGGCATGGCGTTGCAAAATGGAGTGATAGCCTTCCTTATTCAAAATCCCTTTTACCTTGTACAAATCTCCCACTTTACTAGCACCAAAGCAACCCCAGACCATCACATTACCTCCACCATGCTTGACAGATGGCGTCAGGCACTCTTCCAGCATCTTTTCAGTTGATCTGCGTCTCACAAATGTTCTTCTGTGTGATCCAAACACCTCAAACTTCGATTCGTCTGTCCATAACACTTTTTTCCAATCTTCCTCTGTCCAATGTCTGTGTGCTTTTGCCCATATTAATCTTTTCCTTTTATTAGCCAGTCTCAGATATGGCTTTTTCTTTGCCACTCTGCCCTGAAGGCCAGCATCCCGGCGTCGCCTCTTCACTGTAGACCAGTGGTTCTTAACCTTATTGGAGGTACTGAACCCCACCAGTTTCATATGTGCATTCACCGAACCCTTCTTAATTGGAAAAATAAAATATGATTTTTTTCAAATTCAAAACATAGTGATGTTGATGCACTGTTCATTTTGTGCACCAGTAAAATATATACCTGTGTTCAAAGAACAAAAACATAATAATGAATCTTTACTGCAAATCAGTGTGACTTCTGCTGTTGCCTTTCAGAGATCAGTTCAGAAATGCGTGGCTTCACCTTGGCAAGTGCCACTCTGTCATTTTCGCAACAAAGTCTATTCCTTTTCTTCGTTTTTATGTCCAGCATCCTCGAAAAGGATTGCTCGCAAAGATATGTTGTAACAAACGGTATGAAAATCTCCAGAGCTTTCTTAGCAATAACAGAGTACGTTACCATTTGTTGCGTTGAGAGCGTTGTTGTTCTGAAGAGTTGCTGTTGAACCTGGCTCTGCTGAATTTCAATGATTTCATCAAGGTATTCATCATTGACTAAACGTGAACGGCTCTCACACCCATGCTGGATATGACTCTCTTTGCAAGCTCATCTAAGTGCGTGGCAATTGCTTGCTTCAGTTCCGCAGGGAACAGAAATGTCTTCGATTCCAGATACATCTTTGATCTTACTTACATAGTCGTCCAGCGGGGGAAAGTTTGCGAAGTTATCGTTCTCAGTTCGTCGTTTCCATAACGGTAGCTTTTTTTGAAAAGCCTTCAGGTTTTCTTTCGCTTCGATGATGTTGACTCCACCGCCCTGCATCTGTTGATTGAGGTGATTGAGAGCTGCGAAGATATCAGCCATGTACGCTAAAATGAGAATGAACTCAGAATTTTTTAAGCAATCTGCATGACAATGTTGGTGCTCTTGCAAAAACAGGGCTAATTCCACACGCACGGCAAAAACACCCTGGGATAACCACCGAATGTTAGAATGGTACAGAAGTACCTCGAATTCAGAGCCCATTTCTTTACACAGCTCACTGAAGATGCGGTGCCTCAGAGCACTATTTCGCACATAGTTCACGCATTCCACTACAATTTTTAATACTTCAGCCAGTTTTGAAGGCAAGGTTTTTGTTGCCAACGCATGCCTGTGCAGAATACAATGCGTAACAATGATGTGTGGTGCATCGTCTTTCACTAGCGCACCAAAACCAGACTTTCTTCTGCAGAAACCATATCCCACGAAAGATTGTGGTCTTTGAAAAAAGTCATCCACAAGTTTCTTCACATCGGCTGCTTTAGTTGTTATTGTAAGAGGCTTACAAAATAAAAAAAAATCTTCCTTCATCACGTCGTCTTTCACATAGCGCACGAATACAGCAAGCTGGCTTAGATTGGAAACGTCTGTGGTCTCGTCGAGTTGAAGGCTGAATTTTGCCGGGCTTGAAATCAGATATGCAACTACTTGAGTCAAGATATCTTTGCTCATGTCCTCTATTCTGTCGCTGATGGTGTCATTTGAAAGAGGAATTTTGGGATAACTTAACTTCAGCATCTTTTCCCAGCATGATATTCGCCATCTTCAACACAGCTGGTTTTATGAGTGTTTCACCAATGGTGTGTGGTTTGCCCTGCTTTGCGATCAGGTAAGCAACTTCGTACGATGCTGTGAGGATCGGTTTGTTGATGGGTACAAAGCCAAGAACATGCAGAGTAGCCTTTTCATCGACTCGGGCTCTCTTCACCTTGAATTCAGCGAGCGTTGTATTCTTGTATTTTCCATCTCCATGCAGCTTAAGGAAGTGTTCTCTTAGTTTTGCCGGTGCTAGACTAAAATTGCTCAACTTGGCATTGCAAATCATGCAGTTAGGACGCTGACTCCCATCACGTTCTGTTATACATGTGAATCCATATTGTACATATTCGTCCGACCGCTATTTTTTTGCTTGACATCGTTAGTATGAGGGGATTAAAATATTAAGAAAGAAATCACATGACGTACCATCACGACAGTCACAAGTCGACTGCTGAGAGCACCAAATTCCCTGCAGCACAGATAGGCCAAGCGACGTAGCGTTATCACCTGCAGCCAATGATGGCCAAGCGGGGCGTGTCATCACAAATCATATGAGTCGGATGTGTGTCTTGACCTCCACCGAACCCCTGAAGCTGACTCACCGAACCCTTGGGGTTCAATCGAACCCAGGTTAAGAACCACTGCTGTAGACGTTGACACTGGCATTTTGCGGGTACTATTTAATGAAGCTGCCAGTTGAGGACCTGTGAGGCGTCTATTTCTCAAACTAGAGACTCTAATGTACTTGACTTGTTGCTCAGTTGTGCAGCGGGGCCTCCCACTTCTCTTTCTACTCTGGTTAGAGCCTGTGTGTGCTGTCCTCTGAAAGGAGTAGTACACACCGTTGTAGGAAATCTTCAGTTTCTTGGCAATTTCTCGCATGTAATAGTCTTCATTTCTAAGAACAAGAATAGACTGTCGAGTTTCACATGAAAGCTCTCTTTTTCTAGCCATTTTGAGAGTTTAATCGAACCCACAAATGTAATGCTCCAGATTCTCAACTAGCTCAAAGGAAGGTCAGTTTTATAGCTCCTCTAAATGGGTCTCTATACACCTATGTAGATATTGCATTAAAAACCGGACGTTTGCAGCTAGAATAGTCATTTAGCACACTAACAATGTATAGAGTGTATTTCTGATTCATTTAATGTTATCCTCATTGAAAAAAACTGTGCTTCTCTTTCAAAAATAAGGAAATTTCTAAGTGACCCTAAACTTTTGAACGGTAGTGTGTATATATATATATATATATATATATATATAAAAGTATGTACTGAAGTTGGTTCTAGTGTATATATGTACTGAGCTTGGTTGTGGTACTGTACATATGTATGAGCTTGGTTCTGGATCTGTAGTTATATAGGATATATTTATAATAACAAAATTGCAGGGCAGATGGAATTGTTCTCAATTCATTGTATATTTAATGGGAATCTGTCAGGTAGTTTTAATTCCCTGAACCACCACCATGCGGTGATATATGACCTGACAATATTTCCAAACATTCCCTTGTATGTTTTTTTCAGATGCAGCAAAATCCTTATAATCCACTTTTAAAACGGCACACACTATATGCTACTTACTCATTAAAGGGTCATGGGGCGGTGCCGCTATGCTGAAGAGTCAGATAGTCCTGCCTCCAAACCCACCTTTCCATGTTTGAGTGACATCTCCCCGGCTGATACAACTTTCTCGGATGCGCCATTGCCTTGTGGCACTATACACAATGGGGGGCTGTGTGGCACTATACACAAGGGGGAGCTGTGTGGCACTATACACAAGGGGGAGCTGTGTGGCACTATACACAAGGGGGAGCTGTGTGGCACTATACACAAGGGGGAGCTTTGTGGCACTATACACATGGGGGAACTGTATGGCACTATTTAAAAGGGGAGGGCTGTGGCGCAATCTACAGGGGCCTGTGTGTGGCACTTTCTACTAAGGGGGGGGGGGGCTGTGTGGCACTATATACAGTGGGAACTGTATAGCGCTATATACAGTGGGGGCTGTATGGCACTATCTACAAGGGGGAGGTGGGGGCTCTATCTACAAATGGGGTGTGACACTGTCTATAGGTGGGGCTATATAGCACTGTCTACAGGGGGGCTGTGTGTCACATTTTACAGGGGGCACTATTTATAAGGGGGGCTGTTTGTGGAACCCGGGGTGGGCCCCGGTCAAGAGTTTGCTATGGGGCCCAGTCTTTCCTAGTTACGCCCCTGCCCTGACGGTGTACACTGCTTACAGTGACTCTTCATTTTCTGTCCGATGACTATTTCTTTACCCATGTGCATATATTGTCCCTCTGTCCCTACATCTGTAGCTTAAGTACAAGGCTTTTGTGTGGTACAGTATCAAATGCTCTTTCAAAATCCAAATATATCACATCTTTTATGGTTAAAAACAAACCTACACAAGGAACCAGTAGAACTAGGAACCTTTATTAGCAATAATGGAAGCATCTATGTGAAAATGGGATATTATTGTATTTACTGAGGTCCATGTGTTCTCTACAGTGCCAACTGAATTGTCCATTGTGCATTGTACAGGTTTAGTGCAGAAATTATATTTATAGAAAGCATATTGAGGCAGACCATAGGTAATGAAGATGAATGAGAATATTATCAGATGACTACCGTAAAATACTATTAAATGTAATATGTACTGTATGTGTATATAATGTATGATTTGTCTTCTGAAAGTTTTCCATACGGGTTCAGATATAAAACAAAACCTTTATTTTTCATTCTCAAAAGCTCTTTCCGACAGAAAGTAATTATCCTTGTTCTCAAATTATTTTATATTTTTTCTTTAAAGGGAATCTGTCAGCAGATTTGAACCAAACTCTTGACATCATTAAGGCCCTGTTCACACTGAGTTTTTTTTACAAGGTTTTTGACACAGAAACCGAGTTGTAAAGCGCGCCAAAAAACGTCCGAAAATGCCTTTCATTGATTTCAATTGGAGGCAGAGGCGATTTTTTTCCCCGCGAGTGGTAAGAAGCGCTGGCGGGAAAAAGAAGCGACATGGCCTATCTTCGGGCGTTTACTTCTCTGACCTCCCATTGGCATCAATGGGAGGCAAAGAAAGCGTATCTGGCTGCGTTTTTGCCCGTGGAGTTTAATGGGCGCGAGCGAAAACTGCCGCAAAAAAACATGGCAAACGGCATGCAGGCAGATCAAAATCTGACTCAAAATTCCAAACAGAATTTTGAGGCAGAATTTTCTGCCAGCAAAAAACTCTGTGTGAACATACCCTAAGTAGGTGCAGGGGAAACAAGTTCAAACATCCCCATGTTTACTCTCATAAACCAAGTATACTGCAGGAAATCATCTTTTATTCATTCACGCTCAGTATGCTAATGAATCATTAAGTGTCCCCTGGGAGTTCTTTCATCTGTGAAGTGTCCTAAGATATCGGCGGCAATCCCTTCCAAACCTCTCGCCTCGGCACTTGATTGACGTCCACTGCCTTATCCGCCATCCTTGCCAGGAGACACGTTTTGGTTTCAAAACACATTTAAAAAACTTTATAACGTTTCTAGTTTTTCATGATGTTTTCTACATTGATTTTTGGTAACATTTAGTGTAAATTTTGTATATGCGTTTTTGAAGCCATATTGAGAAGCCTGTGGAAAAAATGACAGAAAAAATGCCATACCTAGAGCAAGGTCAGTGACCATAGCCGGCCTTGGATACGTTTGACCAGTGCGGTCGCACAGGGCGCCAGCCACCACACTGCAAGAAGGGTGCCATCGGGTGTGTGTTTTCCTGCACCGTTACAACTACCAGCGGGGATACACACACTAACTGCAGTCGCCTTTCCGCCCGGGCGCTTCTTAACTTAGTGGCCGTCACTACCGCTGTATCAGACATAGCGGCTGCTAGCGGCGACGCCGGGCATGAGGGCGGTGGCGCCGCTAGCAGCTGCTGCGGCTGCTATAGCGGTAGCGATGGCACTATAGCAGAGCAGTGAGGTATCTCCCTGCTCTGCTATCTACTAGCGCCACTGTAGCTCCCTGAAGGGGCGGAATCCCCATGTGGCCGGGGATTCCGTTCCTGGAGCGCTGCTTGGTGTCTCTGTCCATATATGGACAGTGACATCAGGGAAACTCCTGAAGCGGAATCCCCGGTCACAGCATTGCAGACGCTATGACCAGGGATTCCACTCCAGGAGAAGCCAATGACGTCATGGATACAGACGACAGGAGCTTCTCCTGGAGACATCCCCTGATGTCACTGTCCATATATGGACAGAGACATCAAGCAGCGCTCCAGGAGCAGAATCCCCGGCCACATGGGGTTTCCGCTCCTTCAGGGAGCTACAGTGGCGCTATCTATACTGGAAGGGGGGGTGCTATCTACAAGGGGGCTGTGGGCTGTGTGGCACTACCTACAAAAAAGCCAAACACAGAAAAACAAGGGGACATCTACACAAAAACACAGAAAGAAGGCCATACTTACAAATGGACACAGACAGGTCAGAAACGCTGATGGAGGAGAGTGAACAGGTGCATTAAATAATAATAGCCACTCCCACTAGTCTTGAGGGGAGTGGCGTGTAGTGCATGTGATGTGTAGTAAAAAATAAATGAATGGTGTATGTGCAAGTGATAATAATGTGAAATACAGGGGGCAGTAATGAGTAAAGTGCCTAAACTAAAAATAAATGAATAATGGGGTGCAAGTGTGTGAAACATGGAGGGATAGTGTGTAAGTAATTTATTTTTTACTACACATCACATGCACTACACGCCACTCCCCTCAAGACTAGTGGGAGTGGCTATTATTATTTAATGCACCTGTTCACTCTCCTTCATCAGCGTTTCTGACCTGTCTGTGTGCATTTGTAGTATGGCCTTCTTTCGGTTTTACCTACAAAAAAGGACAACTGTGCAGGAGCACACAAAATACCCAGCTTTCCCGGCTATCAAATAAATGTGTGGAAATAAACTAAGATATAACTTTTATTTAATCTAGCTAAAAGGATTAAAAACTAGTAGGTAGTGCCACACAGCCCACTGGTTGGTACTGCCACACAGCCCACAGCCCCCTGGTTGGTAGTGCCACACAGCCCACAGCCCCCTGGTAGGTAGTGCCACACTGCCCACAGCCCCTTGTAGGTAGTGCAAGGACTACGAAATGACCGATAGCTGGCGGACAATAGACATTCAAAAAAGGACAACTGTGCAGGAGCACACAAAATACCCAGCTTTCCCAGCTATCAAATAAATGTGTGGAAATAAACTAAGTTATAACTTTTATTTAGTCTGAGTAAAGGATTAATCCTTTTAGCTAGATTAAATAAAAGTTATATCTTGGTTTATTTCCACACATTTATTTGATAGCTGGGAAAGCTGGGTATTTTGTGTGCTCCTGCACAGTTGTCCTTTTTTGAATGTCTATTGACCGCCAGCTATCAAGGTCATTTCGTAGTCCTTGCACTACAAGGGGGCTGTGGGCAGTGTGGCACTAACAACCAGGGGGCTGTGGGCTGTGTGGCACTACCAACCAAGGGGCTGTGGGCTGCGTGGCACTACCAACCGGGGGGCTATGGGCTGTGTATCACTACCAACCAGGGGGCTGTGGGCTGTGTGGCACTACCAACCAGGGGGCTGTGGGCTGTGTGGCACTACCAACCAGAGGGCTGTGGGCTGTGTGCCACTACCAATCAGGGAGCTGTGGGCTGTGTGGCACTACCAACCAGGGGGCTGTGGGCAGTGTGGCACTACCTACCAGGGGGCTGTGGGCTGTGTGGCATTACCAACCAGGGGGCTGTGGGGCACTACCAACCAGGGGGCTGTGTGGCACTCCCTACCAGGGAGCTGTGGGCTGTGTGGCACTCCCTACCAGGGGTCTTTTCGGCACTCCTTACCAGGGGGCTGTGTGGCACTCCCTACCAGGGAGCTGTGGGCTGTGTGGCACTCCCTACCAGGGGTCTTTGCGGCACTCCTTACCAGGGGTCTGCGTGGAACTCCCTACCAGGGGGCTGTGCGGCACTCCATAGCAGGGGGCTGTGCAGCACTTCCTACCAGGGGGCTGTGTTGCACTCCTTACATGGGGCTGTGTGGCGCACTCTACAGGGGGCTGTGTGGCGCACTCTACAGGGGGCTGTGTGGCGCTCTTTACAGGGGGCTGTGTGGCGCTATCTACAAGGGGGCTGTCTGGCGTTACCTACAAGGGGGCTGTCTGGCGCTACCTACAAGGTGGCTGTGTGGCACTACCTACAAGGGGGCTGTGTGGTGCTACCCACAAGGGGGATGTGTGGCGCTACCCACAAGGAGCTGTGTGGTGCTACCTACAAGAGGCTGTGTGGCGCTACCTACAGGGGGAAACTGTGAGTGGTGGGCTGATGGTCATTTTACTGTGAGCGGGGGGCTGATGGTCATTTTACTGTGAGTGGGGGGCTGATGGTCTTCAAGGGGTTTCCGCCTCTGACCTCCAATTGAAATTAATAAGAGGCAGAAAATATCTGCGGCGCTCGTTTGGAGCTTTTTTTCCTGCGTCTTTTGCATTCGCTTCAACAGCTTAAGAAAAAACACAAAAAAAAGGTCACACAACGCTGTCAGTTGCTGAAGGAATTTAGAGGCAGATTTTTTTTGCCTTACAAAAAACGTTTGTGAACATACCCTACGAGTGTAGTGCTTGTTCTTAGCCATTTTCTGTCTTTCTAGAAAAAAAATTTGGTAGGGGGGCCTTGAGGAAATTTTATTTTTCCAGTGCTGCCTCGAGTCTGAAAAGGTTGGGAAACTCTGTACTAGGCTACAGGATCCCATCATGGTGCAGCTCAGTTCGTCATGGGAACAGGGCCTAGGTGAGTACAATTTTTGTTTTTGTTTGGGGGCACTGTCTACAAGGGGGAGGTGGGAGACTGTATGGCACTGTCTACAAGGGGGAGGTGGGGGACTGTATGGCACTGTCTACAACGGGGAGGTGGGGTGGCTGTATGGCACGATCTACAAAAAGGAGGTGGGGGATTATTGCACTGTCTACAGGGAGGCTATATGGCAAAATCTACAGGGGGCACTATACTGTGTGGGGGCCACTAAGCAGACATTATACTGTGTAGGGGTACTACAGGTGGCATAATAGTGTGGGCACAATTAGAGGACAAAATACTGTGTCCTTGAAGGGGTTGAAATATATTATTAAATATTATTATTATACTGTATGGGGGCACTAAAGGGGCATTATAATTCTTTTATGGGGCATTTTTTTTTAATGATGGGCTGGGCCGTCGAAAGATCGTTTCGCACAGGGCGCCATCTATCCTAGGGCCGTCCCTGTCAGTGACCCCAAAAATTCAACAAAAACAGCACAAACCAAAATGCTGTGTATATAGACATTTCAATATTTTACTATAGACTTTAAAGTAACAACTGGCATTTTTAATTAAAGTATTAGTTAAACTTCCAAAACAAACTGGAAAAGAATTTGTCATAAAAAAAATTCTTACGAGATACAACTAAGTGCTAACAACTGGAAGAGAAGACAGTGGCATGTTACAGAATGTGAAGAATCCTAGGAAGGGGTGCCATGTGTGCTAATCTACAATTCAGGTAGAAAGACACGAAAACTCAATTATTGTATCAAAAGCTTTTACATGTTAAAAATGCAAAAAACTTGTAAACCACATCTTAAAAGCGGAGGCTAAGACCAGACTAGCACAGAGAAGTACTGTACTAACTGTACCCACCATAACTGCTAGCTCAACACATGGTAGAAATCAATAGGTTAGCCGGCCGATTAAATACAAAATTACCTTAAAAGAAATGTTGCTGTTTCTTGCTAAAATACCTGGCCCGTAGTGAATTTTTGAGCCGGAACAGATTCATTTTAGGAGCTTGCAGTCATTATAGAAAATAATTTATTTTGAAGCAACTATGCAACTAATGGAAAAAAGATGGAAGAAATGTTTTCTCTACAGCTACCAAATGATTTACTGATGATTGTTAACAGTGGATACTATTTTACTTTATCACCACAGGCAACCACTTTAAACCCTTAACAACTTTTTAACTATTTTAGCCTTAAAGCATACCTAACTTTTCAGGGGACTTTTTAGAATAAGCTGTCATACGTGTGTAGATGAAGAATAACACTATTACTGGCCATTATATGACCTGTATGCTGCATTGTTTAGAAGTTATCCCCTCTGCATACTGCTTCTGTAATTTTCAGTTGTCTCTAAAATAGTGGGTAAAGCCTAAATGCTATCATGTTTTCTATACAGTGCACACATAGACGAGGAGAATCATGCTCTCCTATCTCTATCTATCACACATACATATATATATATACATATATATATATATATATATATATATATATATATATATATATATATATATATATATATATATATATATATATATACATATTTAAGCTGCAGCAGCATGGAGGACATTATGCAGTGGTAATTAGCAGTGCGGATGAGAATCCAGGACTTGGATGATATAGAAATCTTACCAGGAAACTGCAGCATCTCTGCATCTTTCTTACTCCGCTTCTGATTTTTCTTCCTGCTTCCTCCTCCTGCTCCCCCTCCCCTCTACATAGGTTTGTTTGTAGCGTTTCTGTATTTCTTTCTCTCCCTGTTTCCTCCTTCTGCTCCCCCCCTTTCCTCTCCATAGACTTGTATGGACAGACAGTGAAGAGACACACCACCACTTTCTGCAGTCCGTCAATTCTGCTCTATAACCAGGAATAGATTTTGCTTGACAACAGGGGGTGGAGAGCAGATTACAGGAAGGGAGATGCCTAGTGGCAGTAACGTCACACAGAATTTGCAACATTCCCGACACATACAGGAGCTGTCACAGCTCCTACAGCGGGGACCGATCGCTGTGTCCCCGCTGATTAACCCCTTAAAAGCCGCGTTCAATAGAGATCGCAGCTTTTTAGGGGTTAAGCTGCCATCGCTACACGATAGCGGCCGGCAATGGTGACTATGGCAACCGGACACCAAACAATGGCGTCCGGCTATGCCATCGACGGAAGCCTAGTGGGTCCTGACAAAGTCAGGACCCACTATGCTTGCTGTCAGTGAGTAGCTGACAGTTCTAATACACTGCACTACGCATGTAGTGCAGTGTATTAGAATAGCGATCAGGGCCTCCTGCCCTCAAGTCCCCTAATGGGACAAAGTAATAAAGTAAAAAAAAAGTAAAAAAAAGATGTGTAAAAATAAGAAAATAAAAGTTTTAAAAGTGTTAAAAGTAAAAATCCCCCTTTTTACCTTATCAGTCCTTTATTATTAATAAAAATATATGTACAAACAAATAAACGATACATAATTGGTATCGCCGTATCCGTAACGGCCTGAACGAAAAAAATATTTCGTTATTTATCCCGCACGGTGAACGCCGTAAAAGAAAATAATAATAAACCGTACCACAATCACAATTGTTTGGTCACTTCAACTCCCAAAAAATGGAATAAAAAGAGATCAAAAAGTCGCATGTGCCTAAAAATGGTACTGATCGAAACTACAGTTCATTACGCAAAAAATAAGTCCTCGCACGGCTTTATTGATGGAAAAATAAAAAAGTTCTGGCTCTTAGAATAAGGTAACACAAAAAGTGAATGATTTTTTACAAAACTTATTTTATTGTGCAAACGCCATAAAGACATAAAAAAAACTCTCTAAACATATGGTATTGCCGTAATCGTATCGCCCCGCAGAATAAAGTGAATATGTCATTTATAGCGCACCGTGAACGCTGTAAAAAAAATAGAATAAAAAAATAATAGTAGAATTGCTGTTTTTTAGTCACCACGCCACCTCAAAATAGAATAAAAACTGATCAAAAAGCCGCAAGAAAACTACAATGAATTCCTCAAGGGGTCTAGTTTCCAAAATGGGGTCACTTTTGGGGGTTTCCACTGTTTTGGCACCATAAGACCTCTTCAAACCGGACATGGTGCCTAATAAAAAAGAGGCCTCAAAATCCACTGGGTGCTCCTTTGCTTCGGAGGCCGGTGCTTCAGTCCATTACCACACTAGGGTCACATGTGGGATATTTCTCAAAACTACAGAATCTGGGCAATACGTATTAAGTTGTGTTTCTCTGATAAAACCTCTTGTGTTATAAAAATAATTGACAAATCTCAAAGGATGGGCAATCTGCCAACTCAAAATGGGTATAAGAGGAGGCAACCTAGATGAAGCTCTTTTAAAAAGGGAAAGTCAGTGGATATTTCAGATGAACTCAGTTAGTCCAAATGGCCTAAATGAGAGTTTTAATTTTGGTTGTTTTCTGTGAATACAAACTTTACATCAAAGGAGACACCCTAAAAATTGCTATAAATTTATAATAAAAAAGAAAAATCTTTGTGGCCCATAACCTAGAATAATTGATCCTATCTGGCATTCCAGCACAAGCACGTGAGGAATAAAAAACGCAATAATTTAATATGATAAATAATTAGCCTCTAACTCTCCTTTCCTCTAAATAATTTCAACTATTTGAATACTACTTATGAAAGTCACTCTAGTACAAAAATAAAAACATAAAACAACAGACAGTCTATAATTGGAAAAACAATTTAAAGTGGAGAATAAAATTGGGGATATGTATGTGAACATGTATCAATATATATACTTCAGACATTAAAATAAATATAAATTAGATAGGGAGTGATGAGTATGATCAATCTATTATTCATGTATTTATTATTTGATAATAATATAAAAATTCTTTTCTTTTCACTTTATCTGATCAGGCATGGTGCAAAACAAAAACAAAAATCTAACATTTCAAAGATTCACATATGTATAAGCAACTTATTAATTAAAACAAATATAAGAAACTATGAGTAATACTTAATATCAAATTAAAACTCTTCTAGGAATTGATCTTTCTGTAAATAAATAATACTGAGCCTTTTGACAGATACTTGGAAATTAATCCACCTGTCATCCACACACTGTAAGGGTATGTACACACGAGGGCGTCCGAAACGGCTGAAATTACGGGGATGTTTCAGCCTGAAAACATCCCCGTAATTTCAGCCGTAACGGCATGTGCAGGCGCTTGAACGCCGCGTCCATTACAGACGTAATTGGCGCTGCTATTCATTGGAGTCAATGAATAACGGCTCCAATTACGGCCAAAGAAGTGACAGGTCACTTCTTTGACGCGGGTGTCTATTTACGCGCCGTCATTTGACAGCGGTGAGTAAATATACGCCTCGTGTGAACAGACAAACGTCTGCCCATTGCTTTCAATGGGCAGATGTTTGTCAGCGCTATTGAGGCGCTATTTTCGGACGTAATTCGGGGCAAAAACGCACGAATTACGTCCGTAATTAGTGCGTGTGAACATACCCTAATACTTAAAACAACCTCATTGGCCCCCTTAGCTGTCAATCAGCACTTACCATATATAAGGGCGTCAGAACCGGCGGGTTACACCCCAAGAGGAAGCCGGAATGCCGGCGAAACGCGCGTCGGGTGTTTAGTCCAAATTTAGCAACCAATGTTTAAGGTCCTAACTCTACCTAATGCTACCTATAACATTAATCAATAGTCGGCAACGACTTGTATGTATAAACGCTGCTCCCTGGAAGAGAGCGGTGCCTGCATTTTGTCATACGCTGCTGGGTTGAATCCCTGACAGCGTTCTCTGAATTAGCAAATCGATACATACAGGCTGTTCAGCCACTTTATTACACCACGCTGCTGGGTTGAATCCCTGACAGCGTTCTCTGAATCAGCAAATCGATATATACAGGCTGTTCAGCCACTTTATTACACCACGCTGCTATTCACTGTTTCTTCCGTGATGACGGTGAGAACAGACAGCAAGCACCTAATTAATAGGGCACCTTACATAGTGCACTGCCATCTTCAAATAGACGAGCTGCATCGCTGCTGATCCTATTTGCGAGGATCAGCGTTGTATGCCATTCACACTGCTGCTGCTGACGGTCTCCCACATACTACGGTGGTAACTGACAGCAAGCACCTAAGAATCAGGGCTTTCAGTAGTGCTTATTTCACATAAGTCACTACATCGCTGTTTAAACAACCAAAAATTCCAGCACGACAATTACAACGCTGCTGACCCCAATAGTGAGGATTATAGGTGTGCTCCATCTATAAAGGTGGAACACACAGGCTATCTAGCCAAAATACCTTAATGTGCTGCTGCCTACGACTTCCCACGAACACAAGGTGAAAACTGACAGCAAGCACTTAAGAATTGGGGCATTTTTTGTGGCGCTTATTCATACAGGTTACCGCATCACTGTTCAGCAACTACAATTTAAATGCTCAAACTCTAGCACAATATCCTATCGTGCTTCTGCCTATTATATTTGGTATTTATACCAAAAAATCTTGAGACGCTGCAATAGTGTTTATTGATTAACAATTAATGCTGATATATTCAGTATATACAAGAGAACCTCAACAAATAGATACAATGCCTATTAACTAACATTGAATGCTGATACACTCAGTGCATTCATGAGAATCTCAAGAAATTGATACAATGTTTACTAACTGACAACATTTATGATACACTCGGTGCACATAAGAGAATTTTAAGAAACTGATACAGTGTCCACTGACTAGCAGCAAATGCTGATTTATTCAGTGCACACAATATTGCACACTTGGAATAAAGATCATTATACTACTGTTATCAGATGTCTACTCAGCCCATCACAGAGCACAATTCAAAATAATTAATTTATCAATTTCAGCAAAAGATCTGAATATGGTTTTTGTATGACAATAGCATTGGATGGTTAACTATTAATAGGCAAATTTTGCTCTCATAGTGCAGGATAAGGGGTCACCTGCATTGCAATTTATTCTGACCTACATTGGACATTTGTAAAAATTTTAATAATTTTAAAACTAATTAGTCAATAAAGTTTATTATTTTTATTATTCTCAATTTCACATAGGAACCACAACTCTTTCCCTTTCTCCCTACTTCCTAAATAAAATCAGTATAAATTGGTGATATACATCTTTGTGGTTCCCAAAACTCACTTTATATAAAATTAAAAAAAGTGAGGGTATTTGCAAAATCCCTATTTTTGACTAATAAAAAAGAGGCCTCAAAATCCACTAGGTGCTCCTTTGATTCGGAGGCCGGTGCTTCAGTCCATTACCGCACTAGGGCCACATGTGGGATATTTCTCAAAACTGCAGAATCTGGGCAATACGTATTAAGTTGCGTTTCTCTGATAAAACCTCTTGTGTTATAAAAAAAATGGTATAAAGAGGATTTTCTGAGAAAAAAAAAATGTAAATTTCACCTCTACTTTGCTCTAAATTTCTGTGAAACACCTAAAGGGTTCATAAACTTTCTAAATGCTGTTGTGAATACTTTGAGGGGTCTAGTTTCTAAAATGGGGTGTTTGATAGGGGTTTCTAATATATGGGCCCCTCAAAGCAACTTCAGAACTGAACTAGAACCTAAAAAAATAAATAAATTAGGCAATACTTCGCTTCTTACATTATACTGATAATGAGCCGTGCCCACCCAGAGATGACCCCAGTTTTGACCGTTTGTATAAACGGAGACCCCTATTAGACTTTTTCAGTGCCCGGTTTTCCCAAGCATACACCCCCGAGAATTGTATTTCTCTTGATGAGTCCTTGGTACATTTTAAAGGGAGGGTTCAATTCCGCGAGTACCTGCCGGGTAAGAGGGCAAGGTATGGCGTGAAGATATATAAGCTGTGTGAGAGTGCATCAGGGTATACCTACAAATTTGGGATATATGAAGGGAAGGACACCGGTGCTCAGTCCCCAGAATGCCCCCCCCCTTACTGGGAGTTAATGCAAAAATTGCGTGGGATTTGGTGCACCCACTGCTGGACCAGGGTCACCACCTCTACCTGGATAATTTTTATACCAGCGTCCCACTCTTCAACTGCCTCGCTTCCAAAAGTCCTGCGGCATGCGGCACTGCTAGAAGAAATCTGAGAGGCTTCCCTAAGACTCTGCTTGGGCAAACACTCAGAAGGGGTGAGAGCAGGGCAAAATCTAGCAGCAACATATTGTGTGTCAAGTACAAGGACAAGAGAGATGTCACACCAGTACCCATGTACCAATACGAGGTACCAGTACAGAGACGCCCAAAACAGACTGCATCCTGGACTACAATAGGTACATGGGAGGGGTGGACTTGTCAGATCAAGTCCTGAAGCCCTGCAGCGCCATGCGGTGTGGTATAAGAAGCTGGCCGTGCACATCATACTTATGGCTTTGTACAATGTGTACGTGCTACGTCGATGTGCAGGCCAGAGGGGAACTTTCCTGGAATTTCAAGAGGTGATTATCAAGAACCTAATCTTTAGGGACCAAGAAGGGGGGGGGGGGCACCCAGTACTTCTGGAAGCGAGGCCACACGCATCGTACCAGGGCAACACTTTCCAGGAGAAGTTCCCCAAACTGGCAAGAAGGGAAAAAGTCAAAAGAGGTGCAAAGTCTGATATAAGAGCGGGATAAGGGAGGACACAATATATCAATGTGACACATGTCCCGAAAAGCCAGAGCTCTGTATGAAAGAGTGTTTTCAAATTTATCATACATCCCTTGGTTTATAATTTACCCCAATTTTACTTACCCTGATGCACTCCGCACAGCTTATCCCCCCTCGTCTTTCCCCTCTGGGCCCTGCTGTGTGCCCAGGCAGCTGATAACAGCCACATGTAGGGTATTGCCGTACCCAGTTGAACCCACATTACAGTTTATGGGGTGTATGTCTCCGGTCAAAATGCTCACTACACCTCTAGATGAATGCCTTAAGGGTGTCGTTTTTAAAACGGGGTCACTTCTTGCGGGTTTCAACTGTACTGGTACCTCAGGGGCTTCTGCATACATGACTTCGCACCAGAAAATCCCCAGTAGGCCAAATGGTGGTCCTTTCCTTCTGAGCCCTCCTATGGGCCCAAACCGCAGTTTATCACCACAAATGGGGTATTGCGGCACTCAGAACAAATTGCGCAACAGAATGGGGTATTTTGTTTCTTGCGAAAATAAGAAATTTTCAGCCAAAACGACATATTATTGTAAAACATTAATTTTGTTTTAATTCCCAGCCCAATTCAAATAAGTTCTGTGAAAAAACTATGGGGTCAAAATGGTCACAACACCCATAAATGAATTCCTTGAGGGGTGTAGTTTCCAAAATGGGGTCACTTCTGGTGGGTTTCCAGTGCTTTGATACCTCTGGGGCTCTGCAAATGCGACATGGCACCTGAAAACCAAACCAGCAAAATCTGCACTCCAAAGAACACACAGCACTCCTTCCCTTCTGAGGCCTCACATGGGCCCAAACGGCATTTTATCGCCACAAATAGGGTATTGCTGCACTCAGGACAAATTGGGCAACAAAATGGAGTATTTTGTTCCCTGTGAAAATAAGAAATTTTGATAAAAAATGACATCTTATTGGAAAAAATGAAATTTTTTTCATTTCACAGCCCAATTCAAATCGGTGCTGTGAAAAAACTGTGCAGTCAAAATTGTAACAACAACAATATTTGAATTCCTTGAGGGGTGCAGTTTCCAAAATGGGGTCACATATGGTGGGTTTCCTTTGCTTTGATACCTCTGGGGCTCTGCAAATGCGACATGGCACCCGAAAACCAATCCATCTAATCTGGACTCCAACAAACACATAGCGCTCCCTTCCTTCTGAGCCCTCCTATGGGCCCAAACGGCAGTTTATCACCACAAATGGGGTATTGCCGCATTTTGTTCCCTGTGAAAATAAGAAATTTTGATCACAAATTACATTTTATTGGAAAAAATGACATTTTTTTAATTTCACAGCCCAATTCAAATAGGTGCTGTGAAAAAACTGTGCGGTCAAAATGGTAACAACAACCATAAATTAATTCCTTGAGGGGTGTAGTTTCCAAAATGGGGTCACTATTGGGGGATTCCTACTGTTTTGGCACCTCAACACCTTTTCAAACCTGGCATGCTGCCTAAAATATATTCTAATAAAAAAGAGGCCTCAAAATGCACTAGGTGCTTCTTTGCTTCTGGGGCTTGTGTTTTATTCCACGAGCGCAGTAGGGCCACATGTGGGACATTTCTAAAAACTGCAGAATCTGGACAATACATATTTAGCAGTGTTTCTCTGGTAAAACCTTCTCTGTTACAGAAAAAAAATTGAATAAAATGTAAATTCAGCAAGAAAAATGAAATTTGCAAATTTCACCTCCACTTAGCTTTAATTCCTGTGAAATGCCTGAAGGGTTAAAAAACTTTCTAAATGCTGTTTTAAATACTTTGAGGGGTCTAGTTTTTAAAATGGGGTGTTTTATCAGGGTTTCTAATACATAGGCCTCTCAAAGCCACTTCAGAACTGAAGAGGTACCTTAAAAAAAAGGCTTTTGAAGTTTTCTTAAAAATATGAGAAATTGCTGTGTATGTTCTAAGCATTGTAACATCCAAGAAAAATAAAAGAATGTTCAAAAAACGATGCCAATCTAAAGTAGACATATGGGAACTAGTAACTATTTTGGGTGGTATAACCGTCTGTTTTACAAGCAGATGCATTTAAATTCTGAAAAATGCTATTTTTTCTAAATTTTCCCTAAATTTTGCAATTTTTCACCAATAAACACTGAATATATCGACCAAATTTTACCATGAACATGAAGCCCAATGTGTCACAAGAAAACAATTTCAGAATCGCTTGGATAGGTTTAAGCAGTCCGACGTTATTACCACATAAAGTGAAATATGTCAGATTTGAAAAATGGGCTCTGAGCCTTAAGGCCAAAACTAGGCTGCGTCCTTAAGGGGTTAAAGCCCAAGGGGCGTGTTTTTACTTTAGACCAAGTGGGCATAGTACAGAGGAGTGTATGATGCTGACCAATCAGCGTCATGCACTCCTCTCCGTTCATTTAGACAGCGCATAGGGATCCTTTTAGATCAGTATGTGCTGTCTTATACTAACACATTATCAATACCAAAGTGTTTAGACAGTGAATAGACATTCCACGGGATGTCTATTCACAATCTCTGCACTTCGTTACTGTTTCTATGGTAGTTACAGCAGAGGAAGCGTAATCTCGCGAGATTACGCTGTAGATGACAGGTTACAACGAGATTACGCTTCCTCTGCTGTAACTACCACAGACAGAGTAACGAAGTGCAGAGATTGTGAATAAAATTGGAATGTCTATTCACCGTCTAAACACTTCAGTATCGTTATATAGTATAAGACAGCACATAGCGATCTAAAAGGATCCCTATGCGCTGTGTAAATGAATGGAGAGGAGTGCATGACGCTGATTGGTCACTGATTGGTCAGCGTCATACACTCCCCTGTACAACGCCCACTTGGTCTAAAGTAAATTAGATTTTTTTCAGTTTAAAAACACAAGTATTTTTTTATGTTGCCGCATTCCAAGAGCCATAACTTTTTTCAGCTGTATGTGGGATTTTTTTTTTTATGCAGGATGAAATGTAGTTTTCATTTGTACTATTTTTGGGTTCCTGGGACTTATCGGTTAACTATTTTTTGGGTGAATAGCATGCCCTAACAGCAGGCCTACAGAACAGACAGCCTTGGGGTCCATTCTAGGTCCCCAGGACTGACTTCCACCAGTCTCCAATAGCATCACCAGGATTTCAGTGACGCGATCAAAGAGAGGTGTCCCCGTTGAGCATGCCACGGTCACAGACCGATCAAAAGTTTTAAACAGATCCCAGCCTATTCAAAGGGTTTCTCGATCCCAGCCATATTCAGGAGGCTGCTCTAAGTACAGGAACTTTTAGTAACAGCTCCGGCTTAGAAAATAAGCGCTCATTGGAGTGCTCATAAACCTTTCCTACACCAATGCCAAAAGACGTCACTGAACACACAAGACCTGCACCGCCCATCATCAAAAGACAGTAGGCGGTCGGGAAAGGGTTAATTCCCAGGCAGTCATTGGGCATAATTGTGTTTGCCCAAATAAGCAGGGGTCATTTAATGGATCCTGAACTGTCTATTCATATACAATATGGGCAATGGCTCAGGCTATGTTCACACCTGGGCTATGATATTCTCTTGGGGTTTCCGGCAGTGGCGTAGCTATAGGGTTCGCAACTGTCGCAGTTGCCACACAGCACTGACATCAGGATGCAAATACAGTTCAATTTAATGCTGGAGCCTTGCTCCAACATTCACTGTGCCGCGAGCGGCTCGGCGCAGGCAGGCGCGATATAGTGACGTCATCACACCTGTCTGCGCCGAGTCACTCACAGCACAGTGTAGAGGAGGAGAAGGATCCTCCATCCGTCATGGGAATGGGGATAGGTATGTAATTATGTTAATGTTTTTCTATTAAGTACGTACATATGAGGGCATTATACTGGGTATGGGAGGGGGGGCATTATACTGGGTATGGGAGGGGGGCTCATATGGTAGCTGCTGAGTGGGCATTATGCTATATGGGGGCATTATACTGTATAGGACAGCTAAGAAGAGCATTATACTGTATGGGACAGCTATAGGGGGCATTATACTGTATGGACAGCTATAGGGGGCATTATAATGTATGGGGCATTATTCTATATGGGGGCATTATACGGTGTGGGGCAGCTTTAGGGGGCATTATACTGTATGGGGCATTATACTGTATGGGGGCATTATACTGTATGTGGCAGCTATGGAGGGCATTATACTGTATGGTGGGTATTATACTGTATGGGGCAGCTATGGGGGCATTATACTGTGTGGGTGGCATTATATTGTATGGGACAGCTATGGGGGGCTTTATACTGTATGGGGGAATTATACTGTATGTTGTAGCTATGGGGGCACTATACTGTATGGGGGTATTATACTGTATGTGGCAGCTATGGAGAGCATTATACTGTATGGCTGGCTTTATACTGTATGGGACAGCTATGGGGGGCATTATACTGTATGGGACAGCTATGGGGGCATTATACTGTATGAGGGCATTATACTGTATGTGGCAGCTATGGGGGGCATTATACTGTATGGGACATTATAGTGTATGGGGCAGCTATGGGAGCATTATACTGTATGGGACATTATAGTGTATGGCGCAGCTATCACAGCTATGGGGGGTATGGGGGCATTATAATGTATGGTGGCATTATACTGTATAGGGGCATTATATTGTATGGAGTGCATTATACTGTATGGGGCAGCTATGGGTGGCAATATACTGTGGGGCAGCTATGGGGGGCATTATACTGTGGGGGCAGCTCTGGGGGGGCATTATACTGTTTGGGAGCATCTATGTGGGCATTATACTGTGTGGGGGCAGCTATGGGGGGCATTATACTGTGTGTGGGCAGCTATGGAGGGCATTATACTGTGTGGGGGCAGCTATGGGGCATTATACTGTTGGGTCAGCTATGGGGAGTATTATACTGTGGAGGCATTCATGGGGTCTGTCGGGTAAGGCGGCTGGGCATAGCTGTGCGGCAGGGGTCTGGTGATGGGGAGGGGTAGGGGGCCCAAGCTGAATTTTTGTACCAGGGCCCATGGTAAAATGGAAGCTCTGATGTAAGTTTGAGCAAAGCCAAGTTCTCTCGCACCCGTTCTTCTCTCCAGTGTACATCACAATCAATATTGATAATGCCGTACAAGAGCTAAGGGTGAGAATCAGAATACTTTTCTTTGAGCATTTTAAAATCTAGAAAATTTGATAATTCGCACTGGTCAGGTCTCGTTAATGGTGTGACTATTATAAATATGTGTGACATGTTAGGACTAGTATCATGCAGACTGATCTATAATTGTTTGTACTATGCATTTACTACAAGCAGTTAACTAATGCAATAAATCCTTTTATTTTTCTCTATTTTGTTTTAAAGTTTCCCTCCTGCTGCTGTGGAAAGATTAATTTAATCCACATTGTATCTATAGAGATGACCATTTCTGCTTTAAATGTTCCTTTGTTAGACTGCTTTACTTATAAATGACTATTACAGAGAGAGTAACAGAAAAATCTGCGGTATTCAGGATTGTAGTACTGGATGAAATTAGTTTTCATTCTACATTTAGTGTGGGTTCACATCGGTTGGCGGTTGGTAGTGTGCCGCGCGGTCAAAAACTGCACACGTTTTTCCATGAACTGCCACGATTTTGCGACGCAGTTATTAACCACATAATTTATACAGGTGAAGAACATATTTTTAACATGTTTACATAGACTCAAGAAAAGTTGCAAATTTGCACTTCAGTTGTGCTACAGTTTTAGGGCTTACTCACATGAACGTGGGGAAACGGCCGTTTTCACGTCCAAGTTTCACCCGTGCGGGTTCCATTTTCCCGGATCCCCATAGACTTGAGTCTACGGAGGATCCGTGAAAACAGAAGATAATAGGACATGTTCTATTTTTCAACGGACCCTTCACACGGTCCGTTGGAACAACGGCTGTGTGAACGGCCCCATTGAAATACATGCATCCGTGTGCTGTCCGTCGTTTTAATGGCCGTCACATGCATGTATTCAACGTTCATGTGAATAAGCCCTTATTGTGTGACTCGTACTGCACAACTCTCTTAGGTCTGTCTGTAGATCGCAGTATGGTAGTGTATATTCTCCAGTTATATTAGTCTATAGGGGCACAATAAATTGCTGATGCTCCCTCTAAATATTGGTTTTGTCAAACTATACACAGTATTTCAGCAATAATAAATGTAATAAATTGTTCTTCTGAATAATCCTCCCTTTTCCATGTTTTAGGAATCCCTGTGGCCCTGTTTGTTTGGGTTTATCCTGATTCCTGCAGCAATACAAGTTGTGACTTTGCCATTTTTTCCAGAAAGTCCACGATACCTTTTACTAGAAAAGCAAGATACGAAGAAAGCTGAAAAAGGTACGTCACCGAAAGATATAGTGCTAATGTGATGTTTCAGAGACATGTAGATACGTAGGATTTATCTACTTGTGCTGTCATGGAAACTGTTTTTAGAAGTAACAAGTACACGTTATTTTTCACTTCACAATCAAAATGCACAAAAACTTAAAGGGGTAGCCCTGGATCAAAAAAATACAGGTCAAATGGCATTAAATAATAACAGTCTTTACCTTTTAATTTCCCTGCTTGTTTGACCACTGGCCTCAGTGGTGGCTGTAGCGGTCATGTGTATTGACATGACATCATCGCTATAGCTCAGTACGTAAACAACAATGAGGAGCAGCAGCACTGGAGTAGCAGGGAATTTAAAAGGCTAGTAATGCTTCTTTTTACATTTTATGTCATTTACCCCTCCTTGGCCTGTTTTTCTTGATCCCGGACAACCCCTTTAAATTGTATCATTTTCAAAAACTTTGGAGGCAACATCACAATGGATTCCTCTTATCCTAACCATGAATAGAGCCATTTCTTGGACTTCCTCTTGTCTATGGTAAAAAGGTGTGAAATTAAAATGGTTTTCCGGGAGTAAAACATTGATGACCTATGTTTTGGATAGTCTATTATCGCTTGATTAGAAGGGGTCTGACATCTGGTGCTTGAATGGGGCTAAGCTGCAATACCACACGTGTACAAGTGATGATCACAGTATCAGACCCTGATCGTACATTGATGGCCTACCCTGGAAAAACCCCTTTAAGGGGAATGTATCATCAAAAAATTTCATATTGTATAAATCATGTTTTATTACACAGTTACATAGGTTGAAAAAAAGTCACAGGTCCATCAATTTCAGTCTCGATCAATTCCATGATACCTTTCTAAACCTTTTTTATTTTTTGGTTGTGTTATTTAAAAAATGTCTTGAAATATTCCAATATTTTATACTGGCCACTAGAGCATACAAAATAAGCTGACACTTCTTGTTTTCTGCAGTTCACTTGTCAGCTTTGCCGCGTAGACTGTGACAGGGTCAGCAGAGGGAGAAGGATTTCATGACAGCACTATTGTACTGCTGGAGGCCTAGATAAGAGAGGATAGCAACACTATACACTATATATATACAACTCATGTACTTTATATAACATGTAATTGTTGCTACAGGGATTCTCCCTAGTACAATCAGCAGAATACAGACGCTGTCAATTGAAAGAGAAGAGGGCTCTTGCACAACTGCCATCCCAATAACCCAACTGCTTTCTACAGAACACCGTAAATAGTGAATGTTAGCGGATGAAAAACTGTATGTGCAACCTGTGCCGCTGGCCAGGGGCTCTGCAGGCAGAGGAGCCACTGCTGCCTTAATAAAATAATAGTGCTCCCTACTGCTACCCTAAAAAATAAAATAGTACTCCCTACTGTCTTTTAGATCACATGTAAGGGATTACGCTCATTTCCATCTATGCCTCACAATCACTAGTGGACTCGCACGACAGTGAGGACTTTTCTGGAGAGCTATGAATATGGTAGACTACGGCCAGCAACTGTTGTCATCAAGGGCTCCATGTACTCTTGCACAGAGGCCCTGTGTTGACGATGTATGTCTGCCGCCGGTGACTGTAAACTGCTGACAGCAACTAACACAGAAGATAAAAGTTATCTTTTTCCCCCATGGGAGTTCTCCCCTTATTGGTTGAAGCAACATTATGTGACTATTTTTTCTTGCTAAACTACACAAGATTCTCGTCACTCCAAGAAACGGTATAATTAATCATTCTGTTGTGGATGAGGGAGCTAATAAGAAATGTTTAGAAATGATACATGCCCAACCAACACACTGTAAGACAGGCACATGTATCCTCACTGGCTTTCATTCATCTTCTGTCCATTAGAAGTTTAGAACATTTTAAATGCTTATAGAGAGGAAGTAAAAATTTATGATAATAACAAATTAAACAGCAACACAGAGGTTCACTCTGCTCATCTGATGAAAAATAGAGAAGCACTTTCTCCTAATCTATAACAAAAGCCTTTCCCTTCAAAGCTCAGTCATTTGTACTGTAGACCTCTCCTTCCTAATTCGCTAACAGACAGTTGTTATTATTGTCTGCCATGTTACAGATACAGTGGAGCTGCAGCCCAGTCATGGTCACTGTTTCTACAAGCCTGTTAGCTCACATTACACTTGCAACTTGGAGCAGAGAGAACAGACATATACAGGAGCAGTGTGCTTTTGGTTCTCTGTCAGAAACAACAGGACAACCAGCTAGGTCTAGTGTTACGCCAGCAGTGGGTTCCGCTCCTGTCGGCGGTCCCTGGCACCAGGTCTCATACCTTTCCTGCCGGTGGCCCGGTCCTGCTGGCCGCTAGCGTCTGCTGTCTTCCCCTGCTTGCAACTGTATAACTCCTAGTGCACACGTGCTCCAACCGTCTCCTAAAAGGCCAGCGTGCACAATTAAAAAACTCATCAACTAATCCCTATTTGTTCTTGGACTATTTAAGGCACCTCCACAATCCACCTGGTGCCTCAGCAACATTGGAGCAATCTAGTTGTGTCCTGCAAAGGTTCCCGTTTACATCTGATTCCAGTCCGCTACCAGCCTGTATTCAGCTATCCACTACCAGCCTGTATCCAGCTCTCTGTTATCAGCCTGTATCCAGCTATCCGCTACCAGCCTGTATCTAGCTCTCTGTTATTAGCCTGTATCCGGCTATCCACTAGCAGCCTGCATCCAGCTACTTGCTACTGTCTGTGTCTGGTTATATCCTGCCAGCCGCTACACTCAGCGGTGAAATAGCCCAGTGGTCCATAACCCGTTGGTCGTAACATGAAGGAGTTACTTTTAGAAAGTTGCTTATTTTTGCTTTCAGGAAGCAAATGAACAATAAAAAAAAAAGTCAGTGCAAAAGTGTTCACAGCCTTACAAGTCTGAAACTATATGGATACTCATGGAATTTAGCTTGCCAGTCTAAAGAGTGTGTATCCTTCCTGATTTATGGTGCCTACTGCAATCTCCATCTGTCATTTCTACCAACCTCACTGATAATTTGCATTGTAGGACTCTCTCTCTCTCTATGATTGATGAAACCAAAACCATTTGTCTTCTCTTCTCTTTCACTTGACATTGATAAGCAGATAAAGTAAAAAAAAAAGCCATACTTGGGAAGCCATATTTTTGATTAAGAATACGTTTTGACAAGGATTAATATGGCCCTTGGCTTTCTCATCTGCTGGAAGTAGTGCAATTATTTCTGTAATTACTAACTCCGAACAGATATCTCCTTTAGGTAAATGTACTTTTTTTTTTCAGGATCTTTGTGGTTTTTGCCCTGTGTTATTCATGTTTTGCAATTATTTACATGTCATTCATATGTTTACATAATGTTTTCTTAATGAATGTTTTTTTGTGTATTTGCATAGATTAATATAGTTTATGATGTGCACATTTGCTCGATTGTCTGTGTAATTAGTCTTCTATATAGCTGTAAATGATCTTGAGGTCTATAAAACAAATAGCCAGAAGTTTACAGTCTTAGATTGGATAGAGTTGTGTTGTCTGAGGGCTGCAGGTTTTGATTGAGCAACATTATTCTCGATAAATGGGTTTAGCAGTAAAGTCAGACTGCGGTTGTATTATTAATACATCTGATCTTGGCATTTTCTGATATAAGGCTCTATGAGTTTTCATTAAGCCCCAGCATAAGCCTGTGTCCCAACATGGGAGAATTAACATTGAAACCCAGGACTCGGTGGTCATCTACTCTTTAAAGAAAAGGAATATTCTTGAAGATAACAAAGACCAAATTTTGGTCAGCGCTTATAAAAATTGGAAGGTAGGTACTGGGGCCCGGGGGACGAGAGTTTGTTCCTCTTACAGTGTTCAGGACATTTCAGGAGGGAGGAGAAAGCAATGTGTGAGCAGCCAAACTCTGAACAAGCGTGACGGTGCTAAAATGATTATAGCGGTTAGCATTGAGTTGGGGAAAGCAGGCACAGTACAAGGGGAAAACAAAGAGAGTTAGGCTTCGTTCACATCTGCGTCAGGGCTCCTTTCGTGGGTTCTATTGGAGCTTTCAGTCAGGGGAACCCATGAACGGAATCCAAACTGAAACAAAAGGAAACCATAGGTTATATATATACTTAAACACACACTTTATGCTTATTATGTATTTCTATTATTTTAATTGCAGTACTGCTATAGTTATGTTAATAAATGTAAGGTTCTTAATGCTCAGTTTGATCAAATTGGGCAAGCCCACATGCCACAACAAGGTGACCTCAAACACTGAACATTATATCCCTATTTTGGAGACTTTCCTCTCTTGGGACTGAGCCCACAATGAGCTTAGGATAGGTAGGAACCAAATATATTCGGTTTTATTTAAAAACAGCCCGGGACAGGTGGAAGGAGAGCATGACCAAGATGGAGGCATTCACCGCCCCCCATAAAAATACTACAAACAGAGAGAGTTAGTCAGCTCCGCCTAAAACATGAAACGCATACGCAGGTGCTAATCTGCCGTGACTTTTGTATTACCAGTAACAAGAGGATGCAGATGCACATCACAGGCGCTAAGATATATATATATATATATATATATATATATATATATATACACATTTATTTTTTTATATATTTTTGTTATGGGGGGATTTGACTTCTGGTATGGGGCCCAGTAATTTCACATCTTCAGTCTTGTAACTTGATCCATTTTCTTACTTTAGTCAAAGCTCCCCTGCTTATAAAACTTTTGAGTGGCAGTAGAAGTAAGTAGTTATGTGGGAGCATGATAAATACTTCTCATCTTGTTTTTCTATGTAATCTCACAAATTACGAAATAGAACGACAATGTAAAACTAAATCTTTACACTTAAGACATAGAAAAAGTGTTTCATAAAAAAAAAGTGACAGGACCTGTTAAGGCAGTTTCCGGCAGTAAAAAATAAAATCATTCAGTTCTATTACATTTCTTACTTTGAAGTATATTAGGACAAACATTCACTACTTGTATACTGCAGCACTGTAGCCTCAGGCATGGTAGACTTTCTTCTGATACAAACTTATATTTTCAGTGCATGATCCCAATTTCTAGAGTCACAAGGCGCTTTTATTCCCTCATGAAAGATAAATGTCAGGTGTCTTGTCTCTTCCTCTTTGATCTTGCTGCTAAGGATAATGAATAAAACATCAGCTTCACGCTCACTAGCTGATATGCTCCGTTCACTTCTCGCATCAAATAACAGAACCAAAAAGTGATCATGATTTATGGTAACATTACTATACAATTTTGTTTTAATACCTGAATTTTCTTTTTCAGTGCTAATCCCTAGTCTTTTCTGATGACAATACAATACATTTTGGCACACCTGTTCTTGCTGTCTCAAGTTCCGTAGTCTTCAACTAAGCATAAAAGTCTGTAAATAAGACTCGGCAAAATGGCACAGTTTTGACGCGAAATGTAAACACACCCTAAAAGACTCCCCCGGCTTTTTTTTTTTTTTTGCACTCCCCGTTTGCAAAAGTGATGTAGTGCAATGTAGTCATGTGTATTGGCTTGCCTGGTACTGTATTTCATGGGACGCAGCTCCATTCTGAGCCATCTTAGGGTCACATGATCTGTACCCTGACAACTCAAATCCTACAGCGTCTACTGTAGAAATCAGAGTTCAGTCTCTCAGTGCAAGTCTATGATACTCACATCGAGGTTCTCTTAGACTTGTATTGAGAGATTGATTTTCGATCCCTACAGCAGGCACTGTAGAATACAGGAAATTAGACCGAAGATCACGTGATCCAATGGCGGCCCGGATTGAAGCGGCTAACCATGAAACACAGCACTTCATAACGTTTTCAAATGGGGGGGGGGGGGAGGACGACGACAAAAACAGCCAAAGTGCTTCTTTATTATAATAGGGTGTTAATTTTTTTGTTCTGGTCTCCAAATGCAACTATGCCCTAGACAAAAACTACCAAAACTATGCCCCAACTCTCTGACATCATTATTGGCTAAAGCTGCACCTCACAGACTTCCTGCTATTTTCGCCCCCTGCATGCATTCTGTATAGTAACGATAAAAGCTCACTCCTCCTGTATTTTGACCAGAAAGCAAAGTGAATTACCCAAAAGGTAGCCAAGCTCTCAGTATTATGTGCAGAGTTCATGCAGGGGAAAGAACAGCAGGAAGTCTGTCAGGTGAAGCTTCAGCCAATAGCTGCAGAGCACTTTATAAATAAAAAAAGATGCCCTGGATTTGAAAACCATATAATGAATAGCAAAAATACTGATAAGAGACAAGGAGATACCTCAATTTTTATTACTCCCCTCACCTCTCCCCAGCGTCTCCCTCCTCGACTCTGCCCCACCCTTTCCATCTGCCATATATATATATGGCATATATATATATAACGTGACGAATACTGATTACTTCATCAAAACCTATATATACTACTTCCAGGTTCCTTCCCTATTGCCTGTCTGTTAACATGTTTCTGTCTGTAGCATTCTTGGGACTTAAAGTTATACTCTGGTTAACACTTTGTCTCTGTTTCTGTTTATGCTCCTGGTTCTTCCCTGATTCCTCTGGTTCATCTCATGGTTCAACTCCTTGGCTTTGTTTACAGACTCTGATTACCGTATGATCCTCCAGTATTGTTTCTGATTGCAATCCTGACTAAGTACATTTGCTCCGTCCTGACTACTGCAGCAAAGTCAAAACCGCAGGGGGTCAAGGTTGAAGATCAGTATGAATCAATCTGATCATGGTATAGATGGTTCACCTGTCTGTTATGTGACAGTGCCCTCAGGCAATAGACCCCGCTGATGCTCTACTTCCTGATCATATGCAAGATCTTGTCCATCGGGTCGTACAGCAAGGCTGAAAGCAGGATAGTTCAGGCTCTCCAGAACCCCTTATCTCACGGCTTTGCAGGTCAGGACTTCTTCCTATGGCCGTTTCAGCAACCACTCTACCGGCTCCATAATGTTACATCCCTGCATTTGCCTCTACCTTCTCGATTCATTGGGGACCCAATTGCATGTCGTGGATACGGTGTATTCATCAATCTGTGTATTACACAGTTTGAACTTCAATATCAGCAATTCTTGTCTGACTGCTCTAAAGTTGCTTACATAGTATCCCTACTGTCTCATGAAGTTTTAGCCAGGACTCTCCTCTTTGGGACTGGAGGGATCCTATTATGTCGGACATCTTGGTTTTCTTAGAAGCCTTCAAAAAAGTATTTGGCGAAAGCGGCCAAGCCTCATCTGCCCCCCTCTGCCCTTCTGCATCTGTAGCAGCGATCTGCCACAATTGGACAGTATGCCATCCACTTCCGGATCTTAGTCTCAGTACTGGCCTGGAATAATGAGGCTTTATCTGCTACCTTTTGGGAAGAGCTGTCTCCAAATATTGAGAATGACCTGGCTGGATGTGATTTATCCACCTTGCTACCCAGGTGAATATTTAGTTTCAAAAACATTCTTGAACGTCGGTACCATTATTTAGCGTCTACCTTCCAGTACCCTCCAGTACCAGCATTGAAGGAGCCTATGCAGTTATGACAGGCTGGTTTATCCCCTGAAGAACGTTCCCATTGCATCAGATTGGGCCTCTACCTATATTGTGGAGTAAAGGGGCATCTTTGTGGTGTATGTTCAATTAGGCCCGCTAAGCCAAGAAACGTCCAGAATTAGGCCCGCTAAGCCAAGACACTACCAGGCCTAAATGATTATCAGGATGTCATATTAGGCCTGACCTGCTGTTCCCCAAAATCTAGTCTTCTCCCACCTGCTGGTATTATGGTGTGTGTGTGTGTGCGTATTTATATAAAAAAAAAAACAAGGCCAGACTCCATTAGTCAGTATCCTAATTAGGATATTTCACCGATATATATCGAGAGAGGAGAAGAAAACACACAGACACACTGAAATGTTCAAAATGCTCCTCTGAAGGATTTATTACCAAACTCAAACTGTTAAACTGAAATTCAGAAGGGGTGTAAGCTTGAGGTAAACCAATCAGAGACAATGTAACAATATTTGTTATTCAGTAAAAAGCATACAATAAAATACATCCCAGATACATCATTATAATTCTTCACACATTATGTTTACAGGTTTCTTATCTCTCTTTTGGACAGAATGTCCTCGTGGAGATGGGGGAGACCTTTCTTCACGCATACTTGCCATCCTCCCATCTCCCTCCCATCTCCAACTTCGCATGGGAACCAAGGTCAAAGATAAAACATACGAAATCAACATTACTTGTATTAAAGGAACTATGACTTTCCTATTCACTACAATAAAACCAAAATGGGAACTCCAGACAAGATGGCTGCTGCACGAAACTAAATCATTTACACATTATCATCACTTTCACATATTACATATCTTAGTAATTCGGCCTCCTGCTTGATAATTCACAATTTAATTTCATACAGAGAATATAAGCAAATAAATCATCCTTCACATAAGGGTGGGGAACAAAAGTAATAACCACCCACTTTATTGAAGATAAAGACTCCAAAATATAAGTATATAAACAAGAGAAACAATGAGTCCATAGATATCAAAAGAAAGTTGGAAATAGAAAATCTTTATTACAAATCAAAAAACATGAGAATCTAAAACAGGTCTTTATAACTGGATCACAGTATGACACAATATGTCACAGATATAGGTAAATAAAATAAAGTATATCAAAAGACACATCTATCTTTAATCCTAAACTAGCAAGGTATGCACATATAGAGAGTTTGTGTCAGGTGAAACAGGCAGTAAAGTTAGAGTCTACACCTAATGAGCGTAAACAGTGTAAATAGAGTATAAATGACCTAACATAACCTCCTTATTATGCTTACCCATATTTCCGTAGTGTAGTGGTATGACCCAGTGGATAAGGTAGCGCCCCGACGCGCGTTCCGCGTGTAGCTTTCTCAAGGCTTTCATAATATGGAGGTTATGTTAGGTTATTTCTCTGTGCACAATGCAAATAAATATATATAATTTTGACTTTCTGGATTTTCTGTTTTTTTTTTTTTCTATAATCTATCTCTCACTGGTAAAATTAACCTAGCCTAAAAATTCTAGAATGTTCATGTCTTTGACAGTGGGCAAACTTACAAAATAAGCAAGGGATCAAGTACTTATTTCCTTTACTGTATATATATATATATATATATATATATATACACACACTCACACACACATTATATGCTCCATCCATTACATTTGTGGGTTCGATTAAACTCTCCAAATGGCTCGAAAAAGAGAGCTTTCATGTGAAACTCGACAGTCTATTCTTGTTCTTAGAAATGAAGGCTAGTCCATGCGAGAAATTGCCAAGAAACGGAAGATTTCCTACAACGGTGTGTACTACTCCCTTCAGAGGACAGCACAAACAGGCTCTAACCAGAGTAGAAAGAGAAGTGGGAGGACCCGCTGCACAACTGAGCAACAAGACAAGTACATTAGAGTCTCTAGTTTGAGAAATAGACGCCTCACAGGTCCTCAACTGGCAGCTTCATTAAATAGTACCCGCAAAACGCCAGTCTCAACGTCTACAGTGAAGAGGCGACTCCGGGATGCTGGCCTTCAGGGCAGAGTGGCAAAGAAAAAGCCATATCTGAGACTGGCTAATAAAAGGAAAAGATTAATATGGGCAAAAGCACACAGACATTGGACAGAGGAAGATTGGAAAAAAGTGTTATGGACAGACGAATCGAAGTTTGAGGTGTTTGGATCACACAGAAGAACATTTGTGAGACGCAGAACAACTGAAAAGATGCTGGAAGAGTGCCTGACGCCATCTGTCAAGCATGGTGGAGGTAATGTGATGGTCTGGGGTTGCTTTGGTGCTGGTAAAGTGGGAGATTTGTACAAGGTAAAAGGGATTTTGAATAAGGAAGGCCATCACTCCATTTTGCAATGCCATGCTATACCCTGTGGACAGCGCTTGATTGGAGCCAATTTCATCCTACAACAGGACAATGACTCAAAGCACACCTCCAAATTATGCAAGAACTATTTAGGGAAGAAGCAGGCAGCTGGTATTCTATCTGTAATGGAGTGGCCAGCGCAGTCACCAGATCTCAACCCCATAGAGCTGTTGTGGGAGCAGCTTGACCGTATGGTACGCAAATAGTGCCCATCAAGCCAATCCAACTTGTGGTAGGGGCTTCTGGAAGCATGGGGTGAAATTTCTCCCGATTACCTCAGCAAATTAACAGCTAGAATGCCAAAGGTCTGCAATGCTGTAATTGCTGCAAATGGAGCATTCTCTGACGAAAGCAAAGTTTGAAGGAGAACATTATTATTTCAAATAAAAATCATATATATATATATATATATATATATATATATATATATATATATATATATATATATATATATATATATATATCCCCTCCATCCATGGTGGTGTAACATAAGAACAATTCATGAACTGGAGTGAGCAGCCATGGTTTGTAATGGTAAAACTATATTAAACATTAATATAACTCTAAAAACTTAAATCACGAGTAAAAGATTATTTATTTTATTTTACATATTGAGCCTCTAAAATAATTGCATACTACAAATTGTTGCAGAATCTTTAATATGCATAAGTATTAACGTCATTTAAACTTGAATATTCTTTAATATTTCTGCTATGAAAAATGATATTTGCTTTGTGTGTTGGAGAAAATATGAAATTAAGAATATACGTTATCCAATGCGTGGGATGTGGCTTTGCCCACTGTACGCCAGAGCGCGTAGCGTAATGTAATTAGGTGGAACATATGCTGGTGATATATTGGAAGCTGTACAGTGATTTTAAACAATCAAATCTGATTTTAATGTTGTTGTACTTTTTGTTTGTTTGTTTATCCAGTCATAAAGTTTGAAGTTGCATCAACGTCAACTCTATCAATCATATTGTCTTGCGGGGGAACATTAATGTTAACCTGTTAACGCTGAAGGATGGATATATCCGTCCTCTGCAGATGCTAGTTCGCGCAGGAGGACGGATATATCCGTCCTGTGATCGCGCGGGTACTGACAGTGTACACACGCGATCAGCGGCAGGAGCACGGCTGTTATACACAGCCTGGCTCCTGCTGCAACTGCCGGAATTGAAGCGCACTCCGATTCCGGCAGTTTAACCCATTAAATGCCACTGTCAATAGCGACAGAGACATCTAATGTGTTTGACGGAGGGAGCTCCCTCTATCACCCCATCGACGCCCCCGCAAAGAAATTACGGGTCGCCGTCGGGTTTCCATGGCAGCCGGGGGCCTAACCAAGACCCCCAGGTCTGTCTTCAGCAAATGCCTGTTAGGCCATGCCGGAGGCATGACCTAATATATTGGCTGTCAGTTTTACACTGACAGGCAATAATGCTTTTGTATACTAAGTATATCAAAGCATTATATATGCGATCAGCAGATCGCATAGTGAAGTCCCCTGGTGGAACTAAAAATAATAATGTAAAGCAGTTAAATAAAGTTTGTGAAAAAAATAAATAATAATTTACAGTCAAAATCAAATAAAACTAGTTTTAGTTAGTAAAAGTGCAAAAAAAAAACAACACATACAGATATATGGTATCCCTGCGATGGTAACAACTTGAAAAATAAAATGAACACATTAATTAAACCTCCGGATGAACGGCGTCCAAAAAAACGCAAAAAACAACGGCAAAATTCTCTCTTTTCTCCCATTCCCCCCATAAAAAATTAAATAAAAGTTAATCTATAAGTCCTATGTACCCCAAAATAGAACTAATGAGAACTACACATTGGCCCGCAAAAATCAAGCTCACATACGGCCACATTGACGGAAAAATAAAAAAATTACGTCTCTTGGAATGCGGCGATGCAAAAACAAGTAATTTTTTTCTAAAAGGGTTTTTTATTGTGCAAACGTAGAAAAACATATAAAACCTTTACATATTTGATATCCCTTTAATCGTGCCGACCCATAGAATAAAGTGAACATGTTATTTACGCTGCATAGTAAACGGCGTAAATTTATAACGTGAAAATCAATGCTGGAATAGCTGCTTATTTTCAATTCTCTCCTAAAATAAAGTTAATAAAAGTTAATCGATATATTATAAGCATTTAAAAATGGTAGAATTATAAAGTACAACTCGTCCCGCAAAAAACAAGCCCTTATACGGCTATGTCGACGGAATAAAAAAAAAGTTACGACTCTTGGAATGCGACCGTGAAACAACAAAAAATAAATTGGTCATTAACGTGCAAAATGGCCTGGTCATTAAGGGGTTAAGTGCAATGCTGTATTTATTGTTAAATACCCTACAAAATGTAACACACTTTTAGTTTATAACGCACCAACAGACTCAATTGACTTCTAATTTTTTTTAGCTGTTTCCACCAAGGTCTTTGTAGTTTTGAAGGGAAAAATAGCACTGCATGCAGCAGTATTTTTATTGCTAAAAACTTTATGTAGATATGAACAGGGTCTAACTTGTGGAGCTTCACTAATATTTGCGTTGGAGGCTGTCATGTCCGTGGCCGCGGGCTGTCAGCTCCGTTCTCCTCCTGATAGCCGCAGTCACGAGTCAGCAAGCGCTGGCCTCAGCTTCCTCCTCAGGAGAAGCCAGTGCTCGCGTCTACTCACCACTGCTGGATCCCGTAGTTCATTACTGAACTTTGACCCGTGAGTACTCTGGACTATAAGGGGGGGTCCAGCCCCCTAGTTCTATGCCTGAACTTTGTTGTTGTATTCCTAGTCTGTCTTGCAAATGGCCCCCTAGTGTTTCCTGCTCCCAGTGTTTCCTGTTCCTGTAACCTGTATCCTGATCTAGTGCCCTGCTTGCTGTAGCTGTGCTGTGCTGTATTCTACGCCTGACCTGCTTCTTCACACCTCACGTTCACCTGCTGCCAAGTTCCTGCCTAGCCTGCCTTGCTACTGTCCGAGCTGCCACAGGTACCCTATGCGAACTATAGACTTTGACCTGCGTCCTGTTGGCCAGCTGCCTTACCGCCAAGACAGTACGGCCCAGTGTGTCCATGAACCCTTCGTGACAGAGGCTCTTTTATGCCAGAGAAAATAGTGCAGCAATATTTTTTACCCTAAAATGACAGACACCATGACGCAAACCCGACAGAACCCATTAAAGTCAATAGGGTTTGTCGGATGCCGTTGGTGTTTGACATATGACGGATCTGACACTAAGGTTATTTTCGATTTTTTGTTGCTATAACGGAACAAAAAAGCAGAAATTAGAACGCAGATGTGAATTCAGCCTAAGTCAATCTGGGGAAAAATAAGTAAATTTTAGTTCATTGTCGAATGTTGAAATATTGAAGGATATTTTCTGTATGTCAGTTACAAGATGAAACAAAGTAGAACTGTATTTAAGTGAATGATATGGTCACTATGGTGGCCTGGGCCTGCAGGCAATAACAATTATGGGCCCCTTACCAACCATCATAGTCACGATGCATACAAGCTGGGCTAGTACATTGCATTTCAGAAACAGTTTTTAACTTGCTTTGTTTTGTTTTCTCGTATTTACAGGCCGCACATCTATACTGTAATCAGTTCTATCTTTAACGGAAGGGGATATTAGTCCCTTCTAGTCTTGGTTCCTCAGGCACTGTCCTAATACCCAAATAATCAGTCCAGCCCTTTATGGAGAGTAGTCTCTTGTAAAATAAAACATTCTCTGCAGCTTACTGAAGATGTTCCATAAGAACATATTATTTAGTCTTGTATACTGTGGAATAAGCAACATACTGAGACCAAGGGTAGGGTGACGCGGTATTACGGGCCTATTGGCACTCTGTGTGATGCCATATTATTCCTCCATAGGGCACCATAGTCTACCAAGAAGCAATGCCTCTAGGAGAGATTAGTTCCGTAATACAGCATGATGCCCTATTTTTGAGAGGTCTGTCTCTATGACAGATCCTCTTTAATGGTAAATAGAGCAGTTCATGAGTGGTGCATTTAATTATCTTTCATATTCTTTTAGTAAAGCTCAAAGATTATGGACACTTTTGTGGTTTTTATTTTATTTCTTAATTAAATTAATGTATTTTGACATAAAATGACTGGTCTGTCCGCTCGTTCTACAGCAGTTCCGGCCTTCCCCTAAACAATCATATAAGCTCATTTCTAAATAAGTCAAGTTGAACAAGTTGATGAGCCGCTGTAAAACGAGCCAGATCTAAGTCTGATTTGGCTGAGAACGAGATTCTGCAGCTTGCTACCTACAATTACATAAGTCATTTTTTTATGTCAAAATACATGCATATCATTGACAATTTTAAAAAAGCCCACAATGGTGTCCATTAAAGCGTATGTTCATTAACAACTTAGGCTTTAATGTACACTTATCAGATACAAAACGCCATATAACATGACTGCAGTAATTTTCCTGTGTGATGCCCCAAGTGATGTCCTTCTGCCTGAATCTTTCAAGTAAATGACATCACTTCCTGTCTCCGTGAGTACAGAGTCTAAGCTCTTTACAGGCCCAACTGTGGTGGTCACAGAAAATAATTCAAATAGGGGCCTCGAAGAGAGCAGTGCAGGAGAGGTCCTAAAATAAAGCCAGAAGCAGTTATGGAAGATTAGTCCCACTCTTTGGCTAAGTTTGTGAGGGAATTAAGCTTTAAAAGAGGTCCCTGAGACTTATACATTGATGGCCTATTCATAGGAGGTTGGAACTCCACCGATTATCACAGTGAAGGGGGAATGAATGGGACTGACGTGCAGTACCAGGGGCAGCTGTCTGTACAGACAAGCCTATGTAAATAATGAAGGGAAAGCAATGCTGCCTCTTTATTGTGTTGATCGGCAGGAATTCCTGGAGGTCAGATCCACACCAATCAAATATTGATGGCCTATCTTAAAGGCTATGGACACCTTTGAAAGGCAGTTTTTTTTTTGTTTTTTTTTTCTAAAAAGGTGTACCAGTGTGTTTGGTGCAACTTTACAAATGCTTTTTATTAAAAATTAGTTTTACTTTTTTAGATACAGCTGCTCTGTATTCTCTATACACATCTCTATACACAAACTATCACATTTATGTTCATAACCTATATGTGATAGTTTACAGGTGGATCCTGCGTGTCAGAAACACCCAGAACCCGCTGTCACTGAACCTGTCAGATACAGCTGCTCTGTATAGAGAAGAAAAGGCATTTGTGTAAAGGATCTGCCAGACACAGCTTCTGTGTCGACAGTGGCGTAGCTATAAGGGTCGCAGCGGTCGCAGTTGCGACCGGGCCCCTAAGCCTGGGGGGCCCACGGGCCCCCCGTTGCCATACAGCAAGCTTCCTAAATAATCTTCTGTGCCAAGCCGGCACTTCCTGGTTACTTAGTGTACCATGTCACCGTGTTCTCACATGACATGTCTTCCAGACAGTGGAGTGGAAGAGTCGGTTCGGAGGACTCCAGGTAAGCTGCAGTCTGTAATGTAATGTATTGTGTGGTGTTGTAATGTGATGTAATGTCTTGTAATGTATTGTGTTGTATTGTGCTGTTTGCGGTGGAGAGGGGGGGGGGGCGTTAAATCACAGCCCCCCTCCTCTCTCCACCGCAAACTGCACAATCCAACACAATACAGTATAGTACACATGACTGTATGAGAGCGGGGCTGCGTCTGTGTAATACAGCCACTGCCCCGCTCCTGAGTCCTGACATGTGCGTGCAGTCAGGATGATGTGATTCGGCCGGCGCTGCACTAATGATCTGCGGCACTGAAGACAGAACATGGCGGGTGCACTACAAAACACCCCCATGTTCTGTCTTCAGTGCCTGAACCGCCGCTCATTAGTGCAGCGCCGGCCGCATCTCCTCATGCTGATCGCGCGCGCACTTACTGTCAGGAGCGGGGAAATGGCTGTATTACACAGCCGCAGCCCCGCTCTATAACAGCGGAGATCAGAGAAACCTCTCCTCTCCGCCGCTATTCTCCTGAATGCTGCGATCACATCTGACTGCAGCATTCAGGGGAGAATGAGAAGGGGGATGCCCCTGGATCGCGTCACAGGGAATTTCTGTGACGCGATTGAGGGACATACCATATATGGGCAGACAGCCCAGGGTCCATTGAAGGACCCCAGTGCTGTCTGACCGTATTTCCTGTTGTTGGGGCATACTGAGGTCTTTCCTAACAACAGCCTATGTACTATCTGTACACAGGCTAATGTACTGTAATATAGATATATACCAGTACATTACTATCAGTATATAGATATATACCGTACATTACTATCAGTATATAGATATATACCGTACATTACTATCAGTATATAGATATATACCGTACATTACTATCAGTATATAGATATATACCGTACATTACTATCAGTATATAGATATATACCGTACATTACTATCAGTATATAGATATATACCGGTACATTACTATCAGTGTATAGATATATACCGGTACATTACTATCAGTATATAGCTATATACCGGTACATTACTATCAGTGTATAGATATATACAGTACATTACTATCAGTATATAGATATATGCCAGTACATTAAAATTTAAAAAATAAAGTAAAAACAAAGTAATGTTAAATAAAAAAAATACACATACACCTTTTTTACAATAAACTTTAAAATAAGTCTCAATACATAAAATATACATATAATCGGTAAACTGCTTTCTATCACTTATTGTGAGGCACGAGGTGCGATGATGAATTTAACCTCCATGTGCCTCACATTAAGGGCTCATTTACACGAGCGTGTGCGTTTTGCACACGCAAAAGCTGCAGCGTTTTGCGTGCGCAAAAGGCACCTAACAGCTCCGTGTGTCAGCCCTGTATGAAGCGCAGCTGCGTGCTTTTTCGCGCAGCCGCGATCATGATGACACTCCGTTTGAATGTTTGTCAACAGAAAAGCACGTGGTGCTTTTCTGTTTGCAAACATACTTTTGACTGCTGTTGCACGAATCACGCGCGTCCCACGGAAGTGCTTCCGTGTGGTGCGCGTGATTTTCACGCAGCCATTGTCTTCAATGGGTGCGCGATGCGTGAACAGCGCACAAAGATAGGACATGTCGTGAGTTTTTTTCAGCGGACTCCCGCTGAGCAAAGCTCACGGACTGTCTGCATGCCCCCATAGACTAATATAGGTGCGTACGACACGCGTGAAAAGCACGCGCGTCCCAGGCACGTATATCACGCTCGTGTAAACGAGCCCTAACAGTAATTAACTCCATGATGTACCTTACACATTAACCCATTATGACTGAGAAACATGATGGGGTTAATTGATATTAATGTGAGGCACATTCAAAATTCATCATCACACCTCGTGCCTCACATCAGAAAACGAAATAACTTTTTTTATTACTGTTGGCAAAGTAAACAAAGTATCGGTATCGTAGTGCAAATTTTGGTATTGTGACATCCCTACACTGTGGGTCGCGTCCCCCTGGGGGTTCGTGTGAAGACATCCGGGGGTTCGCGACTCACTCACCGAGGTCCCGGTTCCATTCAATGCTGGAGCAAGGAGCTGACATCTCCTTGATCCAGCATTCACTGTGCCCTGAGCGGCTCGACACAGGCAGGCGGGATGTAGCGACATCATCACGTCTGCCTGCGCTGAGTCACTCATAGCACACACCGGAAGAGGCGAAGGATCCTCCACCCGACGTGGGAACGGGGATAGGTAAGTAATTATGTTATTTTTCTATTATGCACATATGGGGGCATTATACTGTATAAGGGCTGATATTGCGGGGGGGGGGGGCATTATACTGTATGGGGGCTGATATTGCGGGGAAGGCATTATACTGTATGGGGGCTGATAAGATAGGGGGCATTATACTGTATGGGGAGCATACGGTATGGGGCTGTTATGGGGGGGCATTATAGTGTATGCGGGCTGATATTGCGGGGGGGAGGCATTATACTGCATGGGGGCTGATAAGATGGGGGGCATTATACTGCATGGGGGCTGATATGGGGGAATCATACTGTATGGGGGGCTGATGTGGTGAGCATTATACGGTATGGGGCTGTTATGGGGGGCATTATAAGTTATGGGGCATTATACGGTGTGGGGGCAGCTATGGGAGCATTATACTGTGTGGGGGCATTATACTATGGGGGCTGTTGGGCAAGGCGTCTGGGCATAGGTGCGCGCAGGGGTCTGATGATGATGGTGATGGTGGTGTTGGGGAGTAGTAGGGGGGCCCAAGCTGAATTCTTGCACCTGGGCCCATGAGCTTTTAGCTACGCCCCTGTGTGTCGACGCCCGTGGGTAATCAGTCTGCACCTGCTCCTAAGTCTGAGAGAGTGACACGATCTTCTACCAGTCAGGCTGGGAGGCTGAGGAGTGGGAGAGCCTATCACAGCCTGGCCAGACGGAGCTAGCTCCCGCCATCTGTCTATTTATACCTGCATTTCCTACTCCTCCTTTGCCTGTTCTTCTTTTCTGTTTCCTGGCTCTGCTGCTCCTGCTATGATTATTGACCTTGCTTCATTTTTGACCCTGGCTTTACTGACTATGCTCCTGCTCTGCGATTGGCTGGGTCTAAAAATATTAAGGCTGATGCACTGTCGCGTAGCTTCATGGCTAGTCCTCCTTCGGAGGAAGATCCTGCATGTGTTTTGCCTCCAGGTATAATAATTTCCTCTGTTGATTCTGACTTAGTCTCCGAAATTGTGGCTGATCAAGGTTCAGCCCCCGGGAACCTTCCTGAGAACAAGCTGTTTGTTCCCCTGCAATTCCGGCTAAGGGTACTCAGGGAAAATCATGACTCTGCACTATCTGGCCATCCAGGCATCCTGGGTACCAAACATCTCATTGCCAGAAACTATTAGTGGCCTGGGTTGCCTAAAGACGTTAAGGCCTACGTCGCCGCTTGTGAAATTTGTGCTAGGTCCAAGACTCCCAGGTCCCGACCAGTGGGCTTACTATGTTCTTTGCCCATTCCCCAGAGACCTTGGACCCATATCTCCATGGATTTTATCACCGATTTGCCTCCATCTCACGGCAAGTCGGTGGTGTGGGTTGTAGTAGACCGTTTCAGTAAGATGTGCCACTTTGTGCCCCTCAAGAAACTACCCAATGCTAAGACGTTAGCTACCTTGTTTGTCAAAAACATCCTGCGTCTCCATGGGGTTCCTGTCAATATTGTTTCTGACAGAGGGGGTACAATTTTTTCATTGTTTTGGAGAGCCTTCTGTAAAAAGTTGGAGATTGATCTGTCCTTCTCCTCGGCCTTCGATCCTGAAACTAATGGCCAAACTGAGAGGACTAATCAGTCTCTAGAACAATATTTAAGGTGTTTTATCTCTGACTATCAATATGATTGGGTCTCCTTCATTCCCCTCGCCGAATTTTCCCTTAATAACCGGGTCAGTAACTCGTCAGGGGTCTCCCCCTTTTTCTGTAATTTTGGGTTTAATCCACGGTTCTCCTCCATTTCACCTGGTAGTTCCAACAATCCCTAGGTAGATGTCGTTCATCAGGAACTGTACACAGTCTGGGCCCAGGTTCAGAAGAACCTAGAGGCGTCCCAGAGCATACAAAGACTCAGGCAGATAGAAGACGTTCTGCTAACCCCTTGTTTGTGGTCGGGGATCTGGTGTGGCTATCATTAAAAATTTGCGCCTTAAAGTCCTGTCCAAAAAATTTGCTCCCCGATATATAGGGCCGTACAAGGTCATTGAAGTCCTTAACCCTATCTCCTTCCGACTGGAGTTACCCCTGTCTTTTCGAGTACACGACGTGTTTCATGCCTCCCTCCTTAAACGCTGCTCCCCGTCCTTGGCTCCCTCGAGGAAACCTCCGGTCCCTGTTCTCACCCCTGAAGGGGTAGAATTCGAGGTGGCCAAGATTGTGGACAGCAGGATGGTCCAAGGCTCTCTCCAGTACCTGTACCTGGTCCATTGGAGAGGATACGGGCCTGAGGAGAGGACTTGGGTACCCGCCCGGGATGTTCACGCTGGGGTATTGCTCAGGAGGTTCCATCTTCGCTTCCCCAATATGCTAGGTCCACCTAGAAAGGGTCCAGTGGCCCCTCTTAAAAGGGGGGGTACTGTAAAGGATCTGCCAGACACAGCTTCTGTGTCGACGCCCGTGGGTAATCAGTCTGCACCTGCTCCTAAGTCTGAGAGAGTGACACGATCTTCTACCAGTCAGGCTGGGAGGCTGAGGAGTGGGAGAGCCTATCACAGCCTGGCCAGACGGAGCTAGCTCCCGCCCTCTGTCTATTTATACCTGCATTTCCTGCTCCTCCTTTGCCTGTGATTCTTTTCTGTTAACTGGCTCTGCAGCTCTTGCTATGATTATTGACCTTGCTTCATTTTTGACCTTGGCTTTACTGACTACGCTCCTACTCTGCGATTTGTACCTCGTGCACTCCTGGTTTGACTCGGCTCATTCACTACTCTTGTTGCTCACTGTGTTGCCGTGGGCAACTGCCCCATTTCCCTTGGCTTCTGTGCACCCGTGTCTGTTTGTCTGTCGTGCATTTATTGAGCGTAGGGACCGTCGCCCAGTTGTACCCCGTCGCCTAGGATGGGCCGTTGCAAGTAGGCAGGGACTGAGTGGCGGGAAGATTAGGGCACACCTGTCTGTCTCCCTACCCCGTCATTACAATTTGTAAAGTTGCACCAAACACACTGATACATCTTTTTATTAAAAAAAAAAAAAATGGCCTTTCAAAGGTGTCCATAGCCTTTAAAGAGGCTCTGTCACTAGATTATCAAATCCCTATCTCCTATTGCATGTGATCGGCGCTGCAATGTAGATAACAGCAACATTTTTGTTTTTTTTAAAACGATCATTTTTGGCCAAGTTATGAGCCTTTCTAATGGACAACTGGGCGTGTTTTCTCTTATTTCCAACTGGGCGTGTATTTTGTTTGTAACATCTGGGCGTGTTTACTTGTTTTACTAGCTGGGCGTTGTGAATAGAAGTTTATGTCAGCATCATATGTCGCATCATACACTTCTATTCACAACGCCCAGCTAGTAAAACATGCAAATACACCCAGATGTTACAAACACAATACACGCCCAGTTGGAAATAAGAGAAAACACACCCAGTTCTCCATTAGAAAGGCTCATTTGCATAAATATAAAATTGCTCATAACTTGGCCAAAAATGATCGTTTTAAAAAAAATAAAAAAACGTTACTGTTATCTACATTGTAGCGCCGATCACATGCAATAGGAGATAGGGATTTGATAATCTGGTGACAGAGCCTCTTTAAGGATATATATATTACAATCCTTGCATACATATAGATGTAGTCTATTTTGTTTAGGCTGTAGCGGGGGATGCAGTATTAAAATATTTGCTATGTTATTTTATTTCCATGTTTATGCATGTGAAATTTCTTTTTTTATTTGAACACCTTCTAAATAGAGTTATCTATTTTTGTAAATTCATCAAATCTATACAGACAAGTTCTACCAAGACCGGCTTTTTCTTTAGACTCTGTGGCAGAGTTTTTATTAGCTATTGCGCATTCAGCTTTGCTCAATTCCAGGGAGGTTAGGAATAAAAGTAGGACAGTACTTTGTAGTCCACTTTTCCAAGTGACTTCACCTATGCATCTGGATGTCAAATTCGGTTAGTGAAATGTCATTTTGTCTAGACATATTCTAACATTGTCTTGTTCTTGATGTTTAGTGTTTATCCCTTTATCTCGATTTTTGAGTGCTGTATATACTGTTGACTGTTAACTGCTTTATATACACCAGGGCCGTACACAGACAGCAAATCGCTCCTGTGCAAGTACAATATATTAGATCAGCTTAGAATACCCCCTTATGTCTCTCTAACAATTCTCCAGTATTTGTGAGCTATGAAATGTATTAGCTCAGTCCCTTACATGTCATTTAATAGACAGTAGGAATCTGTTTTTAAACTCTTCCCGCGCTGCGCCGCAACAATACGTTCTTGTGAGGGATTGCTTCCCGCCCCAGGACATACAGGGAACCGGGGTCAGCTGACCTTGAAACTCCAGTCTTGCCGGCCAGTGGACCACCGCCTCTGATTTTGGCAACTAACACCTTAAATGTGGCGACCGATTGCGATCGCCGCATTTAAGGGGTTTGAAGCAGATCGGCAGCCCCCACTAAGTGATTGTGGGGGCCGCCGATGGTTGCCATGTACGGATGCCTAGGAGAACCATCCTCTTCATGTCAAAGAGACTGTCACGTCACAATGACAGTTACAATACATTACACTACATAGGTAGTGTAATGTATTATAGCAGCGATCAGAGCTGCAAGTCTTCAAGTCGCCTAGTGGGATAAAATAAAAAAGTAAAAAAAATTTGTAAAAAAGTGTAAAAATAAAAGTTATGTTAAAAAAAACAAGAACTACTTTGTTTTCCCTATAATAAGACTTGTGTTATTGGAAAAAAATGAAAACGCTAAAAAAAGTACACATATTTCGTATCACCGCGTTCGTAACGACCCAAACTATAATGTTATTTTTCAATAAAAAAGAATGTCAGAATCGCTATTTTTTGGTCACCACCCCCCCAAAATATAGAATAAAAAGTGATCAAAAAATAGCATGTACCCCAAAATAGTACCAATAAAAACTACAACCCGTCCCGCAAAAAACAAGCCCTAAGGGTAGGAACGCACACAGCGTAAACACTGCGGATTTTCCGCAACTGATTAGTTGCGGAAAATCCGCAGCGTAATACAGTAGCAGTAGTGTGGCTGAGATTCCAACAAATCTCGTCGCCACACTGCAGAAAAATGCTGCCGTAAAAACCACACATGAATTGACCGATGCGGTTAAAACCACAGCATTTCAATTAATGCTGCGGACACACAGTTCTTCTGTTGCAGGTTTACCCATTGAATTCAATGAGGTGCTTAAACACACAACATCACAGTGTGTGTTGCGATATTTGCGGCGGAATGCCAGTGATGCGCCGCAAAAATCGCAAGTAAGAAAAAATAAAAATAAAGTTATACTTACCCAGAGTTCCCTGCTTCTTCTCCAGTCCGGCCTCCCTGGATGATGTTGCAGGCCATGTGACCGCTGCAGCCAATCACAGGCTGCAGCATCACATGGGCCTACAACGTCATCCAGGGAGGCCGGAGCAGACATCAGAGGAGGGAGGGGGTAAGTATTTGCGATCATTTACGCAGTGGAATGTACGTCCGAAATAACGCACCAGTGTGGTGCGGGATTTCGGACGGCAATCCCTGCGGTGTTCAGCGCGGATACGCTGTGCAGCTTAACGCAGTGTATCCGCCCTGAATACGCGGTGTCCGTTCATACCCTAACACAGCTTTTTTGACTGAACAATAAAAAAGTTATGGCTCTCAGAATATGGTGACACAGAAAAAAAAATATTTTATAAAAAAGTGATGTTATTGTGCAAATGCTGCAAAACATAGAAAAAAAAAATATACGTATGGTATCGACGTAATCGTACCGACCCACAGAATAAAGTAAAATGTAATTTATAATGCACGGTGAACACTGTGAAAAAAACCAAAAAACAAAATATCAGAATCAGACATGCTGGTTTTTGGTCACCTTGCTTGCAAAAACATAAAAAGTGATAAAAAAAAAATCGCATATACCCCAAAATGGTGCCAATGAAAACTACGGATTGTAGCCCTCACACAGCTCCAGTGGAGAAAAAATAAAAAAGTTCTGTCTCAGAATATAGCGACACAAAATGTGCAGAGTGTTCCATAAGCGGATAAGATCCGGCGCCATTTATCAGTGCGACACCGGCCACATATCTATGAATTATTATTTATTTACCCAATTATTATACCCTGATTTACTCTGCACAGCTTACATATACTTCTGATGTACTCCGCACAGCTTACATATACCCTGATGTACTCCACACAGCTTACATATACCCAGATATACTCCGCTCAGCTTACATATGCCCCCACATTATAAACTGAAATACCAGTAAAACCCCAAACAGAACTACTACCAAGCTAAATCTGCGCTCCAAAAGCAAAATGGCGCTCCCTCCATTCTGAACCATACTGTGTGCCCAAACAGCAGTTTACATCCTAAGATATGCCATCGCAATTACCGGGAGAACCCGCTTAACATTTTGTGAGGTATTTGTCTTCAGTGGCACAAACGGGGCACCACATATTATGCACTAAAATGGCATACCAGTGGAAAATTGCAATTTTCACTTTGCACCATCCGCTGCGCATTAACCCCTTTGCGCACTATGACTTAATAGCACTTCATGGCGAGGGAGTTGATGTATGGAGCCGGCTCACGTGCTGAGCCTGATCCATACGCTGCGGGTGTCAGCTGTGTATTACAGCTGACACCCGGGACTAACAGACGGCAACAGCGATCGCGCTATTACAGATGCCTGTAAAAATACCAATATATTGCAATACATTAGTATTGCAGTTTATTGCACCAGCGATCTATTGATCGCTGGTTCAAGTCCCCTAAGGGGACTAATAAAATGTGTAAAAAAATTAAATAACGTTATTAATAGTGAAAAAAAAAATTAAAAGTTAAAAAAAAAAACTTTTCCTATTTTTCCTCTAAAGTAATGTAAAGAAAAGAACCAAAATTGGTATCACTATGTCCGTAAAAGTCAGAACTATTACAATATACCATTATTTAACTCACACGTTGAACACCGTTAAAAATAAAATACATTTAAAACGCCAAAATCACAGGTTTTTTTGTCACCTTAGCTCTCCAAAAAGTTTTTTTAATATAAAGTGGTCAAAAAGTTGTACATACCAAAAAAATGGTATCAATAAAAACTACAGCTCGTCCCGCAAAAAAAAAGCCCTCATACCACTCAATTGACCGAAAAATAAAATGTTACGGCTCTCAGAATGTGGTGAAACAAATAGATTTTTCTTTGTAAAAGTAGTAAAATATAAAAAAAAAATATAGATTTGGTATCACCGTAATTGTATTGAGCCGCAGAATAAAGTAACGTTTTTGTTTTTACCATACAGTGAAAGCCGTAAAAATGAAACTCCCAAAAAATTCTGGAATCACAGTTTTTTCCAATTTCAGATTTTTCAAAGATTTTTCTTTCAGTTTCCCAGTACATTTTATAGTACTTTAAATGGTGTCAATATAAACCACAATTCCTCACGCAATAAATAAGTCCTCACACCGCTCTATTGACGTAAATATAAAAAGTGGATCAGTCCTGAAGGGGTTAATTCATTTCTAATGAAAAACATTTATGACCACATGTGGGGCATTGCCGTACTCGGGAGAAATTACTTTACAAATGTTGGGGTGCTTTTTCTCTTATCCCTTGTGAAAATGAAAAAATTCAACATTTTAGTGGAAAAAAAAGTTGATATTCATTTTCACGTCCTAATTCTAATAAATTCTGCAAAAGACCTGTGGGGTCTAAATGCTCACTATACCCCTAGAAAAATTCCTTGAGGGGTGTTGTTTCCAAAATAGCGTCACTTTTGGGGGGTTTCCACTGTTTTGGTCCCTCTAGGGCGTTGCAAACGCGACATGGCACCGAAAACCAATCCAGCAGAATCTGTGCTCCAAAATCCAAATGGCGCTCCTTCCCTTCGGAGCACTGCTGTGGGTCCAATCAGCAGTTTATTACCACATGTCATGTATTGCCGTAATCAGGAGAAATTGCTTTACAAATGCTGTGGTTCTTTTTTTCCTTTATTCCTTGTAAAAATTAAAAATGTCTAGGTTTTTCAGAAAAAAAGTAGATTTTCATTTTCACTGCCTAATTCCACTACATTCTGCAAACAACCTGTGGGGTCAAAATGCTAACTAAACCCGTTGAAAAATTCCTTGAGTGGTGTAGTTTCTAAAATGGAGTCACTTTTGGGGGTTGCCACTGTTTTGGTCCCCCCAGGGTGTTGCAAACGCGACATGGCACTGAAAACCATTCCAGCTAAATCTGTGCTCCATAATCCAAATGGGGGGTTTCCACTGTTTTGGCATAAGACCTCTTCAAACCTGACATGGTGCCTAAAATATATTCTAATAAAATGGTGGCCCCAAAATCCACTAGGTGCTCCTTTGATTCTGAGGTCTGTGTTTCAGTCCATTAGCACACTAGGGCCACCTGTGGGATATTTCTAAAAACTGCAGAACCTGGGCAATAAATATTGAGTTGCATTTCTTGGGTAAAACCTTCAAAACAAATGTATTAGAAATTAATTTTGTAAAAAAAAAAATTTTCACGTCTATTTTGCTTTCATTCCTGTGAAACACCTAAAGGGTTAAAACACTTTCTGAATGCTGTTTCGAATACTTTGAGGGGTGCAGTTTTCAAAATGGGGTGATTTATGGGGACTTTCTAATATACAAGGCCCTCAAAGCCACTTCAGAACTGAACTGGTCCCTGAAAAAAGAACCTTTTGAAATTTTCTTTAAAATATGAGAAATTGCTGCTAAAGTTCTAAGCCTCGTAACGTCCTAGAAAAATAAAAGGACTTTCAAAAAAAATGATGCAAACATAAAGTAGACATAGGGGAATTGTTAACTAGTAACTATTTTGTGTGGTATTACTATCTGTTTTACAAGCAGATACGTTTAAATTTAGAAAAATGCTAATTTTTGCTAATTTTCTCGTTTTTCAGATATAAAATACTGAATTTATCGACCATATTTTTTTTACTAACATAAAATACAATATGTCATGAGAAAACAATCTCAGAATCGCTTGGATAGGTAAAAGCATTCCAAAGTTATTACCACATAAAGTAACACATGTCAGATTTGAAAAAATAGCTGTGTCCTGAAGGCCAAAAGAGGCTGGGTCCTGAAGGGGTTAAGGTAGCAGTAAGACCTCTTATTTACTGGGCCCATGTACAACTGCGCAGTTTGCACATATGTCCACCCCTTTTACAAGCCTCCAAAACCCCACCTCCCTACCTGCTTAGGCTTCGTTCACAACTGCGTCAGGGTTCCGTTCCGATGTTCCGACTGAGCTTTCCGTCGGAACGGAGCCCTGACTGACACAAACTGAAACCATAGGTTTCCGTTTCCATCACCATTGATTTCAATGGTAACGGATCCGGTGCCAGTGGTTTCAGTTTGTCTCCGTAATGCAAGGGTTCCGTCGTTTTGACGGGATGAATACCATAGTCGCCATTGAAATCAATGGTGATGGAAACGGAAACCTATGGTTTCAGTTTGTGTCAGTCAGGGCTTCGTTCCGACGGAAAGCTCAGTCGGAACGTCGGAACGGAGCCCTGGCGCAGATGTGAACAAAGCCTAAGAGGGATGCAATACAATAAGCAAATGTGAACAGTTATGTGGCCTTTTTTTGCAGCTCTTTTGAGCATCTCTGAGTGGGGTGACTTGTTGGGCACATGCTTGATAGTGTTAAGAGGGCAGGTAATCTTGTATAGTGAAAATAATGTGTAACCATTAGAGCCATTATAGTGGTATTATAAGAATCTTCCATTATGCATACAGTTCTGCATGGAATTTCATCTTTGTGGTTTGCCTGCAAATACTTCAGATTGTATTCTGTTCACAAAACAGCCTGAACTTTGCTGCCACAAATTTGAAGCTCCGGGCAACCCTGCTAAAAATCCAATGCAAATAATGCACTTCCATAATACATTATTTTACCCTTTAAAGAGGCTCTGTCACCAGATTTTCAAATCCCTATCTCCTATTGCATGTGATCGGCGCTGCAATGTAGATAACAGTAACGTTTTTCTTTTTAAAAAACGAGCATTTTTGGCCAAGTTATGAGCATTTTTATATTTATGCAAATGAGCCTTTCTTATGGACAACTGGGCGTTTTTAATCTTATCTCAAACTGGGCGTGTATTGTGTGTGTACATCTGGGTGTGTTTACTTGTTTTACTAGCTGGGCATTGTGAATGGAAGTGTATGATGCTGACGAATCAGCATCATCCACTTCTCTTCGTTACCACCCAGCTTCTGGCAGTGCACAGACACACAGCGTGTCCTCGCTCGTCCGACGGGATGAAGTTCCTGTGGGAGGAAGTGAGTGACGTCACAGTGTGATCTCGCGAGGACACGCTGTGTGTCTGTGCACTGCCAGAAGCTGGGTGGTAACGAAGAGAAGTGGATGATGCTGATTCGTCAACATCATACACTTCCATTCACAACGCCCAGTTAGTAAAACAAGTAAACACACCCAGATGTTACAAACACAATACACGCCCAGTTGGAAATAAGAGAAAACACGCCCAGTTGTCCATAAGAAAGGCTCATTTGCATAAATATAAAAATGCTCATAACTTGGCCAAAAATGATCGTTTGACAGAGTCTCTTAAAGGACCCAGCCTGTTTTGGCCTTAAAGGGAATGTATTACCTAATATATATTTTTCAACTAATTAAAACCAGATAGTGAAACATATTATTTATTTCTAATCTGTTTTTATATTTATATTTTAGTTTTTGTTTTATTATTCTATTCTTTGTACATTACTATGGGGCAGCCATCTTGCCTGAGTTGCTGTTAACAGCATTTAGAGATATGCTTTACAGCAGCCACATGAACCATAGAAAAGAGTAGTCTGGAGCTGACTTATTGACTTCTATAGGAGAGTTTTCTAGGCATGCTCTGTGACCTGTGAAGAGGTCATTGTGCATGGAGGAGGAGGAGGGGAGCTGTGTCCATCACCTAATGTCAATGTTGGATCCTTTGTTATCTATATATAGGTGTTACCTGTCATATGTTTTTTTAACATATATAATGACAGAATAAAAAAATCACCACATATTTTTCTAAAAATAAAAATGTTTATCATTTTTAAATTTTATTCAAACAATAGGTCATTTTCTCATGACACATTCCCTTTAAGGACCAAGCATTTTATTTATTTTTTCGTTTTTCTTGTTCTCACATTCACAGAGCGATAACTTTTTTTTATTTTCCATTTATTAATGGCACTATTTTAGGGTAAATATTATTTATTGATTAACTTTTATTAAGATTTTTTTTTGAAGGGAGAGACAAATACAGCAATTCCGTCATGGTTTTTAGCTTTTTAACTCTACGCTGTTCATCATGCGTCATAAATAACATTCCACTCTAAAACTCGTTTTATTTGCTGCTATTTTTATAATTTCAGGAACAGATTATTCATTTATACAAGGGTCTCTCAAACTTATGTTACTAGGGCCTCACCAACCAGAAAGTGGTGATTTTTATGTGGGGCAAGCTGTAGTTTTTACTAATACCTTTTTGGGGTAAATGCAACTTTTTGATTAACTTTTTATAAAAAATTTTGGGAGAGCTAATGTGACCAAAAAACAGCAATTTGCGTGTTTTATATTTTATTTTTTATGCCGTTCACCGACCATGTTAAACATTGCTAAATTGTGATAGTTTGGATTTTTACAGACGAAGCGATGTCTGTTATGATAACTTTTATTTTTTTAACATTTCTTTAGGGAAAAAATGGGAAAAGGGAGTTTTTTTGAACTTTTAATATAATTTTTTTTTACAACATTAAAAAAAGTGTTATTTAACCGCTTTTTTATTATTCTCCCTAGGGGACTTGAACCAGCAATCGTTTGCATGGTATACTGCAATACTAAGGTATTGCAGTATATCGCTACACCGACAGTTTCCTTTGTCCACAGTCATCAGCGGCCAGCCGTATCCGTAATCACAGACAGTGATTATGGGCACGGTCGTGTGCAGGGGGCCTTAATAGTTCATATATTGGAAACAGAAAGTAGAATAATCTTCTAAAGTTCCTGCTCACATAACCAAAATGAATGTCTCTGAATTTGCGCATTTCATAAATGTTCCCATTATACAGCAATAGAAAATATTCCGCCAAGTAGAAGAATGGTATAAAGTTGTCTTCTTTTGTAGTGGATACAGATATTTGCTGAGTTTATTAACTGACGGTAAATTATATGAATTTAATGCTCATTGACACTGAAAATAAATTTCTTTTTATACTTAGCTTTCCGCACATTCCTTGGAAGCAATGATGTTTCTCAAGATATTGAAGATGTGCTGGCAGAGACCAGGTTACAGAAAAACGTTCGTTTGGTGTCTGTAATTGAGCTTCTCAAGACGCATTCAGTTAGGTGGCAGATCATAACCGTCATAGTAACAATGGCTTGTTACCAGCTATGTGGCCTGAATGCTGTAAGTAACTACAGTACATGACTTTTACAATTTTCATATCATTGCTTCCCATCTTTTCCCCAGTAGTCACAACAGAGCCCTCCTTTCTCCAGTAGTCACAGCAGGACCCCCCCCCCCTCCCCAGTAGTTAAAAAAGGACCTCTTTCTCCTGAATATACTGCATAAATAAAGCTCTAATCTCGGCTAACAGAGATCAATGCAGGAAGAACACACTCATTATCTTTACTAGTGCCCTTGAAGCCCGCTCATAGGCATGTGCCTAATGTAAAATCTACCATTCCCCTTGGTAGTGTCCCTATACAGTCTGACATGGTCAGAACTGATTGAGCAGTGTCAGGGTGTGTAGGGACACACCCTAATGACAAAGAAAATGGTAACACCCAGCTGTGAATTTAGTCATATATTTCCAGGAGGAATTATAGAGGCACACTGCAACGCAGAGTTCTAAGAAAAAAATGCTTCAGCATTGTTATTTAAAGGGAAATACAAGTATTTATTAAAACAGACATGTCTGGAAAGCTGACCGGTCCTCAACTTCTGCAGTATAATTTATTTATTTATTTCACTTTTTTTACAGGATGGTTGTTTATTAAACTTTTATATTTTTTTTGCATTGATCCAATACAGATTTGGTTTTATACGAACAATATATTTAAGGAAGCCGGTATACAAACTCATGCTATCCCATACATCACCTTATCCACAGGTGGCGTTGAAGTTTTGGCCTCTGTTGTATCTGTAAGTTGTTTTTTTACTTGATATTATATAACTATGGTACTTTCTGTAATATGCCTGCCATAGAACAATGTAAAATGTAAAAACTTATTATAAGTGAGATGTTTCTCTGCTGACATACACCAAGGTAACTTTAAATTGGTCATATACGCAAGATCGAGCAGTTATAGATCACAACTAAGTTCATAACTTAGATGTGATTGATAACAGGTGGATCCTACATGTCAGAGACACACAGGACCGGCTGGCACTGAACCCATGAGTGCCTCTGCCCTGTCAGATTCAGGTCTCAGTGCAGGATACAGCTGCTCTGTATACAGGATACAAAGCAGCTGTATCTCAAAAAGTTAAATAATAAAAATAATTTTTAGGAAAAAGTATTTAGAAAGTTGCACCAAACACACATTTTTTTTTTTAAGATGCCTAGCGAGTTGCAGAAAATTTTTCATGCCATGTGGGTCATTTTATAAATTTGTCCTAAATTTACACAATTTTTGCTGCCTCCTAAACACATGGTGGCAGATTTCCTACACTCGTCTTAGACTGAAGCCTCTTAATAAATTTTTCACATCTTGAGCTGTCCGGGCACTAAAATGTGAAGTCAACGCCAGCTGTTAGTTGTCAAAGATTTCTGCTATAATTGACGCCAATCTCTGGCATAAATTATAGTAAATTTGTCGGGTCGCAGGTGGCCACATGCCCTTTTGCAAAGCCCTGTGCTGCCGAACAGACTCCATGCACACGACAAAGCTAGATATTTGTGTAATAGAAATTACATTGCATTGAAATGGCATAATATGGTATATAATATTCGGTTTTCTTAAATATAAGAGAACATCTTGATATTTTACAATACCCTGTAGATGACACTCTAAATTTTAATAAAATCAAGTTCAAAAGCAAATTCTACATGATTATAGACCATGCACTGCATCTGCTCCCGATGAACTGCACGTTATGTCTGTGTGCTAGTGCAGTCCCAACAAGCATCATGCTCTCTGAAAAGCATCCCTATTATTTGCCCCTTAGATGTCTCATTATGACTTAATGGGCTGTGTACTTTATGCTCACAGGGTACGCCATTTCTTCTTTTCAGAATCCCACCAAGGACTCCTAAGGACAACTCATAGTGGTAACAGTGGTAGATTGCACTAGGCTGATTTAGGCATAGTCCAGGGCTACAGGGGGCTCCAGGATACACTATTATGTCATGGTAACTGCATCGTTCGCGCTCCATGACATAATAGTATGTCATAAATGAAACACGGCGGCGTTTGCGCGGGGCGCGTTCATGAGCTGTGATAGCTGCTGTTTCCGACAGCAGGCTATCACAGCTCAGTGTGCAGGGACCGATCGCGGTGGTCCCCGCCGATTAACCCCTCAGAAGCCGCGTTCAATAGCGATCGCGTCTCCTTTCGGGTTAAACCGTCTTCGACGGGCCGCTACATGAGGGTTGCGATGGCTACTATGGCAACTAGAGTCCTAATAATGGACTCCGGCTACGCCATCTACGGAAGCCTAGTGGGTCCTGACAGAGTCAGGACCCACTATGCTTTCTGTCAGCGAGTAGCGGACAGCTCTAATACACTGTACTATGCATGTAGTGCAGTGTATTAGAATATCGATCAGGGCCTCCTGCCCTCAAGTCCCCTAGTGGGACAAAGTAATAAAGTAAAAAAAAAGTTGTGTAAAAATAAGAAAATAAAAGTTTTAAAAGTAATAGAAGTAAAAATCCCCCTTTTTCTCTTATCAGTCTTTATTATTAAAAATAAATAAACTATACATAATTGGTATCGCTGCGTCCGTAACGGCCTGAACTACAATTTTGTTATTTATCCCGCGTGGTGAACGCCATAAAAGAAAATAATAATAAACCATACCAGAATCACAATTTTTTGGTCACTTCACCTCGCTAAAAATGGAATAAAAGAGATCAAAAATTAGCATGTGCCTAAATATAGTACTGATCGAAACTGCAGTTCGTTACGCAAATAACAAGTCCTCGCACAGCTTTCTTGATGGGAAAAATAAAAAAGTTATGGCTCTTAGAATATGGCGACTCCAAATGTAAATAATTTTTTATAAAAAGTATTTTATCGTGCAAACGTCGTAAGACATAAAAAAAAACCGATAAACATATGGTATAACGTAATCGTATCTCCCCGCAGAATCAAGTGAATATGTCACGTATAGTGCACGGTGAATGCTGTTTAAAAAAAAAGGAATAAAAAACAATAGTAGAATTGCTCGTTTTTAGTCGCTGTGCCTCTTAAAAAATAGAATAAAAACTGATCAAAAAGTCGCACGCACCCCATGAAAACTATAATGAATTCCTCAAGGGATCTAGTTTCCAAAATAGGGTCATTTTTTAGGGGTTTCCCCTGTACTGATACCTCAGAAGCTTTGCAAATGCGACATAGCGCCTAGAAACCAATCCAGCAAAATCTACACGTCAAATAGCGCTCCTTCCTTTCTCAGCTCTGCCGTTTGTCCAACCAGAAGTTTATGACCACATATGGGGTATTGCCATAATCGGAAGAAATTGCTTTACAAATGTTGGGGAGCTTTTTCTCCTTTATTCCTTGTCAAAATTAAACATTTGTACCTTTTATCGGAAAAATTAGATTTTCAATTGCACAGCCTAATTCCACAAATTGCAGCAAAAAACCTGTGGGATCTAAATGCACACCATACCCCTCGATAAGTTTCTTGAGGGGTGTAGTTTGCCAAATAGGGTAACTTTTGGGGGGTTTCCACAGTTTTGGCAACACACGACCTCTTCAAACCGGACATGGTGCCTAATAAAAAGGAGGCTTCAAAATGCACTGGGTGCTCCTTTGCTTCGAAGGCCGGTGGTTCAGTCCATTACCGCACTGGGGCCACATGTGAGAAATTTCTAAAAACTGCAGAATCTGGGCAATAAATATTGAGTTGCGTTTTTCTGGTAAAACCTTCTGTTTTACAGAAAAAAAAATGGAATAAGGATTTTCTGACAAAAAATGAAATTTGTAAACTTCCCCTCTACTTTGCTTTAAATTCCTGTGAACACCTAAAGGGTTAATAAACATTATAAATGCTGTTTTAAATATGTTGAGGGGTCTAGTTTTTAAAATGGGGTATTTTATGGGGGTCTCTAATATATAAGCCCCTCAGAAAAATAAAAGAATGTTCAAAGAATGATGCCAACATATAGTAGACATATGGGAAATGTGAACTAGTAATTATTTTGGGTGGTATAACCGTCTGTTTTACAAGCAGATGCATTTGAAATGTCTTAAAATTTTGCAATTAACACTGAATATATCGACCAAATTTTACCACTATCATAAAGCCCAGTGTCTCATGAGAAAACAATCTCAGAATCGCTTGGATAGGTATAAGCATTCCGACGTTATTACCACATAAATTGAAATATGTCAAATTTCAAAAATGGGCTCTGAGCCTTAAGGCCCAAACTAGGCTGCGTCCTTAAGGGGTTAATCATATGCTTTTGTGTAGGAGAGGAGAAGTTGTGAGAAAACACAAATTATATTTCTAGAATATATTCAACTTAACAGCAAATAACGAGAAAATATATTAACCCCTAGGCGCACCAGGACGAAACTGTACGTCCCTGCTGCCAGTGTCTTAGCGCACAAGGACGTACAGTTACTGAGTGGGTCCCGGTGCACACTGTCGGCGACAGTGTGCATCGGGAACCGGGAGGTCAGCTGTCGCCGACAGCTGACACCCCACTTTTGCCGACTAGCGGTCCTTTGCCGCTGATTTTGGCGAATTAACCCCTTAAATTCGGCGATCGGGTGGAATCGCCGAATTTTGGGGGTTTCTAACATATCAAAAGATCACGGTCCGAAATCGCGGGGTTTGCCGATAGTTAGTATGGCAAACGGAAGCCAAACAATGGCTTCTGTGTCTGCCATGAACGGAAGCCCATCAGGACCAACCTTCGGCTGGTCCTGATAGGCTTCCTGTCAGAGTGACAGGAAGTCACTGTGTTGTTCCCGATGCACACTGTCGGCGACAGTGTGCATCGGGAACTTGGAGATCAGCTGTCCCCGACAGCTGACACTCCAGTGTTGCCGATCAGCGGCTCATCGCCGCTGATTTCGGCAATTAACCCGTTACATGCAGGGCTCGATTGCGATCTCCGCATGTAGGGGGTTTGTAGCACATCAGCAGCCCCCATTCAATCGTGGGGGCTGCTGATGCTTGTGATGGCACCCGGAGGCCAGGCAACGGCCTCCAGGGCTGCCATGTATGGAAGCCTATGAGGACCAGCCTCTGCTGATCCTCGTAGACTAAGGCTGGGTTCACACGACCTATTTTCAGACGTAAACGAGGCGTATTATGCCTCGTTTTACGTCTGAAAATAGGGCTACAATACGTCGGCAAACATCTGCCCATTCATTTGAATGGGTTTGCCGACATACTGTGCAGACAACCTGTCATTTATGCGTCGTCGTTTGACAGCTGTCAAACGACGACGCGTAAAAATACAGCCTCGTCAAAAGAAGTGCAGGACACTTCTTTCAGACGTAATTTGAGCCGTTCTTCATTGAACTCAATGAAGCACAGCTCAAAATTTACGGCTGTCAGAGAAGCCTCGCAAAATGCGAGGAGGAGCATTTACGTCTGAAACGAGGCAGCTGTTTTCTCCGGAAAACAGTCTGTTTTTTCAGACGTAAAAGCCTCTCATCGTGTGCACATACCCTAACTGTCAGAGTGACTGTGACGTCACACTGACAGTTGGAATACATTACACTACCTAGGTAGTGTAATGTATTCTAGCAGCGATCAGAGCTGCAGGTCAAAAAAAGAAAGTGTAAAAAGTAAAAGAAAAGTTAATAAACAAAAAAAGAAAGTGTAAAAAGTAAAAAAAAGTTAGTAAAAATGTTTTATAAAAGTGTAAAAATAAGTTTTTGTTTTCCTATAATAAGTCATTTATTATAGGGAAAAAATGAAAACGTTAAAAAAAAGTACACATATTTAGTATTACCGTGTTCGTAACGACCCAAACTATGAAACTATAATGTTTATTTTTCCGCACGGTGAACGCCGCAAACAAAATAAATGGAAAACTATGTCAGCATCGCTATTTTTTGGTCACCACCCCTCCCAAGATATAGAATAAAAACTGATCAAAAAGTCGCATTTACCCCAAAATAGTACCAATAAAAACTACAACCCGTCCCGCAAAAAACAAGACCTCCCACAGCTTTTTTGACGAAAAAATAAAAAAGTTACGGCTCAGAATACTGTGTCTCAGAAAATATATTATTTTATAGAAACGTCATTTTATTGCGCAAACGCTGCAAAACTTAAAAAAAACTATACACATATGGTATCGGCGTAATCGTACCGACCGGCAGAATAAAGTAAAACGTAATTTATTGCGCACGGTGAACACTGTAAGAAATAAAGAATTGAAAGCGGCAAAATCGTTGTTTTTTGGTCACCTTATCTCTAAAAAAGATCCTGTGGGGTCAAAATGCTCACTATACGCCTAGAAAAATTCCTTGAGGGGTGTAGTTTCCAAAATAGGGTCACTTTTGGGGGGTTTCCACTGTTTTGGTCCCTCCGGGGCGTTGCAAACCCGACATGGCACTGAAAACCAATCCAGCAAAATCTGCGCTCCAAAATCCAAAAGGCGCTCCTTCCCTCCTGAGCCCTACTTTGGGTCCAAACATCAGTTTACGACCACATATGGGCTATTGCCGTAATCGGGAGAAATTGCTTTACAAATGTTGGGGTGCTTTTTCTCCTTTATTCCTTGTAAAAATGAAAAGAGGTGATTTTTATCTTCACAGACTAATTCCACTAAATTCTGCAAAAAAAAACTGTTGGGTCAAAATGCTAACTATACCCCTAGAAAAATGCCTTGAGGGGTGTAGTTTCCAAAATGGGGTCACTTTTGCGGGGTTTCGACTGTTTAGGTACCACAAGACCTCGTCAAACCTGACATGGTGCCTAAAATATATTCCTAAAAAAAGGAGGCCCCAAAATCCACTAGGTGCTCCTTTGCTTCTGAGGCCTGTGTTTCAGTCCTTTACCGCACTAGGGCCACATGTGGGATATTTCTAAAATCTGCAGAATCTGGGCAATAAATATTGAGTCGCGTTTCTCTGGTAAAACCTTCTGTGTTACAGATTTTTTATTACAAATGAATTGCGGCAAAAAGAATGAAAATTAATGCCTTAATTCCTGTGAAACGCCTAAAGGTTTAAAATACTTTCTGAATGTGGTTTAGAATACTTTGAGGGGTGCAGTTTTCAAAATGGGGTGATTTATGGGGACTTTCTAATATATAATGCCCTCAAAACCACTTCAGAACTGAACTGGTCCCTGAAAAAATGGCCTATTGACATTTTCTTGAAAATATGAGAAATTGCTGCTAAAGTTCTAAGCCTTGTAACGTCCTAGAAAAATAAAAGTACGTGAAAAAAAATGATGCAAACATAAAGTAGACATATGGGGGATGTTAACTAGTAACTATTTTGTGTGGTATTACGATCTGTTTTACAAGCAAACACATTTAAATTTAGGAAAATGTTAATTTTTGCAAATTTTTGCTAAAATTTGAAGTTTTTCACAAATAAATATTGACTTTATCGACCACATTTTTTCACTAACATAAAGTACAATATGTCACGAGAAAACTATCTCAGAATCGCTTGGATAGGTAAAAGCGTTACGGAGTTATTACCATATAAAGTGACACATGTCAGATTTGAAAAAATCATCTGTGTCCACAAGGCCAAAACAGGCTGTGTCCTAAAGGGGTTAAAGGGGTTTTATCATAATGATTATTTATCAACCATTCACTTTCTATGGGACTGCTGAGCTCTGGACTCGACAATCTCCATAAGCCCCTTATAACGTGAATGGGGCTGTGACAGAGAATGCGCAGTCCTGCTCCATTCACATAAGGCACTTGGGGACCCCGATTCTCGGGATCGGTTAGGATCCAAGCAGTTGGACCACCAACGATCAGACATTTTTCTGTAGGTGATAAATTATCATTATAGGAAAACCCCTTTAACTGTTACCTTCTCTTTAGGCAGCTCCTTTTAAAACTCATAGATGAATAAGGCCTCATGTACAAGTTATAACAGAATAGATTCCTTCCCTGTTGGCAAAGTTATCATGAATAGGGTGCGCCATTGTCATGGAACATTTTCATACCCTCCACTATTTTAAGGATGGAAAATAAGTAAACCTCTACCCTCCACCCACTGTGCTTATAAGGACTTAATAATGTGGGCTCTTAGTGATTGACAAGCATTAGCTAACCAGAAACATCCTTCTGTGGACAGATCTCTTTTGGTCTTTTGAACCTTATCAGTACAGAACAGGAATCTAGAGCAAGACACTGATGTAAATGTTATGGCAAATCGCTAGCTTATGCTATAACATTATGATATATGAAGGTCTGACGTCTAGAACCCCCACTGATCTCAAGAATAAAGGGGCCGATGTACTTTCAGCATTACTCCAGCACAGCGACGCTCCTGACTATCTAATGTGTAGAGAACTGCAACACAGCCCCATTCAAGTGAATGCTATAGTTTCTTCATTCTGAGGATCAGTAGTGGTTCGTGCAGTCAAATAGTTACTATTTAGAAAGTGATGACATATCCTTGCAATTTTTTATCACTTTCTGTTTTGGGAAAACCGGCCATACACGTCAGATAATTATGGTCAACCCCGCCAACGATCTAAAAGGGGGCTGCTCAACTGCCTGATCCTTTTTTCCATCCGGAGATAAGCAATGCCAGATATGTCTGGCAGCAGCGTTTCCCCCTCTTCTCATTGAAATATCTGTGCACAATCCAAGCATGTATATTTATGGTGGAGTCAAGGGATATAGCCATCTGTCGGGTATCTTATTCCAAGGTCTTCATGTAAATGGTACTTTAGAGGCAGTTTTCTTCTTCATATCGTTCCATTGGAGGATTGCCTAAACTCTCTACATTTTTGCTGGTTCTCCCTAAATAGATTACATTTCGGGCTCGTTTACACGAGCGTGTTATTCGTCCGTGCGACGCGCGTGATTTTCACGAGTGTCGTACGGACCTATAATAGTCTATGGGGCCGTGCAGACAGTTGCAAAAAACTCACGACATGTTCTATATTTGTGCGCTGTTCGCGCATCACGCACCCATTGAAGTCAATGGGTGCGTGAAAACCATTTATGTCACACGGAAGCACCTCCGTGCGAACAGCGTTATTCGCGCAACAGCAGTGAAAAGGATGAATGAAAACAGAAAAGCACCACGTGCTTTTCTGTTTACAAACATCCAAACGGAGTGTCATAATGATGGCGGCTGCGCGAAAAGCACGCAGCCGTGCATCATATGCTGAGGCCACACAGAGCTGTTAAGTGCCTTCTGTGCACGCAAGACGCCGCGTTTCTTGCATGCGCAAAACGCACACGCTCATGTAAACCCGGCCTTCCAGTGAGACGGGAACTATAAAAACCATCACTTAAGGCCGGATTCACACGATCGTGTGCGTTTTGCGCGCGCAAAAGGTCCTTAAAAGCTCCGTGTGTCAGCTGCGTATGATGCGTGGCTGCGTGATTTTCGCGCATCCGCCATCATTATGACACTGTTTTTATGTTTGTAAACAGAAAAGCTTGTGGTGCTTTTCTGTTTTCATTCATAGTTTTGACTACTGTAGCGCGCATCACACGCGGCACACGGAAGTGCGTCCCTGTTCCGTGCGCTGTTTTCACGCACCCATTGACTTCAAAGGGTGCGTGATGAGCAAAAAACAGGCAAATATAGGACATGTCGTGAGTTTTACGCTGCATGAAAATCACGGGCAGTCTGAACGGCACCATTGACTAACATAGGTCCGCGCTATTCGTCTGAATAAGCCCTAAGTCTGTTTTCTGCTATCATTGTTTATATATACTGTATATATATATATGTGTATATATATATATATATATATATATATATACATACATAGAAATTAAGGGATGTCAAGTATTTATAGAATAGCAAAAACAACATCTACAGAGTGAGGGGAGATACAGACGGACGTTGCGTTTTTGCGCGTGCAAACAACGCAGCGTTTTGCGCGCGCAAAAAACATTTGACAGCTGCGTGTGTCATCCGTGTATGATGCGCGGCTGCGTGATTTTCACACAGCCGCCATCATAGAGATGAGGCTAGTCGACGCCCGTCACTGTCCAAGGTGCTGAAAGAGCTAACTCTTTCAGCACCCTCGACAGTGAATGCCGAACACAATATCGAAAAACCTGTTGAAAAAAAAGAAAAAGTTCGTACTTACCGAGAACTTCCCGGCCGTTGCCTTGGTGAAGCGTCCTTGGTGACGCGACTCTCGACATCGGGCCCCACCTCCCTGGATGACGCGCCAGTCCATGTGACCGCTGCAGCCTGTGCTTGGCCTGTGATTGGCTGGAGCTGTCACTTGGACTGAATTGTCATCCCGGGAGGTCAGACTGGAGGAAGACGCCGGGAGTTATCGGTAAGTCAGAACTTCATTTTTTTTTCTACAGGTTCATGTATATTGGGATCGGAAGTCACTGTCCATGGTGCTGAAACAGTTTAACTATCTCCTGACGTCGCGTACCGATAATTTCGGTTCGGTTCGCTTGTCCGGCTTCGCTCATCGCAAAGACACTCCGTTTGGATGTTCGGAAACAGAAAAGCACGTGGTGCTTTTCTGTTTACATTCATCCTTTTGACAGCTGGTGCGCTGTTTCAGTCGGTTCGCACGGAAGTGCTTCCGTGCAACCTGCGTGGTTTCCACGCACCCATTGACTTCAATGGGTGCGTGATGCGCGAAATACGCAGAGTTATTGAACCTGTCGCGCTTTTTGCGCAGCAGACAAACGCTGCGCAAAAAGCACGGACTGTCTGTACTGCCCCATAGACTTGTATTGGTCCATGCGTGCCGCGTGAAAACCACGCTTCCCGCACGGACCGAATACACGCTCGTGTGAATCCCCCCTGAGTCACATGAAAAAAAACATATTGCCTCACCTGGGTTGGACTTCTCTGTAAGAAGAGACTTTGTCCAATTATTCACTTATGAGTCTTTATCATTTTTAACCTGGACTGGTTTATTTTGCCTATTTGATTCTCAGAAGTTCTTTGCTCCAACAATGCTGAAGTTCATGGAAGTCATTCTTTATTTACTCTTGTGTACAACTTTACAAAATTGTAAGAAGAACATTGCGCTGTGTGTGAACTTTTACTTGTCTCTGTGGACTACAATATTTATATATTTTCTCATAAAGACCTTGCGCTCCTTTGATAAAGATCAGTTAGAGTAGTCATTGTTAATGCTTTGTGTTGTTACATGTGAGCTGGATCTGAAGGAAGAAATGGGATTACAGTCCCTGAGTAATTGATGCTGTGGGTCTTGGTAGTTGGTAAATAAATTACCATCTTGGATTATGGGTCTAGAGATCACATACTATAGATGTCTAGCTGATGATGGGAATGATCAAAAACAGACTCCTGTATTGCCTCCTTTAATTACCTCATGACTGGAGTATTTTTGGACCATAATGAGCCGACTTGGACATATTTATCGAATAAAATCTGTCATAAAGTGGCATAAGGTGAATTGCAGTGCAGCATATTTATCAAATACATGGACCATTTTTCCTCTCGCATTCAAAGAGCTATAACTTTTTTATTTTTCCTTCGACATAGCTGTATGAGGACTTGTTTTTTGCGGGATTAGTTGTACTTTTTAATGGCACCATTTTGGGGTACATATCATTTTTTGATTAACTTTTATTAACTTTTTTTTGGGGGGGAATAGAAAAAAACCCTGAAATTCTGCAATTGTTCTATGCGTTTTAAATTGATGCCGTTCACTGTGGGGTGTAAATAACACATTACCTTTAGGGCTTATTCAGACGAACGGGATATACGCCCATGCAACGCGCGTGATTTTCATGCGCGTCGCACGGACCTATATTAGTCTATGGGGCTGTGCAGGCAGTTGCGTGATTTTTACGCAGCGTGAGTCCGCTGCGAAAAACTCACGACATGTCCGTTCTTTGTGTGTATTTCGCGCATCACGCACCCATTGAAGTCAATGGGTGTGTGAAAATTACGCATGCCACACGGAAGCACTTCCGTGGGACGCGCGTGCTTCGCGCAACAGCAGTAAAAGAATGAATGAAAACAGAAAAGCACCACGTGCTTTTCTGTTTACAAACATCCAAATGGAGTGTCATAATGATGGCGGCTGCGCGAAAACCACGCAGCCGCGCATCATATGGGGATGACACACGGAGCTGTTAAGTACCTTTTGCGCACGCAAAACGCTGCGTTTTTTGCGTGCGCAAAACGCACACGCTCGTGTGAATCCGGCTTCAGTCTTTGGGTCGGTACGATTACGATGATATTACATATCTAGAGGTTTTTTATGTTTTACGACTTTTGCACAATAGAAACACTGTTGAACTAAAATTATATATTTTTGCATCGTCGCTTTCCAAGAGCCGTCATTTTTTTTATTTTTCTGTCAATGTACTCATATAAGGGCTTGTTTTTTGCAGGACAAGACGTAGGCTTGATTGGCACAGTTTTGGGGTACATGGAACTTATTTATTAACTTTTATTCTGACTTTTTTGGGGGGCAATAGAAAAAAATAGCAATTTCGCAATTGTTTTTTGCGTGTTTTTTTTTTACTGTGTTCACCTTGCGGTTTAAAATACATATTAACTTTATAATTTAGGTTATTATGGTCGCGAAGATACCATAATATGTGTACTTTTATTTATTTTTTTACACTTTTACTAAATCAAACAACTTTTTATGAAAAAAAAGGTTTTTTAGTTTTTTTTTACTGTAATTTTTATTAATAATTTTTATTTCACATTACTTACTTATTTTTTTAGTCCCACTAGGGGACATTACTATGCGATCTTTAGATCGCTTCTATAATGCTTTGGTATACTCAGTATACCAAAACATTATCGCCTGTCAGTGTAAATATGGCAGGCAATCTATTAGAACGTGCCTAATAGGCATATGCCCAGGGCAGACCTGGGGGCTTTTATCAGGCTTCCGGCTGCCATGGCACCCCATCGGAAGACCGCGATTGCATTTGCGGGCCGCCGATGGGTGAGAGAGGGAGCTCCCTCCCTCTGTAAATGATTTACATGTTGTGGTCGCTATTGACAGCAACATTTAACGGGTTAAACGGCCGCAATCTATGTAAACTTTGATCGCGGTCGTTGGAGCAGGAGCCCGACTGTCATCATACAGCCGAGCCCCGGCTTCAGCCTGCACGGGACAGTCGTGCAGGACTTAGACTAGGCCGCCGTGACAGAGCGACGGCCTAGCCTAAGGCTCCTTAGTGACTGCTGTGAAAGGCATATTGGTGGTCACTAAGGGGTTAAAGGTCCATCCCATTTGGATCCAATGACTTTCCACTAGGGTCTATTACTTATGGGATGATTCACAAATAACCTATTAGGCCTTATTGATGATATATCCTGTGTGTACAATGATAACAATAAGGACTATGATGAAATGAAAAGTGGACATGTAAATGTATATAGATGGAGGGTGGGCCCTCAGAATCATCTCCTCCGGTGGGCCCAAGGAACCCCAGTCTGACGCTGGCAGACGGAGTCGCTATGGTACAGAAAGGTATAATTTGGGCCTGTGCAATTTATGGGCACAGTATTACAATTTTTTTTTTGTTATTTGGCTATCCAGGAGAATTTGTGTTTTTTGTGATAGATAGGACATTACTAGATTTGCCTCTTTAAAAGTTTGCGAGTAGTATTGTGCACAGTTTTGGGCACCAGTCTACACGATGACATAGCAGAGCTGGAGTGGGTTCTGAGGCAGATGACCAAGTTTCTTGATTGAATGAGAAGATGGCAATACCAAGAAAGATGATCAAACTTTAGTTATTTAGTTGTGAAGAGAGACGACTTAAGGTCAATCTAAGAATAAGTATATTCATGTACAATACAGAGATCTACAGCATTTAATGATCTTTTCATACCTAGGCCTTAAGACGTAGGTTTATGCATGAACACAAGAGGGTTTTGTTCTTTGTAAGAGCAGTGAAACTATGGAACATTCTGCCTATGACATACTTGTTATTCATTGTCACTAGTCACTTGTGACTTTTTAATTTATAGGAAAGGATTGAGATCATGAGAAAGTTGCGGTAAATCCGTGATTCTATCGTGACTATTGATCGACCAAAAGTCGCAGTGGAGCTCTAGCCTCAAATGTCCAATGTTCATGCACTGCTTACACGATTTCTTTGGCAGTACAGTAGACATACCTCCCAAGCTGCCTATTTTGAGCAGGAAGGTCCGAGACTAAAGCATATTGGCTACTCACATAATACTTCCAGCTAGAGGATTAAATGATCTCTGGTGGGGGAGTACTGTATGTTCTGGCCCGGCTATGTGGACATTATGATAGATCTACTGCACTGGCACTGTTATGGAGACACTGACTAGCTCTGTTATGCCAACATTATGGGGACATTTTGGTTAGATTTTTTTTATGAAGCCACTATAATGGTAGTACTTGTCCTGGCTTTGTTGAGGGGGCACTTTGGCTGGTACTCATAAGGGGGCCCTTAGCTGTATATGAGAATATTGTGGCTGGCTCTTATAGGACTCTAAGGCTAGCATTGTTGTATAGCCCTGTGCCTGGCAATTTCCTCTATAATATATATCGATGTCAGTTACATATTTGCTCATCTTATGGCTGGAGCAAGGGACTTCTGTTTTAACAACCTGTACTACTGTATTAATAGCATACAATTGAACAGTGTCGGGCTTGGGTATATTGGTCGCACCAGAGGAAATTATTTAATAAGTTATTTGTGAATCCACCCTAGACACTAGTGGCAAATAAATGGCTCTAGGGTCAGCTCAAAAGGCGGTATCTTCTGCCGGACCTCTGGGGTCCAATAATGAGTCACAGCCCGGGCCCACCTGAGGATCTTCAGGAACACCAGTGACCCTGTCTATGAATAACATATTTGTTGACAAGGAGTTCTGTTAAATTTGTATAGTCTGTTTTTTACTGTGAGTTAGTATAGCTTGTATGGTATACATTAACAGATTACTGATGATCATCACGTTTTATTTAAAAAATATATATTCATCTTAAAATTTAAATTCAATTTGGCCACCCACAATTCAATGCAATACAGCACAGTTTAAAACATTAACTTCTCTGTAGGACCTATAGTGCTATTTATCCTTATCGCCCCAGATCACGATTAGAATTCCAGAACTGCAGTGAAGAATGGCACATAAATCCAGCACTAGGAGACAAAGGGTAGTGGCTGTAACGCTGCATTTCAATCATTGTTTTTTCTTTTAAAGGAAAATAATTAGTCAGTATACTGCACTAAGGTTTTATTACTGACATTTTCTGGAGGAATCAGTGAATTATGCATTTGTTTTAAAGTGGCGTACAAGCATATGTCTGCTGTGATAACATGAAACCTCCCAGAATGACAGCAGATTACCTTGTCGGTCACATCCACCACTTTCACATTTCTTTCAGGTGTTCTGACACTTTAATGTTTCAATATTGAGAAGAAAACTTTTACATCTTGTTCTACATCGTTTCAGATACAGAGATAAAATACGCTCTAAAATGGGGTTATAGAGCAGCGCTTATGTAGATAAATATGAGCCAATAAGAGTGTTGTAAAGACTGAGCTGGGATGTAGTGCCATCATCTATTTCAATTCTATCATTTATGTAAATGCAGTATATACTAGAGCCCCGTGTTTTGGTTCACATTTTTCGTCCGTTTTTAGGTTTGCCTATTTTTATTTATAGAGTATTTTAATAGACATAATAATAAAGGCTTTACATAGTACATCAGGTCCTCCTATACCTATTTTATCTAATTAATAAGTAAAAATAAGGTTATGTTGGGAGATGTTGTTTCATAGACTGAAATCCCACCACCTATCATCTCACCGCAGATCTTACAAGTGTTAGAGTATCCTCCTTTTAGGTGATAGGCAACGGCTATAGAAGTCCGGGTCAGTCAGAGATTCCAAATTGTTCAGCACACTGGAGAGTTTTAACTCAGAGACCAGTTGATAATTTGTCAAAGTGCTTGCTCTGAAGAGCCGAAGCCGTGTAACTTTATTTATACCCATTGTATGTTTCCTCATTAACATAGCAGGACTCAAACATTAACCTATTACAACAACACATTCTAAATTTCTATTGGCTATTAGGAATTAACCAATAAGCATTACACAGCGGCTGAAGCAGGACCGGCCTTACCATAGATGGTGCCCCGTGAAAAATTATCTTTCGGCGCCCCACCCCATCATAAAAAAAATGCCACATAAAAAAGTATAATGCCCCCCCCACAGTATAATGCCCTATAGTGTCCCAGCACAGTATAATGCCCCTTTAGTGCCCATCATACAGTATAATAATATTTAATAATATAATATATTATAACCCCTTCAAGGACACAGTATTTTGTCCTCTAATTGTGCCCACATAGTATTATGACCCCTAAGTGCCACACACAATATATTGCCCCTTGTGGGGCCCCTACACAGTATAATGTCCGCTTAGTGGCCTCCACACAGTACAATGCCCCCTCCCCTGGCTGCCACACACAGCCCCCCCTTGTAGATAGTGCCCCCCTGTAAATTGTGCCATACAGTCTCCCTGTAGACAGTGCCATAATCCTCCACCTCCTTCTTGTAGAGAGTGCATACAGACCCCCACCTCACCCTTGTAGACAGTACCCCCAAACAAAACATTTTTCACTCACCTAGGCCCCGTTCTGACGACAAACTGAGCTGCTCCATGATGGGATTCTTGCGTAGGCCTGCGTGATTCTGTAGCCTAGTACAGAGTTTTCCAAACTTTTCTAACTCGAGGCACCACTGGGAAATTTTTTTTTCGTCAGGGCACCCCTTTAAAAAATTCTGTAGAGAAAGACAGAAAACGGCTAAAAACAATTTCAGGAATTTTTTATGCAGATTTTGAAGTGACAGCGCTCTCATGCCCGGTGCCGCCGCCAGCAGCTGCTATGGCTGCTACAGCAGTAGCGACGCTACTGAGAGTAGCGCCCGGGCGGAAAGGCAGCTGCTGGGCCTGGGCGCTTCTGAAACACAAGCAGGGGAAAGGAGCCAGCGCAACTCCCCCTTCCTCCTGCTAGAGTGAAGCGCTCTGTGCAATGGCACAGGTTGCACACCCCTAAGGCCGGCCCTGGGCTGAAGTCCCCTATAGAAAGGAAATGCCTATATGTTTGGGGCATGAGCTAGAACTAGTCTAAAACCGGTTTTAGGGACTTTGGTCTAACTCAATAAACATGTTTACTTTAACTGATGTAACCCTGTATATGTGATGACATGAACACATTAACTCTACTATTACATTTCCCCCAGACATCATCATAAGGGTGTTCTCTAGGTTTAACCACCCTTATTACTTTTGAAGCCCCTTTCTTTAAGTATTTAAGCATATGTGGAGTGTATACAAGTACACATTTTACTAATACATAGACAGCATGGCAGAGAAGCAATTTTTGAAACACAGACTGTACTATACCCATTATCCAGACTGCAAGGTCCTTAAACCAATTAGCTGGATTGAGGAAGGAAAAGGTGTTTTCCCTCTATGAATCCTGGCTATTCTTCCTTTCCATATTTTGATCTACGAATATGGAACAGGAATTACTTACAAGCACATGGAATGAGACTGGTATGGCTAAATTTGGCATAGATTTAGCTGCAATGGGTGCATGAGTGCATATCCAACAGTTTGTCACGTTGTCCACTAAATCCTTATGGAGAGTCTGATGGTGTTTGATGAACTTGTTGTCCCAGTCTTCCTACAATACGTAATTCAGCGTTCCCACCATGGGTAACACCAACACCAACCCTGTCACTGGCAACATCAACATGAGAAACATAATCCAATGCTTCTGGGTTCAAAATCTTTTTGCAGTGACTGACGTGTACCCAGTTATATTTTTCTTGTAATTTGACTGACATTGCAGTGGTCAGTTGGACCTGGTATGGTCCGTCAAAATGGCGCTCAATACTTTTTCTCACGTGTCTTTTAAGTACTACCGAATCTCCAGGTAGCAACTTCTGACTCCCTTCTCTAGAATCTGGGTCTGGAATTGAAGAAAATACAAATTTATGTGTCTTAGTCAACTGTTGATGTAAAGCGCCGACATAAGATGGGAGATCTGCATGGTTAGCCTGCATCTGCTGTAGGAAATACAGTCTGGTTTGCGGGGCCCTCCAAAGAGTTTCTCATAAGGTGACAAATTTGTCTTTCGGTTTGGGGTGTTGCTGATAGTATATGGGGCTATTGAAAAGCATTCAGTCCATAGATTCTTAATTTCTATCATAGCTTTCTGGATTTTTTAATTCAACTTGCCATTTAGCCTCCCTACCTTCCCACTACTCTAGGGGTGGTAGGGTGTCTGGAACACCTGCAAAATTCATAGGGACTGAAGTATTTCCTGCAATATCTGTCCTGTGAAAATGGGTCCTCTATCACTTTCAATGACTTCTGGGACCCCATATCTACACTACTTCACTAAGAAGCTTTTTTGTTGTGGTTTTAGCATTTGCATTCTATACCGGCCAGGCTTTTGGCCAATCAGAAAACAGGTCTACACATACCAGCACATATTCATACATTCCTATCTTTAGCAGTTGCATGTAGTCAATCTGCAGTTGCTGAAACGGGCAGTCTGGTAGAACGGGTACATTGAGGGAACATATCATCCACCCTTGCACAAACCTTGTTGCTGCATTGTTGAACCCTCTGGCCAACCAAGTAGTAGAGACTAAGTTGCACATCATTTCCTTAGACTGGTGAGTAGGCCCATGAGCCAGATAAGTCATTATAGAGTATAAAACCCTTGGGAGACAGGTTAGCTTACCACAGCGCCAGACACCTTCCTTATCTGGTTCTACTCCCTACTTTCCCCTTGTTTCTGTAAATTAAACAATAAAGAGAGTTCCACCCCATGGCTGGGGGTATTGGCAGTGCGCAGGTTCACCATTACCTCTATCAGAGGCAGCAGTGCCGCCGCCTTAGCTGCAGCGTCTGCTCTCCTGTTACCTACCGCCTCAGGAGTAGTTTCTTTAGTATGGGCTTTTACTTTGAGCATTGCTTCCTTTGTTGGGATCTCTAAAGACTTGAACAAAAGGGCTACTGCTTCTGCATTCTTGATTGACTTACCCGAGGATCCAACAAAATTTCTGCTATGCCAGATAGGCACAAAGTCATGGGCGATCCCAAAGGCATACCTACGGTCAGTGTAGACATTAGCAGTCTTACCTTGTGCCAGTCCACATGCTTGAGGAAGCGCCATCGGCTCCGCCTCCTGAGCAGATTTGCCTGGAGAGAGTGGTTTCTGCACAATTAGTAGTTACAGCGTATCCTGTATTTGCATCTCTATTCTGGTGGTATCTAGATCCATCTACAAAAAAAACTCAAAGTCTGCATTAGAAATGGGTATTTCAACAACATTTTCAAGTCCCTTGGTTTCACTTTCCATTATCTCTAAGCAGTCATGTGAGTCAAATAATTCTGTCGCCCCACACCCCCCCCCCCCCATGTTCAAAATTTGCTGTTTTTGCTCCTCTGTCTCTATACCCTCTTTTGAGAGAAAGGAGGAAGTGTTGCTGGATTTAGAACCGAGCATCCTTTGATTGTGAGATGAGAGGGGGAGAGAAGAGCAGACTCATACTTGGTGAGTCTTGCAGCAGAAAGGTGTTTTGTTTGAGCCCTGTGTAATATCTCGGTTGCAGCATGTGGGGTCATAAGTGTCAAAGGGTGATCTAACACATTGTCTGTGGATTTATCAAGCACTGCACAAACACAGGAAGGTGAGCCTCGAGCAACTAAATTAAGACGGGAGGAGTAATATGGAAGAGGTCTTTGTTTACCTCTATGAGTTTGTGTGAGGACAACTTGCGAATGTCCTTGAGTCTCAGGAACAGACAGTGTAAAGGGTAGGTGGTAACTGGGGAGACCTAGTGCAGGAACCGAGGTTATAGCAATTTTAAGGTCATGGAAAGCCTGAATGGCTTGAGTATCGAGATGGAAAGAGTCTGTATTTATACAGTCATATAGAGGCTTTAAAAGTTTGGACGCATGGGGTATCCACTCTCTAGAGTATCCTATCAATCCAAGGAACACTCTTAGATTTAGTTGCTGAAAAACCTGCTGAACTGCTTTTGTATGCTAGCTGGTAATATGTTGTGTACCGTGTGAGATACAATGTCCGAGAAATACTATGGTATCAAGACACAACTGCGGCTTAGATTTGGATGGTTTACAACCTTTTTTTGAAAAAAAATTAATCTGTAAAAGACTGAAAGAGTCAATAAGACATTGCTGGGTGGTTTCGCTAAAGATCAACAAGTCATCTATGTACTGCAGGAGTACTATGGTGTAGTGTAGTGGAGTCCAGTTTTGTAGTACTGACTGTAATGCCATTGAATACTGATGGGGGGGTTGCTGCTCCCTGTGGTAGGACACACCAACAGTACTATCCGTAGCGTCCATGGCCACGGGCCGTTGGATTTACTCACCTCCCGACGCCCGCAGCCATGGATCCGTGAGCGCTGGTCCCCATCTCCTTCCTAGGAGACGCCAGTGCTCACTTCCGCTCCGGTCTGCTGTGTCCCGTAGGGTGCGCACGCAAGCTCGTTCCCGGCCTTAAAGGGCCAGCGCGCGCACAAAGGAAATCGTCATCATCATCAACTGCCATGATTTCCTGGTCTATAAGAAGGCCCCAGGCCTTCTGTTCCTTGCCTGAGCGTTGTTAGTTTTCCCAGTCTGTCTTGGTCCCTTAGTGTTTCCCGTTCCAGTTGTTACCCGTGCCTTGTTACCTGTTCCTGTATCCCGAGCTGTTCTTGTCCCTGTGCCTATTAGTGTCGGAGTCGTGTCACGTCCTGTGTCATATGCCACGTCCGGAGGAATCCGCCACGTCCTGTGTCATCTGCCACGTCCGGAGGAATTCGCCACGTCTGGCGCAACCTGTGGCTTCTGTGTCATCTGCTATGACCTGTGTCATCTGCCACGTCCAGAGGAACTTGCCACGTCTGGCACAACCTGTGGCACCTGTATCATTGTTTAGAGTTACCTGCTGCACCCTTCTCCATCTATACCAGAGCTGCGGCCACTGTCTGGACTATCCAGGTAGCCTTGTGCGGGACATTGTATTGTTGGGGTTTCCTGTTTGGCCAGCTGCCTCCCCGCTACGGCGGTACAGCCTAGTGGGTCCACAAACCCGCTATGTGACACCTATCCTGCTGGGTCTGCCATGGCTTTGCCTACACTCCCCGGTTCTTGGCTGGAGTTCCGGAGAAGTTCTTCAATGGAAATGCCCTGTCCAGATCGTTTGAGACGTAAGACACGGTGGAGTCTCTTCAGACTATCATAGACCCGTCCTGCATTGTCACTGCTAATTCTCTGCAGGTTAGAGACAGCCCTCCGAGGAGGACTTTTGTTCGGTTGGCAGATAGGAGAAGAATTCTCCGCTGGGGACACAGTTCTAAACTGGCTGGGCACGCTGGTGTCCGCAAAACCCGAGACCTGATTGCTCGTCACTTCTGTTGGCCCACGCTACCTAAAGATGTTCTGGACTTTGTCTCTTCTTGCACAGTGTGTGCTTCTAACAAAGTTACTCACTCCAACCTCTGCCTGTACAAAATACCCCCTGGCAGCACATTGCAATGGACTTTGTCACAGACCTTCCCCCCTCAGCAGGATGCAACACTGTCTGCGTGGTGGTGGACTGGTTCTCTAAGATGGCACATTTTATCCCGCTGACCGGCCTACCTTCTGCTCCCCGACTGGCGAGTCTCTTCATTCAACACATCTTTCGCTTGCGTGGCTTGCCTCTTTACTTTGTGTCTGACCGGGAGGTTCAGTTTACCTCAAAGTTCTGGAGAGCTCTCTGTAAACTCCTGGATGTGAGATTGGACTTTTCCTCAGCCTATCACCCCCAGACCAATGGGCAAGTTGAGAGGATCAACCAGATCATGGAGAATTATCTCCGCCACTTCATCTCTTTACAGCACGGGAACTCAGTACAACTTCTTCAATGTGCTGAGTTCTCGTACAACAACCACACAAGTGAATCCACCACTCCACTCCATTTCACATTCTGTACAGTCAACATCCTAGACTCCCTCTTCCAGTGTCGACTACATCTCAGGTACCCGCTGCTGACTCTGCATATGGGGACTTTCTGCAAATCTGGCAACAGACCCGGTCCTCTATTTTGCTGGCAGTCGATCGCATGAAGCGAAAGGTAGATGCAAAGAGAAAAGAGCTGCCTCAGTATCTTCCGGGTACCAAAGTCTGACTATCCTCTCGGAACATTAGTTTGAAGGTGCCTTCATACAAGTTTGCTCCCAGGTTCCTTGGTCCTTTCGAAATTCTGCAACAGATAAACCTTGTCTCCTATAAGCTGCGCGTGCCTCCTACCCACAGAATCCCCAACTCCCTGTCCCTCCTGAAACCAGTGGTCCTGAACCGCTACAGCAAGACTTCTAGTTCCACAGTTGCTCCCAGCGGTTCTTCTGATGTGTTCGAGGTGAGGGAGATCCTGGACTGCAAAAGGGTAGGAGGAAGGACTTTCTATTTGGTGGACTGGAGAGGGTTTTGTCCTCAGGAGAGGTCCTGCGAGCCTGAAGAGAACCTCAGTGCTCCTGCTCTCATTAAGAAATTCCTCTCTTGCTCTGGCCCCAAGAAGAGGGGGCGTAAGAGGGGGGATACAGTAGCGTCCATGGCCACGGGCCATCAGGTATACTCACCTCCCGACGCCCGCAGCCATGGATCCGTGAGTGCTGGTCCCCATCTCCTTCCTAGGAGACGCCAGCGCTCACTTCCGCTCCAGTCTGCTGTGTCCCATAGACCTTTTTGGAACTTTTAATATTTTTTTTCTTTCTTTTACACCATGTTTTTTCACTGTAGCTGGAGCTGCACAGCAGCCCCAGTTACAGGGGAAATCAGCCCTCTCATAGTGACGATTGTCACTAATAGGGCTGTGCTGGGTCTAGTTAGACCCAGCAGCAGTCTGTCACTAACGGCACCCGGCGATCATGTGACCAGTCACATGAACAACGGGAGGAATAGAGACAGCGCCGCTGCTGCTGTCTCTATTCCTATACACAGCGTTCATTGAGCGCTGTGTACAAGTAATCAGAGAAACAACCTAACCAAAACCTCACACCAAAAAATGGCGTATACTGGGGTCCCTTATAGCATATAGAAATAGAAACGAACCGTAATGGGACATAACCCTTAGAAAATTTATGTACTCGAATAATAAAAGTACAAAAAATCTTTATTAAATATAATGACAAAATAACAAATAATGAAAAAAGAGATATGATACGACATACACGGAGACATATACAACAGGGTCAGATGAAATAGACCATGACCAACAGAATCAACCGTCCACTAATGAACAAAAACACGCTCAAATACTAATAAAACAGTTTATAAGCTCAGGGGTGTGGGGAGGTAAATCCCACACATAGTGTAGTGCTATCAGCTAAAGATGATGATATACAAAAATATATAAATATAATCATAGCCTACACAATGTATAGTAATTAAGTATACATGAGATAGTATATAGTAGTGCATAGAAAGTGCATCTGATGACGTGCATAGATAATATAACGGCTCGAGTAGCCAAGAAAAGTATAACTACCGCAACTTAAACACAGAAGCACAATAATATGGAAGCTACAAGGGCTGAAAGGACATGCACATACCCTGAGACATGGTGGAGAGCGTGAATGATCAGAAGGATGGATGGGTGAACAAGCGCCTCGACGCGCGTTTCGCCCTGTAGACCGGCTTCAGGTCTGCCATGGTGTATAAAGAGAAATAAAAGCTGACTGCCCTCCTGGAGTGGCACACTGAGAAAGGCATTAGCAAGGTCCACTACGGTGAAGCAAGTAGATGTTGGGTATACATGTGACAAAAGGGTATGTGGGTTGGGGACTAAGGGAGTGTTGATAATGATGACAGCATTAATAGCTCGTAGGTCAAGGACCATACGGTATACTTGGGGCTTTCCTTTTTCCCCCTTTTTTTTTTTTACTGGGAACAAAGGCGTGTTGTAAGGTGAGTTACAGAGGCGTATAATACCTTTGGTTAGGTATTCTGTAAACTGTTTGTCAATACTATCTTCCTGTGCCATGCTAAAGGCATATTGGCTCACCCGGGGTGCATGAGAGCCAGGTTTAACGTGAACCACCGCAGGCGGCACTTGAAGTTTTCCTACATCTGTACCACCTTGTGCCGATAAACACTGAGGGACTTGTGACAAGGTCGTGTCATGTAAAGTAATTTTGGGGATGTGTTCAGCCATATACAATACAGAACAGACAGATGAAAGTTGTTTGTTAGACAGGAGGCTAGAAAATGTAACACCATTCGGAGTATATTCAATGACCGCTTGGATGGCAGACAAAATGTCAGAGCCCAACAAATTGACAGGGCATTTATCAGAGACTAAAATTTTCCAACTATTTGCTGCGTGTCATGTAAAGTGGCCATTATTGGTTTATTTACCAGAAGAGGCATATCAACTCCTCCAAGTCCCACACTGCTAATTGAATGTTCAGAAAGCAAATAGGATGGCACCTCACTATCCCTGAAAATTGTTCTGGCTGCCCCGTTGTCCACTAAGCAAAGGATAGGCTCACCTCCTGGTAAAGTGAGTGTGGTGGAGATGGGGCTATCTTCCTCCTGGAGAAGGATGGCTAAAAGAGGGTGGGGCTGGACATCCTGGTTGCCTATCTGCTATCGCGGGTTAGGTGGTTTCTGAACTCAGCTAGGGCGGGGCTGGATGCATGTTTTCTGGTAATGCCCCTTCTGACCACAGTTGTGGCACTTAATTTGACTGAGGTCATGTCCCTTATTGTAGTTGTTCCCATTGTACCCCCTATTTCTTTTCCCCTGCTCTCTAAAATTTGGTCTACCTCCATTTGTACTTTGGGCTACTAAGATAGTTGCTGCTGCTTTCCTATCGTTTTCTGTTTCAATATCTCTACATACTGTCATGAGATCTTCAGACCTCATTGATCTGTATTCTGAACGAATTTTTAACAATTTGTTTTTGGTGTTCTTAATTGATCCCTCACCCAGCCTGACCCAGCCTGACCCAGCACATATCCCATGTCCTGCCAAGTAATAACCAAACATGCATAATAGGTGGTCACCTCTTCATCCTTTTTCTGGACTACATCCGGAAGTCTATCCTGGCTAAGTTCTCTCTTGGCTATCGCACATCGTTCAATTATGGCCATAAAGTCCACTCCTGACTTTAAAGTGGTTATGTCGGGTGGGACTTCTTGCCCTGCTGGTATCTAAGCGTGGATTTGATTAGACAATGGTTCTCCTCCCACTGATCGGACTAGGGAATCTAAGTCCTCTAAGTGTCACTGATATGCATTATGTACCCTATCTTGAAAAGGGGACTGGATCTTTGTAAGGATTAGGCATTCCCTTTATTATGGACAACTGGTCTTTGGGACTTCAGGGTTGATTATTGGCGACCTGTCGTTCCACAAAAGTTGGTTGACCCCCTGCATCATCAGCCTCGCGGACCACATGGGTGCGAGTTATGATGGGCTACTAAGCAAGTTTCCCTGGCCCATCTGGCCGGGAATCATGGCAACTAATGCAAAAAGTCTGCGGTAGGTGGGTTCTGATGTCCACAGCGAGGACATGTCCATCCTTGCAGACCCTCAGGTTAGACTGGATACAATGCAGGTTTTGGGTATGAAGGAGGAGTCGACACTGCACCTGTAATTATGCCATCTACTCCTGTCACACCACTGTACATATGCATTCATTTTCTTTCAATATCCTTGTATCCCCCTTCACATATCTTTTTAGACACTCTACAACATTCATTTACCATATCTTCACATTAATTATCTTTTATCCACCCATTACATTCAGTGCAAAATGTATCCCTCCTGTGCTTGACAAAGACATCCTGTCTTAGGCATGCAAGCTTTCTTAAAATTTTTCCAGTGATTCCGCAAAGCTCATTTGCCTGAGTAGTTTTGAACCACTTGAACAGCAGTCACTTCATCAGCAGTTGCACTCCTGACTGTTTGTTGCCCATTATGGCCAGTAATAGGCAATTTTATTTAGACTCCCATCACACAGACACCGTCTAATCTAAACTGGTTCACAACTGCTACTCAGATCAATCTAGCAGTCGGATATCCCTTTCTTTGGTCTCTGACTACACGATACATCAACCAGGCAGCGATTCATCCAGATGAAAACTATTATCCGGATTAAAACCCTCTGTGCAGTGTGGGTCCATCCACCTCCAACTGGTGTTGCAATAATCAACCATGGATTTATTCCCAATAACCTTCTTCTAAATCAACAATATTACGTGTACAAATTGGGTCTTCTGTTCAACAGAGAGCGTAAGATCTTCCTGCGGTTAAATAACTAAAGGGCATTTCTACTGCAATAGGTAAAGATACAATATGGAGATTTATCCTCATGTAACTTTTATTTCCTAGCGTATGAATCTGTCCATTTGGATAACACGGTGAATCATATACTCTTTTCAATATCCAATATTTACCCCGTATACATTTAAACAAAACACTACACATACAATCCCGACACCAGGTGATACATCTCTGTTGCACATATACTCCAACCAAGACGGTGGGCAGGTGGTTGTAGTCACTAGTACCGTACTTACATCGGTCATCAGACAAAGTGCAATAACCCATAAGAAACAACGGTTTTTACTTAGGGTATGTTCACACGGCCTATTTACGGACGTAATTCGGGCGTTTTACGCCTCGAATTACATCCGAAAATGCGCCTCGATAGCGTTGACAAACATCTGCCCATTGAAAGCAATGGGCTGACGTTTGTCTGTTCACACGAGGCGTATATTTACGCGTCGCTGTCAAAAGACGCCGCGTAAATAGAGGCCCGCGCCAAAGAAGTGTCATGTCACTTCTTCAGACATAAATGGAGCCGTTTTCCATGGACTCTATGGAAAACCAGCTCCAGTTACGTTCGTAAGGTACGCGGCCTTTAAGCGCATGCCGTTATGGCTGAAATGACGGGGCTGTTTTCTCCTGAAAACAGCCCCGTAATTTCGGCCGTTACGGACGCTGCCGTGTGAACATACCCTTACCGTGATCTTGTGTATTGTTCAGTGTCGGCCGTTCAGTCGCTTTTTGACGGTATTTAGGAGGTCAAACCTGACCGCATTCTCCACCAATTTTGTTAGAGTATCCTTCTTTTAAGTGATAGGCAACGACTATCGAAGTACGGGTCGGTAAAGGATTCCAAATTGTTCAGCACATGTTTTAACACAGAGACAAGTTGATAGTTTGTAAAAAAAAAAGACATATACTGTGTCCATAGCCATTATAGTGCCATCACTACTGTGCCCCAGAGAGTTATAGTGCCACCAATACTTTGCCCAGAGTTATATACCATGCGCTAGAGAGTTACAGTGCCACCAATACTTTGCCAAGAGATATATACTGTAATGCCATGGCCAAGGGCTGCCAGGTTTGCTTATCTCCTGATAGCCGCAGTCATGGATCAGTGAGCGCTGGTCCCCATCTCCTCCTCAGGATACGCCAGTGCTCACTTCTGCTTTGCTCTGCTGTGTCCCGTAGGGTGCGCGTGCACGCTCGTGCCCGATCTTAAAGGACCAGCTTGTGAACGTGAATTAAGACCAAATTAGCCCATGAGCACCCTGGATTATAAGAAGGGCTCTGCTCCTTCCCGCATTGCCTGAGCATTGTTGTCATTACCCTAGTTTGCCTCTGCAAATGGTCTCCTAAGTGTCTTCCAGTTTCCAGTGTTTCCTGTCTCTGCTACCTGTAACCTGTATCCTATGCTATCCTGGTCAAGTGCCGTATTGAGTTGGAGTCGTGCGGCACTTTGTACCACGCCTGTCCTGCTACACCACACCTGGTGCCTGCCTGCTGCCTAGTCCCATCCGAGCCTGTCTTGCTATTGTCTGAAGCTATCACAGGTACACCTATATGAACTATAGACTTTGTCCTGTGTCCAGTTGGCCAGCTGCCATACTGTTAAGGCTGTACGGCACAATGGGTTCACGCACCCTACGTGACATATACCATGCCCCAGAGAGTTATTGGGCCACGAATATTGTGTCCCAGAGATATGTGACCCCAGAGATATATGTGCCCCAGAGATCTACTGTGCCACCATATGTGCCTTTTGAGATATACTGTTCCACTATATGTGCTCCTAGAGATATGTTGTGTTGCCATATGTGCATCTGGAGCTATGAGTACCAGACCCCTAAATAAATACATACCCTAGATGAGCTACAAATAAATTCACACACCAGACCCCAAAATTAATTGGGACCCCCAGACCGGACTTCACAATAAATTCAGACCCCAGACCAGACCCCTAAATAAAATCAAACCCCAGATAAGACACCTAAATAAATTCAGACACCAGAGCCTAAAAATTAATTCAGACCCCAAACAAACCATAGAATTCAGATATCAGACCCATAAATAAATACAAACCCCAAAACTATTTTAGACACCAGTCCAGACCCCACAAATAATGCAGAACCCAGATCAGACGCCTAAATAATAAATGCTGATGAAAAAAAATAAACAAATGTAATAATGAGAAAAATAAATTAATACTGGGTTGGACTGGTCAAGAAGATTACCAGAGGGTCCTCTGGGACTGTGACACAATAATGGGTCCCAAAGGTCCAGTCAAAGACAACACTTTTTGAAGCTGACTATGGAACCAATGACTTACCACTAGGGCCTATTTCTTATGTGATGATTCTGAAATAACCTACGGTCGAGTCACATGGTTATGACCACCTCCTACTTTTGACGTCAGCAGCGCGTAGCCCATGAAGGAAGTGATGTGTAAAAAGAGTTATAAAAAGGGATGATTATTGGCTTTCGGACCAATGATGGCAGTATTTCTCAAACAGCGCAGTTTGTGAACTGTTCCCATGCTGTTGTAGTGAAAGTGTATCGTGAGTGGACAAATAGCATGACTGGGGATAACCGATGTGGAAACTGCGGAGCACCACGTGCCATTGATGTGGGAGGTGAACGCTCGGCTACAATGGTGCGTGAGGGCCGAATGTCACAAAACAGTTGAGCAGCTCACTGGGAAAATCAACCAGGCGGCTACCAAACGTGTGTCTAAAACAACAGTTCAGCGAACCCTACTGTGTATGGGGCTCCGAACCAGACGGATGGTCACTGCTCCTATGCTAACAAAGGTGCATCTGAAAAAAAGGCTTTCATTTGCACTGCAGTATCAGATTTGGACCACCGATGATTGGCAAAGGGTTGCCTTCTCCGATGAGTCATGTTTTCTGCTTCATCGAACGGATGGACATTGGCGTGTCAGGCGAGAAACACGAGAGAACAAATACCCTGCAGCCATTGCTGGAAGAACACAAGTTGGTAGCGGCAGTGTTTTGGTCTGGGGAATTTTTTCATGGTATTCTCTGGGCCCACTCATCCATTTGGAGGGCACTCTGAACTGATTTGGGTATGAATCCATAATTGCAGATCACATCTATCCATACATGCTGTTTGTCTTCCCTGGGGCAGATGGAATCTTCTAGCAAGACAATGCGACATGTCACACGGCTAGAAATTTCCGGCAGTGGTTTGAAAAACACGACCAAGACTTCCAAGTACTTCCCTGCCCCCCTAATTTGCTTGACTTGAACCCGATTGAACATCTGTGGGACCACTTCAATTGTCTTGTTCGCTATATGGATCCTCCCCATGCACCCTCCAGCATATGTGGGATGCACTGCAGTCAGCATGGCTCCAGATACCTGAGACAACTTACCAGCACCTTATTGATTCACTTCCAGCCTGTCTAGCTACAGTCTGTGCTGTACACAGTGGTTACTCTGAATATTAGCTGGTGGTCATAATAATGTGACTTGACTGTGTATTAGATCTTATTGATGATATGTCCTTTGTGTGTACAATGATAACAACAAAGATTACAATGTGATTATAAGTGGATGTGTGTATTGTTAAAGAAATCATGGCTCAAAATATATTAGACTGAAATTTAGACGACCAACACTCCTCCGAGAATTTATCCATATCCAAATCATAGGTTGTATCGATATATAGGAGAGAAGTAAGAGACACAGACATTGCTTGTATGCTCAAAATTACTCCTCTGAGGTTTTTTTTGCCAAAAACAATTACAATAATATCTTTCAAAAGGGGAATAGGCTTGATTTCAGTCAATCATTTACAATATGACAATAACTCTGATTCAGTCAATAGTATACAATGGGAATTTCATATTGAGCCAATCATAGACATATAAAACATTTCAAATGTAATATCATTTTTCATTGGATGCTTACGTCAAACTTAACACCTGCACATTTTGGCCTCTAAATGGAGGAGTGTGGGAGTAATTTGCAAATATGTATGTGAATGATGGGATATAGACAAATAATTAGGACTGTGATAACTTCATGTCCGGGCGTTCTGCCAGACTGCTAACTACTAACATATCAAGGTTACAGAAGAACATACAGAGATTATATATTTCTTGAAAACAAAGCAGAAATAGGGGGTGGGGTGTCATTGCAGATCTCTGCATAATCCGGCATCCTGCTCGATAATTCATAATCTAATATAATACAGAGAATATAAGAAAATGACCCATCCATCACAGCATGTTCGGTATAGTTGTAGCGTGGTTCTTTATTAATCATTTCCATTAGTGGGACAAAGGATCCCGAGTCCGACACTATGAGTAAATCTGTAAATCAGTGGTTAACATTTCTGGGGCTACAGGTTCAAATTTGACCAGGGTAACATCCACATGCAGTTTGCATAGGTATCCTCTGGGTACTTAAAACTTTTAAATTCCAAAAACATCCTGCTAGGTCATTTGACTTCATATGACCTTTGTCCCTAGTGTATGTGTCTGAAACCTGCTGTGTATACTGTGAGTGGAAAAGACTCCTGAATCCTGCAATAATACCACCGGTTTCAGCATTATACATTAGCAGTGTGGCTAATTGGGTATAGGAGAGGTGTGGAAACAAGGTGATTGGTACTTCATCTCATAAATAGACGGTTAGCTAATGATAAGATAAGATAAGTCTGTGTGCTTACAAAATGTCATAGAATCTCCAATGTCATAGAATCTCATAGAATCTGATGGTTGGGGGCCCCCACCGATGGAAACTCGCCAATCACGAGAACAGGGGTCCCATGTCCCTGGTTTAAATAAAGCAGTGGTAGAGAATGCACACTGATGCTTAATTCAACTCTATGGGACTAACAGAGATAGCTGAGTACAGTACTCTGCTATCTCAATCAGTCCCATAGAGTTGAAGGAGCGGCAACGTGCATGCCCGGCTGCCACTCCAATCAAACGGGGGACCCAGTGCTCCCGTTTTTCTGATTGTTGGGGGTCCCAGCAGTGGGGCCTCCAGCGATCAGACATTTATCACTAGGGATGAATGAATCGATTCTACATGAATCGAATTCTGACCGAATTTCCAAAAAGTTTTGGTTTCTGCGAATTCCCAAACTTTTAAGGTTTGGAGCACTCAAATCACTGCAAAATGGCGCCTGTGACAAGTGCTGGTGCCATTTTACAGATTAGAAAAAGGATCACGTGAAATCGGGTGGGCTCCCTCATAATGGCTTGCAGGCAGCCTTCCAAAAAGGCTTATGATAATCATTGCCTTTACCCATGTTACTGTGACTTTGACATTACAAATATTGGCTTGGCATTAAAGAGTTCGAAAAGGGGTTGGATACAGTCCTTGAAGACACAATAGTCAGACACGAGTTTTCAGGGCAATCGGAGCACTTGCGATTCACGCCAAATTTATTCGGACTGAAAAGAACGGCCGATTCGACCGAATCAGACTCGAAACTAATTTTGAGAAATTCGCTCATCTGTACTTATCACCTATCTTGTGGATAAGTGTCGTTCATGGAAAACTCCTGTAATACTACTACTTTATAAGATCTCTCAATACTATACATGTTTTTGTATTCTTATTCTCCAAAATTTGTTTTCATACGACCGTAACACATAATAGCTTCTGGATTATTGCCTTAACACCTAGATCCCCCAAGGTTCTACTGAACTAAAATTATGTTAACATAGGCTTCTAATTTCGGTCCAGTAGAACAACAGGTGTCCACGGGTTGCAGCTATAATACAAGGAATAAAATATGGCTGTACTGTTTTACGGCTGTGTAAAACTTTTTAAAAACATAGAACTATTTGTTAGTGAAGACTGTGCTCCAGAATATATATAGTTTACATAGTTACTTGTCAGATCAGGTACAAGCTAAATTGTAGATTATTGGTATAACGGAGGCCATATCCCGAAAGCATATTACACAGTTCAATGTGTGGATGTCAAGCTTTATCAATCGTAGCTCATGTTTTTAGGACAACTCACAACCCCCTTGTTTTCTTAAATATAAACCTGCAAAGATGATGTAATGGGTTCTACATGCAGACTATACATCTTATATCACTGTTGGCTGAAGACTTCTTTATAATGCTGAATCATTGAGGACCAGGACACATATGAAGGGACATTTCTTTTCACCCTTGTAACCTAATCCTGGGCACATTACAGAAGTGGAAATCTTTAAAAATTGCAAATCACCCTCACTTGCTTGTCATCTCAAACCTGGCGAATCCGCTCTACCTTTTATTGTGCGCAGACATATGTACATTGTATTATATAGGTAGCATGGCTGCTATGTTTATAACACAAGTAACACAGGAAATATTGTACATACTGTGATTATCAAACACTACATATGATATAAATGTACAATGATCTTAACCCCTTACTGGCCACCGATACAGATGTAGCCACATTTATCTTGACTCTGATAACTTGCTGCAGCGTGATATCACACAAGAAAAGCCATTGAAAAGCCATTGAAAAAGTCACGTTAACGTTTCCTGACACTGTGTATTTAATGCGTTAAAAGTCAAGATACAGATGGCTATAGCTGTACACCTTTTACGGCTGCCAGTAAGGTTACTTATGCCACAACGCTGCCTTTTCACAATGCTCTGTCATAAGATTGGCACAGGTGTTCTGTGCTGGGTAGGGCAGGTGCCAAAACTATTTAATGACAGCCAAACTCCTGCTCTAATGGTTGGGATCAGCGTTACCTCCGATCCAGGCTGTTTAACCCCTTAGATGTCATGGTCAATAGTGATTGCGGGGTGCCAATGGTTTCCATGGCAGCCAATAGTTTCTGTGGCAGCCAGGGCCTAACAAAGGCCCCCAGATCTGCCAACAGCCTATACCTCTTAAAGAGGCTCTGTCACCACATTATAAGTGCCCTATCTCCTACATAATCTGATCGGCACTGTAATGTAGATAACAGTGGTTTTTATTTTCAAAAACTATCATTTTTGTTCAAGTTATGAACAATTTTCGATTTATGCTAATTCATTTCTTAGACAACTGAGCGGTTTTTACCTTTTGACCAAGTGGGCGGTGTAAAGAGAAGTGTATGACGCTGACCAATCCATGTCATACACCTCTCCATTCATGTCCATTTGTACTCAGCACAGCGTGATCTCGCGAGATCATGCTGTGCTGTCACATACACCCACATTAACTTTTCTGAAGTGTCTTGAGAGTGAATAGACATCACCTCCAGCCAGGACGCGATGTCTATTCACACTCCCGACACTTCGGTAAAGATTGTGTGAGACTTAATTACAGCACAGCGTGATATCGCGAGATCACGCTGTGAATGACAGCACGGTGCGATCTCACGAGATTACGCTGTGCTGTGTAAGTAAGTCCCACAAAAACTTTACTGAAGTGTCGGCAGTGTGAATAGACATTGCGTCCTGGCTGGAGGTGATGTCTATTCACTCTCAAGACACATCAGTAAAGTTAATGTTGGTGTATTTGACAGCACAGCGTGAACTCGCGAGATCACACAGTGCTGAGTACAAATGGACATTAATGGAGAGAAGTGTATGACGCTGATTGGTCAGCGTCATACACTTCACTTTACAACGTCCACTTGGTAAAAAGGTAAAAAACGCCCAGTTGTCTATTAAGAAAGTAATTAGCATAAATCTAAAATTGCTCATAACTTGCTAAAAAATTATCATTTTTCAAAATAAAAACCACTTATCTACATTACAGAGCCGATCAGATTATGTAGGAGATAGGGAACTTATAAAGGCTGGGCCTAATAGAAGGATTGTAGTGTATTATAAAAAATAAAACAATCCCATAGTGAAGTGCCATTGTGGGACTAAAAAAAAAAGTAAGAAATACAGTACATCAATAAAGTTTATAGTACACAAAGTTAAAATCCCACGAAAAAAACAATTTTAGAGCCATTTTTTCCCCAAAATGCTTTTTTCCCCAAAGTGAAAAACAAATAATAAAAAAAAAGCTCCACATAATTATTATTATTATTAGGTCCGTATTGACCCTAAGGCCTTATGCACATGACTGTAAGGGTTTTTACTGTTCGCAAATAAGGATCCGCAAATACGGATGCACTTCCGTAGCCATCCGCAATTGCGGTAGCGCCTATAGACTTCTATGGGCGAGTCTGTTCTGCAATTGCGTACAAGAATAATACATATTCTATATTTTGCGGATCATTTCTACGGCCCGGACACACATCCGTAAATATACTGAAAGGTGTCCGGGGCCTATAGAACTTAATGGGTCCGCAATTTCATCCATAATTATGGATTCCGTAATTACGGATGAAAGCTACGGTCGTATGCATGGGGCCTAATTATAAAATTATCACATTATTTAACCTGCATGGTGAACTTATTTATGCCATAAGATAAATCTTGTAAATTTAAGATGCAAAAAAACATGGCAGAATTGCTGTTTTTCCTTCCATTTCCTCACAATAAAAGTTGATCAATAAGTTATATGTACCTTTAAAATTATGTAATTAAAAATACAACCCGTCCCTCAAAAACAAGCCCTCACACAACTATGTTTACAGAAAAATCTAAACGTTATGGCTCTTGGAATGTGACAATGAAAAATCTGAAAAAAATCACTGAGTCATTAAGGCCCAAAATAGAGGGGTTCTACGAGTGTTTAAAAAGCTTCTGCTCACCTCTTCATAAAAACAAATCAGGTTAGATTGACAACTTCTGTCCTTAGTAAAACCGTGCTGGCTGTCACTTATAATACTTTTCTTTGTCACAAAATTCTAGATATAGTCCCTCAATAGCCCCTCAAACATTTTTCCCACAATTGATGTTAAGCTTACTGGTCTACTACTACCCGGGTAAGACCTAGAGCCCTTTTTGAAAATAGGCACCACATTTGCACTGCGCCAGTCCCTTGGCCCTATACCAGTCACTGGAGAATCTCTATATATTATTAAGAGGGGGACAGAAACAACTGTACTAAGCTCTTTAAGAACTCTAGGGTGTAACCCATCTGGTCCCGGGGCATTGTGCACATTTATTTTATTTAACTTAGCTTGGACCATATCTACATTCAGCCAATTCAGTATATTAATTAATGTAGTAACAGAACTAGCACTGGCTGAAGAATTTTTTGAGATTTGTTTTACTATCCTTGGCCACCTGCCTTTCATTTTGTATTTATGCTGATTTTATAACTTTTTTGCAGATTTTATTAAGCTCTTTATAATTTGCAAAGGCTACAACTGTACCCTCAGATTTGTATTTTTCAAATGCCCTTTTTTTGTCATGCAGTGCCCTTTTTACAGAAGGTGTAAGCCATGTGGGGTTTCATTTTAGTCATTTATACTGGTTACCTATAGGAATAAATCTTGCACTATAATTATATAAGTAGATTTTAAGATCTCCCATTTATCATTTGTCCCATTATTTGACATTAGTTCTTCCCAGTCTATGTCCTGACATGCAGCCCAAATCCTGGGGAAATTGGCATTCTTAAAATTAAGTGTTTTTGACCTCCCAGCCTGTGTTTGTTTTTTACAGTAGAGGTAAAATATAACTATATTGTGATCATTGTTACCGAGGTTTTCACGAACATTGACATTCCCAACAAGCTCGGCATTATTAGAAATGACCAGATCCAACAGAGTGTCACCTCTAGTCGGGTCTTCCACAAACTGGCCCATAAAATTTTCCTGCAACAGGTTAAGGAAATTTCTCCCCTTCGCAGTTGAAGCTGAACCATGACACCAATTAATATCCCGGTAATTAAAATCTCCCATTATCACACAGTACCCCCCTGTGCTGCCCACACCATCTGTTTATATAGCTGATCTTCCATCTCCTCAGTTATATTGGGGGGGGGGTCCATAGATTGCTCCAAAATAATTTTTTCAGTGTTTACCTCCCTTTGTAATTTCACCCACAAGATTTCAACCTCCTCACAATCTTCACCCACTATGGTCTCTTTCACACTCGCCTTCATATCACTTCTCACATACAGACATACACCACCGCCTTCATATCACTTCTCACATACAGACATACACCTCCGCCTTTCCTATTTGCCCTGTCTTTCCGAAACAGTGTAAAACCCTGTAGATTTACAGCCCAGTCATGAGAAGATCCCGGCCATGTTTCAGCAACACCAACTAGACCAGTACCAAGGTCTCAAATTCCCCCATTTTGCTTGCTAGACTTCTGGCATTTGTGAACATACACTTTAACTTGCATTTCAAATTGCCACGTTTGGTATCAGAAATGTGATTATTTGACATTATTTGGGCATTTTTATTTTCATTGCTGTTTTGTAACAAAATGATCTCCTTATCCTGTTGTCTAGTCCTCTCCCCACAGTCTATTTCTCAACCCACCAATATAGTCTGACCCCTCTCTAACCTAACTACCCCTTTATTTTCTGCATTGACCTCCCTCCTTCCATTTAGGTGCAAATCATCTGCAGACATGGATGTAGCGGCGATTAAAAGTATTACAGCCGCCTTCTCCCATTCGTTTCAATGAGAGAAGGCTACAATACTGTGATTTCCACTACATCCATGTCAGCGATTCACGAAGAGCAAGTAGAAATGAACGGGAAGCAGCACTCGTACGGCGCTTCGGCCCCTTCAAAACTGCTGATCGGTGGGGATCCCGGGAGTGGGACCTCGACCCATCAGCTATTAATGGCCTGTCCTGAGTATAGGCCATCAATTTTTAGAGACTGGGCAACTATATGGTCACTATATGGTGGTAATATTGGTCTTTGTATAGTGGTTTTATTCAGTAACTGTATGGGGGTATTATTCAGTCACTATGTGGTTATGGTGTGGAGGTATTATTCAGTAACAGTATGGGGGTATTAGTCAGTATCTGTGGTTATAGTATGGCAGTATTATTCAGTCTCTATATGGTTATGGTTTAGCGGTATTATTCAATAACAGTATGGGGGTATTTTTCAGTCATTATGTGGTTATGGTGTGGAGGTATTATTCAGTAACAGTATGGGGGTATTATTCAGTCACTATTTGATTATGGTATGGTGGTATTATTCAGTAACAGTATGGGGGTATTATTCAGTCACTGTGGTTATGGTGTGGAGGTAATATTCAGTAACAGTATGGCGGTATTATTTAGTCACTATGTGGTTATGGTGTGGTGGTATTATTCAGTAACAGTATTGTGGTATTATCAGTTACTCTGTGGTTATGTTGTGGCGGTATCATTCAGTCACTATGTGGTCATGATGTGGCGGAATTATCCAGTAACAGTATGGGGGTATTATTCAGTCACTATGTGGTTATGATGTGGTGGTATTATATGTGGTTATGGTGTGGCAGTATTATTCAGTCACTATGTGGTTATGGTCTGGCGGTATTATTTAGTCACTATGTGGTTATGGTGTGGCGGTACTATTTGGACCTTATAATGTATTATTATTGGTCTTATTATAGTGAGTTGTGTTCAGTAACAGTATAGGGGTATTAGTCAGTCACTATATGGTTATGTTGTGGCGGTATTATTCAGTAACAGTATGTATGTAATATTTCATCTGGTATAATGGTATGATTTAATAACTGGACGCGCTAGAAGTCAGTGATCAGTTCTCTGCACATTGCCTTCTGAATTGACTGCATTATTGATACAGTAAGATGGTGAGGGTCCTGACTGACATTTATCCATGTATTCATGCGTTGATATGACTCCCAAATAAATACAGCTTCATCATTCATATTTAAATAGTGATGCACTTGGAATCACCACCTTTGTGGTATCTGCCAGGATGGTGTCATCGACAGAGTTGCAGAAAAGAGTGAAGTCCTGCGAAACCTTCTCATTCCTTAAAAAATAGTTCTGCCCAGGTGTTTTGCAGGAATGACATCTTGGCCCTACTGTTGTATATTCCTGTTTTGCTTCAAAGCAGTTTCCTTTTGAGTGTGTGACTTTGCAAGTAGAAAGTAGCCATGATTGGTGGGAAAAGTTTTAATTCTTCTTTGTTTTGGAATGTGTTTCATTTTTTTTTTTAAATAAACGGACGTAAATATGGAGTTAAAATATACCTGTGTGAAATCACTCTAAGGGTTTTGTTTTCATTGCACTAAATATTAAATTTTTGGGAGTTTTTTTGTAATGCTTATGCTTTTCATGTTAATTATTTTTTTTTTTAAATGCCCAATATTATTCAAAGATAACAGATGATGTCATTTAGCTCAATAGAGAATAATAACCTATAACGAAACAAATTCTATGACACTCAAATAAATATAAAAGTATAAAACTTATTAAATCCAAATATTTAAAAACACATATCTCAGTATAAAATTCAGAGATTACTAACCACAGTGAGGTAATGGACATCAAATAGCAACAATCATTAATACACAAAGGTGAAAAACCTAAATATATCACAACATGGGTGGGAAAAATAATTTTTGCCTTAATTAAACATGTACAAAGGCAGAGAGAGAGATAATGTTGTCTCAATCTACATGCACACTCCTACATCCAACTGGTAATTGTTAGGTGAGGCTTAGGGTATGTGTACACACACTAATTACGTCCGTAATTGACGGACGTATTTCGGCCGCAAGTCCCGGACCGAACACAGTGCAGGGAGCCGGGCTCCTAGCATCATAGTTATGTACGATGCTAGGAGTCCCTGCCTCGCTGCAGGACAACTGTCCCGTACTGTAATCATGTTTTCAGTACGGGACAGTTGTCCTGCAGCGAGGCAGGGACTCCTAGCATCGTACATAACTATGATGCTAGGAGCCCGGCTCCCTGCACTGTGTTCGGTCCGGTACTTGCGGCCGAAATACGTCCGTCAATTACGGACGTAATTAGTGTGTGTGCACATACCCTTAGATGTCATTTAAATGGCATTTTAATAAACGATACCAATGTATAGATGGCTTGTATGGTTATATAATAGTACCTTACCCATAAGAGTAGTGATGGCTACCTGGTGTGACACCCCGACGTGCGTTTCGGCTCCAGGCTTTCGTCTGGGGGTGGTGCCAGAGGGTCACGAGAAACTATTTAAAGGTCCGTAGATCAATCAAGAGTGGTTGGCTTACCAAGTAGTAGCTGGAGAGTATAATGAGCAGGTAGCCAGTATAAGACGCATTTCATCCCCGCCGGCCCCAGAAGCGCGATATCCGGCTGACACCGATGACGTCAAACGCAACGACACTAAGCATTATGCGTTAGACGTATCCATGGCAACAGAGGCTACCGCCGGTAGTCAACGAGTACGCATGCATCAACCCCACCTCCTAGAGAAACATACACAAAGAAATTGAGCCAGTCTCTCCAGCATGGGGAGCAACCATATAGCGGTCACATGACCCCATGGTTAAATCTGCATCTGCCAAAAACTGACCAGTCTGTGGAAGAGCAATATTATGCAGATGTATCTCTATTTGCCAGCCCAAGATCAGTACAGTTGTATACAAATCAATAAGAGTGACAATACACGCGTCACACTTCCAAAAACATACATGATGTAACCTGTCCCTAAACGTTCCCTCTCTATACAATACATGAACACACATTATGGAAATACATATTTCAAAAAATCATACCATATTAGAACAAAGAGTTCGGTTGAGGCGGTCTTGGCGAAATATTATTCTATCCGTCTTCCTGATTATAGAATCCCCTACAACTACCAATTGTCTTTCCTTACCTGCATTACTATCCTGCCGACTACTAGCTGGGATGTTCTCCTGGCTGTTAGGGAGATCAGTATCCAGTAGGGCTGCCATTTCTGAGACCGAAACCCTTGCATCATCACCCAACTTGTGAATTTTGCTTGTAATATGAGAAACAGGATTGGCCTTCCTTTTCGTTGACCCCTTTCTACTGCCCCTAACTACATTAACCCAGCTACTTGCCTGATCCTGTTAACCCATGTCTTCACCCTCCAGGTCTAGGCCACTAACTGCATGCTCCCTGAGCAGCAAGCTCCACTTAAGATTGTCTATCACCCTCAGTGTTGCATTTTGCTCTTCCAGATCTCTAATGCAAGCTTCCAGGTGAACAACATGCTCACATCTGCGGCTCCAGTCGCACATACATATGGCAAACTGTGCACTGAAGAAAACCTCCAATCTTGCTATCCATTATCTCAGTTACAAAAAAAACAGTGAATAATCCGATTTAATAACTCCACTTGATATACAAGCCACTTAGTCCAGCAAGCCCAAATGAGAGCAAGCTCAACTTGAGTCCTGCAGGCTAATATATATCACCTGAGAGCAATTCACCCCTCCCCCAGTTAGCTCCATAGCAGACAAGCTGAGAAGAATAAAAGGTTTTTAAACTGTGACAGTTTTTCTAGCTTCTATTTGCAAGCACTCAATTCATTTATTACACATAGTATCACATACAGGAACATCGCAACCTAATCCGGTTTAATAACTCCACTTGATATACAAGCCACTTAATTCAGCAAGCCCAAAAGAGAGCAACTTAAATTACTGCAGCTCTTTACTTTCTCCCTGCTGAGAGAAGGATGATAGATTGATAGATCTACCTTACCCTCAGATTCAGTGCAGCAGATCCGCATGAGGGTTAACCATATTATCTTTTAATGGGTTTTAGTTTTTTAAAACCTTATCTTTTCTGTGCGGAATCCACATAAATGAGTGGCATGCCATGGCTGATTTTTGCTTTTACGTGGTCTGTACAAAGATCTTCATTGAAAGTTTCCGTAGCACGTGATTGGGTTTGTGGAAATTCTTTTCACATACATGGGATTGGGAATTGACATCAGATCTGACACGGATTTGGGCATGGAATGCGCACTGAAAACTCAAATCCGAAACGTGTGAACAGAGTTTTAAGCCGCTCTGCTGTGTAGGTGATGGAAGCACAGCAGTCTTTTAACAAGAGAGAGGGGAGAGGGTGGTGAAAAGTGTAATATGAGCAAGCTTGTAGTTGCAGTGACTGGGACCGGTCTGCAGCTCCACTGTGTCTATAATATGGCAAACAATGAAAACAAAGAGCGTTGTGCAGCAAAAACGGCTGAGCTTTTAAGGGAAAGGCTACTCAAAAGGTACACTACAAGAGGATCCAAGAGCAATTTGAAGTTTTTCATTTTCCCTGGAGGTACGCTTTAAATCAAGTTGTTATGAATAAATTCTTGTGTTGCTTAACTTTCTGAAGTTTTATAAATGGGTATGTGTAATAATGTGCGCTTAAAAAATGTTAATATTTCTATTCTATTTTGTGAACCGGTGAACTGTGTGATAGATTTTATACAATATAGGTGTCTAATGTTAAGAGTCAAATTTTCTGACATTATCAATGTGTTTCATAGCCCTCTGCCATCCTATTGCATTCAGAATGAACTTATCAGTCACGATACCTGAGCACTATACAATATTCCTCTCTTATCTGTCTTGAAGATACAAACGTCAGTGGAGCTCATTACAGATTCAGCCGTCATTTCTTCTTTTATTTTCTTGCATTATACATGTCTGAGTTACTAGTTCAAATGAAATTTTCCCGTCAGCATGGAGCGCCCATGGATTCAACTGGGATCAGAAAGTAATAAACTTTTAATCATATGAGAGATTAAAGTACAGGATTCATCAGTAGAATGTATATCAATCATTGATTAATAATAGGACATGGAAGCATGATACCTAGTTATTGAAGAACAATTGCTCATCCCTGATTGAGAACAGTAATAAACTATATGGTTAACAGAAGTCTATTGCCCTTTGATTATTTTTGGTCATCTCCGTACTAAGTGCACTTTTGTCTACATTCATAGCTATCATAGGGATACCTGCTAAATAATCTGAATCCGAAATCTGAAATTAATTTCTTGGTATATTTTTTATAGCGATCCAAGATCTGTTTTTCTAATGCAGACTTCCACATCACCTTCATGATTAAATAATACGATTCTGGCTGCTAACTGATCGGATACTCCTCGTTTGCCAGACTTCCCTGCCCTCGGAAACTTGGCAAGCCTCAGGACTAGATATAGTGTGAGATTGGCGCTGGTGGAAGAATGCAGCGTGCAACGCAGTAGAGAGCCAGAGACCCTCACACTCAGTAGCTGGACACTTGCACACTACTAGCCTTCAAAAGTTAATACCGGGGGTCAGAGAGGGATAATGATACATACTAAGTTTGGGTGAATTCAAAGATGGCAAATTTGTTGCAGAAATTTCTGTGACTGTCTCATACACCAGAATGGAGCATGCAGTAATCCATGCAACTGCTGCAAAAACAACCCCATTCAGATGAATGGGATGGCAAATTTAAAATTCCCCCTTATATTGCACTGTTGTCTGAGGCTTCCAGACATAAGAGGGAAATCGTACTCAGTGTGAAGTCATCCCCCCCCCCTCCAAACCACCCTCTTTACCCATGTTAGGGTGCATATTCATGTGCCGGTTTTATGGTATTTTTTGTTGCGATTTGCACAGAATTGATTTTACAAATGGCACAAATACGGCATGTGCAAACATACCCTGAATCTGGCCAGTACTTTGGGGTGGGAAAAGGTGGCAACCATATACTATTTTTATTTATGTACATCTTCTTATACCGTCGCACATCAAACACCAAGGCCTGGGTGCGATTGCTATCTTTGCAACCCCTGTAGCTACCCTTTGGTGAAAACTTTTTAAAGGGGATGTCACTTGAACAGGTTGGTTAAATGTGAGCAACTTTCAGATCTACTTAATAGGCTATATTCTCCAGTGATAGTGGTGCCAGAGGTGCCAGAGGTGCCAGAGGTGCCAGCTGCACTCGTTCCACCTCCATAGAAATTAACAGGTGCGTTCCGTCAACTTGAAGCTAAATATAAATGGGAAATCAAATTAGAAACAACATTTGACCGGCTTTATGTATTAGGAAATGGGTTATTAATAAGAAAGACAATGTACTGTTAAATTGCTGTATGAACAGAAGAGGCACTGATGTAATTAATTACCTTGTTTACAGAAAATCAACAAAGTTATTTTTCTGCCTTATACTTCACTTTAGGGCTATTAAATTTCCCAATTAGGGTGACACAGTCGAGAAAATGGCATCTATCAAATTAAAACAATGGAAAAATTTGGAAAATCATCAGAGCAGAATGTTGAAGCCTAAATATAGCTCTCCTACTACTTCAACAGACTGACAGGGGAAATAGAAAAGATAATGTATGTAGTATAGAAAGGAGAGCAAATCCACTGGGATTGTGCTTACTGGATATCTGCATATCATTTTGTTCTAATTTTAAAGTTGATTAAGAGTTTTTAGATCCTATATAGAAGCTGTAGCTTTTGTTTTTTTACAGGCAAATTTTTTACTAGTAGTCAAAATGTTGTCAATTTGGGTTCAACTTCTACCAACAAAATTTTACTTCCCTAGGATCCTGCAATGGATTATCAAGATCAGAAATATAACTTAAAGCTCCTTGGCCAGAATGCAAAATCAGTATCAGACCCCACTCGCCACTCCCAACCATCATGTGCCCTTTATAGTTTTGTGGTCATTCATTTTAAGTGGCAACGGGACTAAGGACCATCAGACACCAGGGTTCATATGTAAACGGAACCTCTGCGCCCCACTCAGCTGTGACAATGGCATACACAGAAATCCTAGGGCTTCATGGGAAAACTCAGAATGGGCCAAATGTACTAAACCTTTAGGTTAATGTCCACCATTAAATTTTTACATCTTTAATTCTGTGTTGATTAATTTCATAATATATCTGTATAGAGAAGCTCTGCTTTTCTGACTTGAATAATGATATTATTCTGGCTGCATGGGGTCACCACTAGGTAATCTAACTGCATATGGACAAAGACACCTGCGTGTGTCGAAACATAGTGCTAGCTTTTTTTTTCCACCTGATTGGATTCTGTCTGCTACCTTTTTTTGGATATTATTCTTATTTATTGTGACTAAGTAGTACCTTTAAATTCTGGTAACTGCAGTCCCTGGCATATTAATGACGTTACTATATTTGGCTGTTTTTTTAGTTTTAGTTCTCCTAGTTAGAAGGAAGAGATTTCTAACTTTTCGAGAATTTATCGGAATACTTGCATTGCATAAACAGCAATTCCAAACTTTGTATAGTGTTATTATCAGAACACTCTCATTCGCAGCATAAGCACACTCCTATTACTAGTACCATGTAGGGCAGCTAGAATTATTCAAATTTCCCATAGCTATACTGCCAGCTTCTCCTTCAAATGTCTCTGTATCTTGCATCCCATTTACAGCTCTGGATGCATATACTAAAAGGCGTTGTCCACTTTAGTTAATCCCTTATTATAAGAAAGGTCCCCAACTATAGGCTGATCTCAGGGTGTCCTGCTGCTGTGATCTTTTGCGATCATCTGTAATCCGTAGCAGCAACTGTAGAATTTCCCTGCAGCACCGCCAGAGGTGAAATGAAGCATTACATGGTGCCCTTTCAAATCAACCAGCTATCTGTCTAATGCATGGAAATGCCAGGTCCTCCAAAGGGAATCGCTCTTTGTAGTGACTCTCCTCATATATGAGGGTCCTGAATGAGGAACCCCCTTGTATTAAATCACTCCCTTAATATATATGAACCCCATTAAGCCATCCATAGCTAAACAAAATGTTTTGGATTGTAACACTCTATGAAGAAATTGGTAACATAATTGCAATAATACCAATCCCGGTGACTTACTCTGGTGTGATATATGTGCTACATCTATCTAGTCATAGAGGTGGCATCTACTTATATATTCTCACAACAAGCATATACATACATGAGTCTGCATTTAACTATTGGTTCTACCGAATATAAGACCATAACATTATAGTAACTGGTCCTTTACAAGAAGGAAGCCGAGCGTGACTAGATTTGGGTATTTGGAAATAACACACGAAAAAGCAGTCTTGAGACTAATACCCTCTGAAGCCCACAGTCATATCTATGCTCTCTATCTGCTATGTCATACATTGCCCTGTACCATATTTCTTTCTAATTTTCTTTCTATTAAATACATTTCTCCAATAATTTCCTTTTCTGCTGTTTTCTAGTATGCTGTCAATGAATTCATTCCAGCCTCAGTAATTTTCTACAGATTCAGGATTCCAGTTATTTTTCATTTCTTTACATGATTCAGTTGTATATTTCAGAAAGAAAACCTTTATCATTAGATACTCATCCTAACTGGATTCAAATGGCTTTAATAGTATCCATTCTTTCTTTGGCTGCATTGATAGTAATGCATTATGGTCGTAGCTCTAGGGGTGTAGCTGTAGGAGGTATCAGTCCAATCAGTGCCCTGGTGCTGGAGGAGGCCCAAAAGCCCATCTGCCACATGAGAAGCCACCAGTATTATAAATGGTCCATGTTAAGTGGGGGGTCACTAGTTAGTCATAAAAAACACAGTAGTTGACTTGAGTGCATGGTATTGTTCACAGTTCCTGAGAACTTATATATTGATAGGACGATGCTTTATGTAATCTGAAAGCTATAGTATCTGGTTTTGATGATGTCAATAAGAGTGGGTGAAATTCAGGTAATTGTTGACATCATAAATGTGCCCACCATACATTGAATAACACTGGCTTCAAAACTAACGTTCCTGATAGACTCTCAGGTCCATTGATCATCTGAACATCTTGAACGAATGAGTATCAAGATTAGTGCTATCCAGACTTACATTTTATTTGATGATTATATGGTATAGATTGTAATATTAAATAACATGTAACCACATTCATATTTTTGTGCATCTGTTCTGTTTATCTCCAGGGCCTGACGATTGAAAAACTTGGAAGAAGGGTTCTTCTTATTGGTGGTTTTGGATTGATGGCAGTCTTTTTCGGAATACTGACTATATTACTGAATTTCCAGGTAAAAACCTTCTGTGTATTAGTTTAGGTAACATAAGATGCTATAGGATTTATTGTTCACAATATTTTTGGCAATATTCCAGAATTACAACATTTTGCTAGAACTATACTTTAAGCTGCATTGTATACAAGGGTAATTATATATTGAACTATATAGAAGTCAAGCTTTTCCCGAACATTCTTTATCATGTTCAGATATAGCAGATTTGTTTGCAGATTTTCATTGCCGACTCTGCACTTACAAGAAAGCCATTAACACATGGTTAAAAAAAAATTGGTATGGATTTTTGGGCATGCCTTAAAGGGCTTGTCCAGGCATGGGGTGGTTTTTCATACTAATGATCTGTCCACAGTATAGGTCATCAGTATATGATCGGTGGGGGTCCGACACCCAGACCCTGCACCGATCAGCTGGTCCATCTGCCTCCGGCACCGTAAGCTATGCAGGTGGTCGGTAGCAGAAAGCTCCGTACACTGTATAGCGTCCGTGTTGCAGTATTCACTTGAATAGGAGCAGAGCTGCAGTAACCCAGCACTGCCGCTATACAGTGACCGGAGTCATCTGCTTCCGGCATCAACCACTGCATAGCTTAAGGTGCCGGAGGCAGCCGATCAGTGCAGGGTCCGGGTGTCAGACTCCCACCGATCATATACTGATGACCTATCCTGTGGACAGGTCATCAGAATGAAAAATTGCCCCTTTAATGAAAGCCAACTGGAGAGTCTCATAGAGTTCAATGGCGTGTCAGTACACATGCTTGATCACTACTCCATTTAAATAGGGGACACTGTACCTCCATTCTCGTGAACAGGGAGGGTCCCAGAGGTCGGACCTCCACCAATCTAACAGTTATCATATATCCAGTGGATAGGGGATAATTTGTTAGAACCGGAAAACCCCTTTCACCCCGCAAGGGGATATGGACTTTACAACAGGGAATCCAGAGATTGCTACCCCTGGATTAGATTACTGACACGTACACAAGCTAAAGAACCACGATTTGATACCAAGGCAGTGGGCAGGAATCGAAGACAGACAGAGCATGATCAAGTCAGCTAGAGTCTAGTTGTTATCAGATATCAGGAAGAAGTAGACAAGTGAACAAGGTCAAAAAAACAAGCCGACTAAAAACGGTAAGAAGCAGTAACAAGCACACGTTAGGGGAGAAGACATCCAAATGAACCTTATCACTCAGGCCCAGAGTGAAGTGGGAACGACCATTTTTGAAACTTAGAACACTTAGACATATACTAGAATCATGGGCTTTTGGTGTACACTGGCCCGCAGTCTCATGACGCACTTGCAGAGCGGCACAAGGCAGGAGAATAGTGAGGGCTAGGAAGACCTGGAGAGAATTTGCTATGCATGCAGTTCGTTTGGTTGAGATTTACAGCAAAATATGCAGCAGAAATCTTCCACCCTATTTGAACCTAATCTTACAGCCTGAGACCGTGTTCGGGTCCCTGGCAACAGTTGTATGAAGTTAGCGGATCATGACAACTGGTGCCCAGGAACTGAGGACGCCCACAGGCTCTACAGAACACAGAATAGTATTTTGTGACTAAATGTAAATCTGTGATACAGAATACTATTTTGTCAGACAGAAAATATCTCAATTTGGTAGAAAATTACATTTTTTTAAAAACAGATTACTATTTGGTAGCACAGAGAAATGTCTGTCATATAAATGTTTAATTGTATTCAATTGGGTTTAATTTTAATCCATTAGTGTATTTTTTGTTGTGTTTCCAAAATGTTCTTTGTTTACTAGAAAATATTTTGTTTGCCCCATTCTTAAAAGTTACGTTCCTATATGCAGCTTAAAATCTTCAGACCCTGTATATGTAAATTCTATGCCAGAATTTTCTGCAGGTGCTACTGTAAAGAATTTGAGTAAACTTCCTATTTGTGGTTTATTGTTTTTTTTTTTTGTGTTTTAATCTTTTTTTAAATTCTACTTGCTTTATTAATAGGACCAGGCATCGTGGATCCCTTACATGAGCATTGTTTGCATTCTGGGTGTAATTGCATCATTTTGCATTGGACCAGGTAACTCATTTCTGCTGATACAAGCATATTATTTATTATGTGAAGTATGACAGTTCATTGCACTTGGCACGTGTTTCCTTTGACAGCATTTAATTTTGCAAAGCTGAAAAAACAGCTTTGCTAATGTCATTTAATTTTGTTGGCAGGAATCTAGAACATATTTTAATTAAGATAATTAGATTAATTTAAACGATGTTCACAAAGTAGTTGTTAAAGAAATTATGCTATTTTAAAACTGACTTCGTTTATAATAGAATTATGGAGAAAATAGATATTTTTGTGCTGGAAAAAATGTTAATTGTCAAAGGGGTTGTCTCATAAACACGCAAACACACAATACAGCCCAGTAGGCGGTGGGTGGAACTCAACTACACAAAACACAATAGTCAGAAGGCAAAACTTTTTTTACCCTATTTCCGCACTACTAATCCATAGTAACAGTAGGAACCATGGAATTATTCTAAAACATAACTTTTATTTAGTAGATCTAGTAACCGAACACATATTTTTTAAAGTGTAGCTAAACGTTTAACAAACTTCTGACATGTTATAGTGACAATGTGACTATATGAAGTTTCCAATGAAGTTTTCATTGGTGGGCATCCAAGCACTGAGACCCCCACCAATCGCTAAAACGAAGCAGCGGAAGTGCTCGTGTGAGCGCTCAGCCGCTTCGTTTCTGTTTGTTTTTTTTAGGAAATCAATGTAGCGGAGTACAGGCTCAATAGAAAGTCTATGAGCCTGTACTCCAATACATCAGCTTTCAGGGAAAAGCCGAACAGAAACGAAGAGCCTGAGCGCTCACACGAGCACATCAGCTGCTTTGTTTTAGCGATTGGTGGGGTCTCCGTGTTCGGACTCCCACCAATCAAAACTTCTGACATGTCACTATAACATGTCAGAAGTTTGTTAAACGTTTAGCTACACTTTAAAAAATATATGTGTTAGGTTACTAGATATACTAAATAAAAGTTATGTTTTAGAATCATTCCATAGTTCCTACTGTTACTATGGATTAGTAGTGCGGAAATAGGGTAACATTTTTTACCTTCTGGTAATTGTGCTTTGTCTCATAAACACAACCCTTGTCCATATGCCTGATTAGGTGGTATGGACATCATAGAGGGGGGACCCCACCAGGGACCCTCCTCTACGAGCCAGAGTGGGGAGCCGATGGCGGATCTGGCCTATCCATGTATTACATGGTTGGCCATTCATATAAATAGCCATCATGTAATACTACATTTCCCCAGCAGCAGCCTTTGCAGATGAAATGGATGGTCAGCCAGGGATTTCTGTGGTGGCTATCTTTAGAGAAGGGGTTGTATAACTGGATAAATATAATTTCAACTATTTATAATGTCTGTTTATTGTGATGCAATAACTATAACAATGCCACTATAGGAATTTTAGTTGATCATCGTAAAATGCTTGAAAATGTGAAAAACTAATAACTAATAAGATAACTAAGACACTGTAGCTCGATCTATGTAGCCTCATTACACTCCTCTGCAGATCTATGTGTCTCCATGGAAACAGGCTACAAACAAACCATGTGTAGTCTGATCGTGCATCACCTTCTATCTGTCCACTATTTCTTGTTAACCTAACGAATGTATGTAAACAAGAAGTAGGAGAGAAATGGAAGGGAATGTGATTGCAGGATTTAAAGACACAGAATTTGTTTGTAGTCCGTAATCATGGAGACACCTAGGTCTGCATAGGAGCTGTGGACACAAAATGGTAGTATATTTTTAACCCTTAAAGAGGCTCTGTCACCAGATTATAAGTGCCCTATCTCCTACATAATCTGATCGGCGCTGTAATGTAGATAACAGCAGTGGTTTTTATTTTGAAAAACTATAATTTTTGAGCAAGTTATGAGCAATTTTAGATTTTTTCTAATTAGTTTCTTAATAGACAACTGGGCGTGTTTTTACTTATTACCAACTGGGCGTCGTACAGAGGAGTGTATAACGCTGACCAATCAGTGACCAATCAGCATTATACACTTCTCATTGTTCCATCCCAGCTTCTTTCCCTGCACAATCACGCTGTGCAGTGAAAGAAGCCGGGCTGGAACAATGAGAAGTGTAGGACACTGATTGGTCACTGATTGGTCACTGATTGGTCAGCGTCACACACTTCTCTTTACAACACCCAGTTGGTAAAAAGTTAAAACACGCCCAATTGTCTATTAAGAAACTAATTAGCATAAATCTAAAATTGCTCATAACTTGCTAAAAAATGATAGTTTTTCAAAATAAAAACCACTGTTGTTTTCTACATTACAGCGCCAATCAGATTATGTAGGAGATAAAGCACTCATAATCTGGTGACAGAGCCTCTTTAATAACTGCCTACACACCAATTTCTAGCAGTCTTTTGGGGTCTTTTTATGGTGCTGTAGAATAAGTTCTGCACGGGTGTCCCGTGCTTCCTTGGAGTAGGTGCACAATAATGACAGCAATGCTCTCGCTCTAACCCGTTGATCGGTGCAGTAAATAGTGACTGCGGCATGATCCCAGGGGTCTTCTCCCCTTTGATCGGGTCACTAGGCTTCCTGGTGATGCGATTGGGGTATGGGGATTCCCTGAACAGTCAGCCCTGGGGACCTAGAAAGGACTCTAGGGCTATCTTTACACAAAGCATGCTGTTCGGGCACAGTAATGTTGCCCTAGAAACTGCCTGTATTATAATGACAGAACATTATGTATTAGCATATAACGATATCCAGTAAAAAGACATACCGTGCGGTATATGTTTTTACAATCAGACAGACCCTAGGGGTGTGGTTTCCCACTGCAGCCTCTACCAAGAGATCCTCCTGACGCATAAATAAGATGTTCACTGCAAACACGCTGTTACAAGAGTCTAAAGTATCACCACGACCGCAATAACCTGAAGTATAAATTTAACAGGTTATTCCATGAACCATATAAAAAATAAACAAAATTACGTAATCAATGTTTTCTATATTAGCCCGGAAAAATAATTATACAAATTACACAGTAATGTATATAACCACGCCCCCAATGCTGTCTAAAAAAAATAAAATTCCTCCATTATAAAACAAGGCCTTATAGAGTCACATGAATGAAAAAAATAAAAAAAAATATTTTAGACGCATTGGAACAATAAAATAATGGTTTAAAATGTTTACATATCCTTTAAAAGGAGTCTTAGATTAAAGAGTATTTTGAGACAAAATGTATATGGGGATGTGTGTCTGAATTTTGTACCATACACCATTTATTGTTTCAGGAATTTGCCTTTTCAGATCAATACTTTATATCACAATGCAATAAAGCTCGCTACACAAACTGTATATATTTACAATTATGTAAGCAATTGTATGTCCCATTAAGTTCCAATACAGTTTCAAATAATAACACTTTTGCTGCCACCACTAGGAAGAGCTTACAGGGGTTTTCCACAGGATATTCTCATAAATGTCAGATAGATGCTGGTCCCACCTCTGGGACCCGCACCTATCTCTAGAACGGGGCCCCCTAAACCCTGTTCTAGCTTTTTGTGCTCACGCTGCCTCCCGGCCACTTACTGATTACATGGTCAGGAGTTACGGAAACAGCGTAACTCGCTGAGCTACGCTGTTTCCGTAAATCCCATAGTAGTGAATGGCAGTTGTGGAAGCGGTGTAGCATGCGAGCTACGCTGTTTCCGTAACTACTATTCAGTTCTATGGGAGTTATGGAAACAGCGTAGCTCAGTGAGTTACGCTGTTTCCGTAACTCCCGACCATGTAATCAGTAAGTGGCCGGGAGGCAACGTGAGAACAAAAAGCTAGAACGGGCTTTAGGATATGTCATAAATATCCCTGATTGGAAAACCTCTTTAAAGGCTATGTACACCTTTGAACTGAATTTTATTTTTTTATTATTAAAACGTTTTATGTGATTTTGAGCAGCTTTTCAATTGACTGTAATAAATTTTTTTTTTTACTTTTTAAGATACATCTTCCACGTATGCTGTGTACATAGAAGCTGTATCTTGCCATCAAAGCCAATTCCGTCAGGTCAGCCTGACTTACGGCTTGGCTAAAAGCTGGTCCTGCTTGTCTCTTAAACTCAGGATCCAGCTAATAATGATCACATCTTGTTATTAGCTGGATCCTGCGTGTTCAAATATATACTTACTGAAGACAGATGTTTCAAGTACAATGTGGGCTGTAAAGAGCAGCATGCAATGACCCCCCCCCCTCCCTCCCATAATTGTATTATGTAACTTTATGGATGTATGGAGGGTAGCAGGGGTTATGGAGCTCTGTACAGAAAAACCGAGCTCCGACTGCTAAAAAAAATATAATATACAATAGAATCAGCACAGCATTTTAAACCTAAAAATGTATTGATATTCTAAGTTGGATATGACCTTTAAGTCTGAAGCCCAGATTTCTAGTTGTCCAAAAAAATTGGGTCATCATTACCATAGACACAAATATATTCACGTAGTATTCAAGTAGTATGAATAAGAATTTTATGTTAAAAACACGTCAGAGCTATATAAAACTACTTGTAAGATTGGATAAGTGTTTTATTTTTAGAAATTTAATACATTTGATTCCAAGTGAATTTACCGGTAGTGAGAGTTTTCAAAGAGCAGCCTCCGGGGATTGAAGAGTTAAGGAGTTCTATGTTTTTCCAGTAATAATTCGGTGGATTAGTCCGAGTCTGGCGGGACTGCTTTATACAGCAGATTAAAATACTGCCTGTGTTATTTTTATCTCGGTGGTTCAGCAGTCATAGCATAAGATTAGGACAAAGATTAACATATTTTTGAATAAGGAGCCCTGTGGCCTGATGAATAGTCACAGGGTGGAAATATTCAGTGCAATGAGTAGTCAATGTATGGAAAGCCAGGGTAACTTATCAGCGGATGGGTAATATGTCTACTGTACAACACATTACTGTACTTATAAGAAAGGGTTTTTTATTTGAGATATTGAACATAATTTTTTGTACATATTCTGCTGCATTTTATTTATATACAATATAATTATGTTTCATGGCAATAAACAGCTATTCTATTGAACTGCAGATTGATATATTATTATTATTATTATTATTATTATTATTATTGGAGGTTTAAAATGCACGCTAAAATGCGGCCGCATAAAGCCGTCTGAAAATAGCCTAACTCAGAGAGTTCCCTCATGTACAAGCAATGATGTCCTAAAGAGTTAAAGGACAAATTCCTCTCTGCTATTTCTCTTTCACCCCCCCCCCCCCTAATTTAACTACAGAAAGGAGGAGATTAATACAATAAGGACTTTTGCTACATACAGTTATGGGAAAGGACATATTTCTTTTTCCCCACCCAGTTCCTGTATGTTGGTTTACTTTTTGAAAATAATGATTACACTTTTTTACCTGCACGTACAGTGGGAAAGTGCAAAAAAGACTCGTTTTTGCCTAGACACTTTTGCTTGTTTGCCAGCCGCTATAGGGATCACAATAGCAGTTGGTGAACAAAGGGTCAGTTGTGCACTTTCACCCGTCTTTCATGTTGATCAGTCCCCCTCAATCTATTGTGGCACTGGAGGGGGGGGGGGCTGACAGCAGGGGGAGCTGGAGACAACGGCATTCTGTTATCTGCTGTAATTGCATATCCTGGAGATTGCCCTTCAAGACACAGGCCAATGAACCGTTCCAACCAGGGGAGTAGCTAAAGGCTCATGGGCCCTGGTGCAAGAATTCAGTTTAGGCACCCCTACCCTTCCCCAACACCGCCAGACCCCTGTGCACGCCTATGCCCAGCCGCCTTGCCCGACAAACCCCATGAATGCCTCCACAGTATAATGCTCCCCATAGCTGACCCAACAGTGTAATGTCCCTCACAGCTGCCCCCACAATATAATGCCCCCATAGCTGTCCACACACATTATAATGCCCCGAATAGCTGCCCCATACAGTATATTGCCCCCATAGCTGACCCATACAGTATAATGCACCCATAGTTGCCCCATACACTATAATGCCCCATGCAGTATAATGCCCCCCATAGCTGCCCCATGCAGTATAATGCCCCCATATAGTATATTGCACCCCATAGCTGCCCCATACACTATAATACCCATTACAGTATAATACCCCATAGCTGCTCCATGCAGTATAATGCCCCACATAGCTGCCCTATACAGTATAATGTCCCCCATACCTGCCCCATACACTATAATTCCCCATACAGTATAATGCCTGCCATAGCTGCCCCATACAGTATAATACCCTCTATAGTTGCCACCTACAGTATAATGCCACCATAGCTGCCACATACAGTATAATGCCCCCATAGCTGACCCATACAGTATAATGCCCTCCATACAGTATAATGCCCTCCATAGCTGTCACCTACATGATAATGCCCCCATAGCTGCCACATACAGTATAATGCCCCAATACAGTATAGTTCCCCCATAGCTGCCCCATACAGTATAATGTACTCCATAGCTGCTCCATACAGTATAATGCCCTCCAGAGCTGCCCCATACAGTATAATGCCCCATATAGGTGCCCCATACAGTATAATGCCCCCATACAGTATAATGCCCCCATAAGGTATAATGCCCCCTCCCATACCCAGTATAATGCCCCCATATGTACCTAATAGGAAAATAATAACATAATTACTTACCTATCCCGTTCCCAAGAAAGGTGGAGGATCCTTCTTCTTCTCTGCACTGTGCTGTGTGACTCGAAGCAGACAGGCGCGATGACGTAACTACATTGCACCTGCCTGCGCAGACTTAGGGGCCCGGTCGCAACTGCGACCGTTGCGACCCCTATAGCAATGCCACTGGTTCCAACCCTGCAGTACTGAACGCAGTTTGTCTCATTTATCCTATCCTGTGTCACCAATGAGATGCCATGTCCTGCTCCACCACCCGCTGTCACCATGGCAGGTCTTAGGGGTGTGTCCCATGCGTTTGCTTGTGACCACCAGAAATCTCAATATTGTTTGTATAACAGTATAATTTACGCAATATATTTCACTAGTACATTACATTATGTATGGAGCTGTTATTTGGTCACTGTAGGTTGGCATTTTCTGGCACTATACAGTATATTATTTTTGCAGTGTACGGTGGTGTAGAAGTAATACATAAAATAATATATATTCGTTAAGAAAATAGCTGCATTAAACCATTTAAGAGATATGCTTTAAGTTGTATATGCAAGAAATTACATCCCCCAGTGTTTAAATTCTGTATGAAAGGATTTATTGAGAAGCATACATTCCCCCATTACCCAGAGACAGTATGTAGGTGATGTCATGAGACATTCCAGAAAGATGTTTTTAAGATGTTCTTGTAAAGTTTCAGCTAGGAAGGAAAGCGTTACCATGTATAAAAGTAATTTTGGACATATGTATTGTATACTTGGCATCATCTCATTGGTTAACACCTTCCCGTTCCTTGACGTATTATTCCATCATGATGAGCGCATCGTTCGCGCTCAGTGACGGAATAGTACGTCATGGGAGGAATCTCCTTTTTTCCCTTATCAGACCTTTATTATTAAAAATAAATAAATAATAAACTATACATAATAGGTATCACCGTGTCCGTAACGGCAAGACCAACAAAAGTACTTTGTTATTTATCCCACGCGTAGAAGGCCGTAAAAGAACCATACCAGAATCACAATTATTCGGTCACTTCACCTCCAAAAAATGATAAAAAAAGAGATAAAAAAGACGCATGTACCCAAATGGTACTGATTGAAACTACAGTTCGTTTCCTAAAAAACAAGTTCTCACACGGCTTTCTTGATGGAAAAATAAAAAAGTCATGGCTCTTAGAATAAGGCAACACAAAAAGTAAATGATTTAAAAAAAAAAAAAAAAGTATTTTATTGTGCAAATGCCATAAGACATAAAAAAAACAATAAACATATGGTATTGCCGTAATCGTATCGCCCCTGCAGAATAAAGTAAATATATAATTTATAGTGCACGGTGAACGCTGTAAAAAAAAAGGAATAAATAACAATAGTAGAATTGCTGTTTTTCAGTTACCACGCCTCTTAAAAATGGAATAAAAACTGATCAAAAAGTCGCATTGCACCCCATGAAAACTACAATGAATTCCTCAAGGGGTCTAGTTTCCAAAATGGGGTTACTTTTAAGGCATTTCCCCTGTACTGGTACCTCAGAAGCTCTGCAAATGCGACATGGCACCCAGAAACCAATCCAGCAAAATCTACATGCCAAATAGTGCTCCTTCTTTTCTGAGCTCTGCCGTTTGTCCAACCAGCAGTTTATTACCACATGTGGGGTATTACCTTAATTGGGAGAAATTGCTTTTCAAATGTTGGGGTACTTCTCCATTATTCTTAGTAAAAATTTGCACGTTTTATAAGAAAATGTGATTTTTAATTTCACAGCCTAATTCCACAAAATTCAGCAAAAAACCTGTGGGGTCTAAATGCACACTATACCCCATTTGGTGTAGTTTTCCAAATGGGGTCACTTCTGGGGGGTTTCTACTGTTTTGGCACCACAAGACCTCTTTATACCTGACATGGTGCTTAAAATATATTCTAATAAAAACGAAGCTTCAAAATCCTCTAGGTGCTCCTTTGCTTCAGAGGCCGGTATTTCAGTCCATTAGTACACTAGGGCCACATGTGGGATATTTTGAAAAACTGCAGAATCTGGGCAATACATTTTGAGTTGTGTTTCTCTGGTAAAACCTTCTGTTTTACAGAAGAAAATGGAATAAAAAGGATTTTCTACATAAAAAATGCAATTTGTAAATTTCACCTCTACTTTGCTATAAATTCCTGTGAAACTCCTATTGGGTTAAGAAACTTTATAAATGCTGTTTTGAATACTTTGAGGGGTCTAGTTTTTAAAATGGGGTCATTTATGGGGTTTGTATTGTATGGGCCCCTCAAAGCCACTTCAGAACTGAACTGGTACCTAAAAAAAAGACTTTTGAAATTTTCTTCAAAATATGATAATGTTAGGGATCTGCCACTTACTTCATCTAGGTATACTCCTGGGATTAATCAATCCACACCTGAGGCCAGACCTGTTCGACTGACACCATCTCCCACCAACCAGGGTGGCAGGCTCAGGAGTGGGAGAGCCTATCGCGGCCTGATCTGTCGGAGTTAGCTCCGCCCCCTGTCCTTTATTACCTGCCCTGTTCTCTCCCTCAGTGCTTGTAATTCTTTTGGATTCCTGGCCCCACTGCTGCTTGCTCCAGCCTGCTTCTGCCGTGCTTCTGCCTTGCTGCAGTTCTGCTTGACCTGCTTTGCTTTGCCCCTGGCTTACTTCTGTCTCTTTGCCCGCTTGGGTGTACTCACTTCGTCCTGGTCCTGACTGTCCGTTCGCCGCTCCGTTTCCTCGTGGCGTTCCGTGGCTACTGCCCCTTCCCTTGCATGTTCCCTGTTTGTTTTCCTGTGCACTTAGACAGCGTAGGGACCGCCGCCCAGTTGTACCTCGTCGCCTAGGGCGGGTCGTTGCAAGTAGGCAGGGACAGGGCGGTGGGTAGATTAGGGCTCACTTTCCCTTCACCTCCTTCCGGCCATTACAGATAAATTGCTGTTTATGTTCTAAGCCTTGTAACGTCCTAGAAAAATAAAAGAATGTTCAAAAAATGATGCCAATCTAAAGTAGACATATGGGAAATGTGAACTAGTCACTATTATGTGTGGAATTACTATCTGTCTTATAAGCAGACACATTTAAAATCAGAAAAATGCACATTTTTAAAAATGGTCACTAAATTTTGCTATTTTTCACATATAAACACTGAATGTATCAACCAAATTTTAAAAATAGCATAAAGTCTAATGTGGCATGAAAAAAAACAACCCCAGAATCGCTTGGATAGGTATAAGCATTCCAGAGTTATTACCACATAAAGTGACATGTCAGATTTGAAAAATGGGTTCTGAGCCTTAAGGCCCATACTAGGCTGCGTCATTAAGGGGTTAATGTGTGTTACTCTAACCGGGATTTAAATACAAAAAGATTCTGAAGCCATTCAGAGTCTTCTTGTACACCATTATGGTCTTGTCATATCTCTCTTGGCCGGACAGCTTATTTGTCAATTTCTGTGGTCCTGGACAACTTCTGTTATCGAGAAAAAAAAACTCAGAGTGATCAATGGCAGAGGCGTAGCTAGGTTCTCCAGCACCCGGGGCAAAGATTCAGCTTGGCGCCCCCCCAACCTCTTTCCCAACATCTCCTTCCCCCTCGCCATGTTTGTTTTCTCTACCAGTCAATGACGTGTCATTTCTTATCCACATTTCTTTTTATGTAACTCGAGCATAAAAATATTTGTACATTTTACAAGCAATATAGTTCTATACACATCACCAGAACCAAGCTCAGTACATAAATACATCACCAGAACCAAGCTCAGTACATAAATACATCACCAGAACAAAGCTCAGTACATAAATACAACACCAGCACAAATACAGCTCAATTTAGTGCAACCCCTGCCGTATAGGTTTGCACTAATTTTTTTCCAGCTCCCAGCATGGCCCGAACAATGGTAAGGATATGCTGGGAGATGCTGTTTCACAAAAAACTACATTACTGATTAGAGGCAGAATAAACATTTACATTAAGTGACTCACTGGTGACATCTCAGATTCTAGTTATTTTTCTCCATCCGGTCCAGACCTCTATGATGACTTCTCCCGATCACAGCCCATTTCTGCAGTTTGTCGCTCAGATGTCTTCAGCTTCTCACTTTTCCAACATTTCTACACCTATAAACAAAGATAAAGTTCTCATTATACCACACACTACGTCCCTAAATATAATAGCGAACCATACACCATACACTGCGTCCCACACACACACACACACACACACACACACACACCGTGCCCCCTCTAGATAGTGCCTGCCATAGAGCCCCCTGTAGATAGTGCCCCCATATAGCCCACCCCTGTATATAGTGTCCCACAAATAGCTCCCCCTATAGTGCTCCACAGATAGCCCACCCCTGTATATAGTGCTCCACATATAGTCCACCCCTGTATATAGTGCTCCACAGATAGCCCACCCCTGTATATAGCCCCCCCTGTAGATATAGCCCACCCCTGTATATAGTGCTCCATAGAAAGCCCACCCCTGTATATAGCCCCCCTGTAGATATAGCCCACCCCAGTATATAGCCCCCCTGTAGATAGAGCCCTTCATAAATAAAGCCCACCCTTATATTAAGCCCCCCTTAGATTAAGCCACCCCTGTAGATAAAGCCCACTCCCTGTAGATAAAACCACCCCCGTAGATAAAGCCACACACTTTTTTTATTACAATAAAACTATTCAAACTCACCTTAATCCCGTTCCCACACCGTCCGGCAGCAATGGAGACCTGCTGTCTTCTGTGTAGGTCTCCTGGGGTTGAACGAAGCGTCTATGAAAGGCGCTGATGGCAGGGCAGAGTGACTTTCTGTGTCATTCAGCGCCTTTCAATGACGCAAGTGGTGCAAAGTATCGCGCCGCTTCACTCGTAGAAAGGCGCTGAATGGCTGGGCATGGAACGTATCCGGCAATTCATTGCTTCTTATTGTACATGTGTCCTAAAGACGCAGGTACAATTATAGTGCAGGAGGGGGTGGCGCTGGCGCTCCCTCTAAGTTGCGCCTGGGGCACATGCCCCGCCTGCCCCCCATAGCTACGCCCCTGTCAATGGTGATGATTACTCTCACAGTGGTGAAGGCCCTGTATAGCATTGATATTTAGACAACTGTATGGAAGTGTTATTTGGCTGTTTGGTACTATTTTTTTATACATCATCCAGTATGACGCTGATATTACGTAACTGTAAGGTAATTCATACCTACCAACTTTCGAGGAGGAACATGAAAGAGATTCTATAAAAAGTTGGGCAGAACGGTGCACGCAGCGTGCCGCACAACATTTTATCCTTATGCCTGCCTTATTTAAACAGGACATGCACTCAAACTAAAGCATTTTAATCACAAATAATGCATATACAGTAACTCCCTAAATCACACCCCAAAATGACTACAGACCCCTAAACAAATGCAGAACCCAGATTGCCCAAACAAATACAGACCCCTAAACTAATACAGAGCTTCTAAATAAATACAGAACCTAAACCAGACCCGCTAAATATATAGACACCAGACCCCCTTTATACAGAACCCAGACTAACTAAATAAATACGGAGCCCAGACCAGACTCATAGATACAGACCCCCTAAAAGAATACAGACATAGACCCCAGAAGAAACTCACTAAATAAATACAGATCCCCTAAATACAAAACTCAAGACCAAACCAACTAAATAAATTAAGACCTCAGACCCGTAAACACACTGGTGTCAGGATGTAGACTGTAGCGGTGCCAGAGAGTGATGAGGATTGAAAGAACAAGGAGGGAGAGGTGAGTATGTTGTAAAAACGTGGGGCACCCAGGAGATTTTCCTGCGTTTACAGGATTCTGGAATCCCCTTTTTTCCCAAGGAGTCTCCCAGACATTCTGGAGAATTGGTAAGTATGTGGTAATATGTACACTGTATGACAGCACACGATATAGGGGGAGGAGTGCCAGCAGAAGGTAATAAACAAGTAAAATGACAAATAATGAGACAAAGGGAGAGAGGTCCCTCCCCTAAAAACTTACAATCTAATGGAAAAGGAGGATTGACACAATATGTACTTGGAGCTAATTTTGGCCAGTGGACCAGCCCCTTGTGTAGGCAAGGGCAATATAAATAAAGCTGCATGAACCAGTCACACAGCCAGTGTTTTGAGCCAACAGAGGTCTAAGTCCAGAGTTATGATACAAGGGTAGCTAGTTGAGAAAAAAGTGAAGTGGAGATATGGGTGACCAAGTCAGGTTGTATATGAGCCATGGACTATGGTTATGTCACGTAAGCCTCTTTGAAGAAATTCGTTTTCGAGGCATGCTTAAAATTGGGAATGTTAAAAGTCTGATGGTCCAGGCAGTGAGTCCAACAGAATGGATGCAGCACGGGAAAAGTCCTGCAGACCGTAGTGAGAGGATGCAATAAGGGAGGAGTAAAAAGCATTAGTGGGTTGATAGAAGGAGATGAGAGTGGCGATGTAGGACAGCAATGTGGAGAGCTTTGAGGACTACAAGAAACAGGTAACCAGTATAATGCGCAACAGAGTGCAGAGGTATTAGAATAACTGCTAGACAGAAAGATCAACGTTCACGAAGGATTGAAGCTAGTTAGTTTCGTGAAATGGCAATTAGTAGTGAGTTGCGGCAGTCTGGATGAGAAATGTCTAAAGCCTGATTTGATGTTTTAACATTGTTCTTAGTAACATAGGGACAACATTTTTTGTTAATTTTTTTTTTTAAGTGAAGGCGACAGGATTTGGCAATAAATTGAATGCGAAGAAGAAAATACAGATCAGAGTCAATTAAAAACTTCAAGACATCAGGCCTGATCTCTAGGAATTTAATTTCTAGGAAATGTGCAAAGGAGTTAACATTAATTGCTACATTGTAGAAACCATACTGCAACAGTCTATAAAGAGCATAAAGCTGGTGACAAAGTGACTGGTCAATAGAAAATATCATGGTTAAAAGACATGGAGGGAGAGACGCACGGCAATGAAAGTCATGGAATAGAAAGTTTACATTTTAGTTTATCATTTTGATAATTAAAATGACTTCTCTAAAATTTACGTCAAGGTTCCCCAATTTAAACAAAGATTAGAAACATGTAAACATAGGACCTACGCGTCCCACCAGTCTGCCCCTCTTTTGCATGTATATTGTTGTACAGTACATATACTGTATGCATCATTATTATTTTTTTTATAAAAATGATATATTTTTCCTCCATTTCTTAACATTTTTGACAATTGTCATTTATCTGCCTCAAGCATTCTTGAATGAGTCCCCACAGTAGCTGCAGGAAGACTGTTCCATGGATCTATCACTTTCTGAAAATATATTTTTCCTTGTGTGACATTTGTTAAACAGCCCTCTGATTTTTTTTATATTTTATTGATGTCTTTCTTGACAAAGAGTCTCCAGAACTAGACACAGTACTCAAGGTGAGGTCTTACTAGTGACCTGTAAAATTGGCAATATAACCTCCTTCTTCCTGCTACCTCACTGTAGAAGTGTTCTTGTCATCAATATCGTCTTTTACATTAAAATTACATCGTCCTTGGGTTTATTTCAGTTGAATTACTGCAAGAGAGAGCATTTATCTGTGCCAAGAAATCAAGATACAAGAGCTTTCTCAATCCACATCTACCGCTAATAATAAATCTCCCTCTGATGCACACAGATTTTGTGTCAGAGGTGAGTGCACAGCAACCTTTCATCCTCTACAATTAAACTTATACTTATCTGTGTTATCTTAATCAGAGTAGGGGATGAATACGGATGTGATATCCATGCCTTATAGTGTTCAGCTTCCTTGAAGCAGAAGCGGAAGGAGGTAAATTATACCTCGTATTAGCAATAGGGCCCGCTAAACCAGGACAAGTCGATGTACAATATATGACTGAATAGGCTATTAAACCTAAAAGTTGGCCCTGGTAAAGAGGTCAACAATACTTTTATCTATTAATCAATTTAGGTATTATATTGTAACTTCTGTAATCCTTTTGTTCATTACACCCCATTCAGAAGAAGAACTGTAACGATTCTGGTTCTCGGGTCTGGAATTCAATGGGCGAGGGGACGACACATATTAGAATAATAGTCAGTGGTAATGCAGAGTTCATAGCACTTCAAGGAGCTGTACTTCAAGGAGTTGTTGTCCAGCAAGCTGGAATAAGGAATAGCCATAATTGGGTTGGCACAAGCTAACCTGTGGTGCACAGTATAAGGAATCCTCTAATCCTCACCATGAATTCCCACAAGAGTGTATGGACTTTGATCAAAGGGGATTCCCATCTTGCAGTCTCATTGCAACCTGGATTACTGGTAATACAGATTAATTAGGCACAAGAAGCATGCCTCCCAACAGTTCTGGATCCAGCAGAACGGTCCCGGATTTCGGACGATGTCACGCTGTCCCAGGTGGCCGGCAACATGTCCTGATTTGAACTTTATCTGCGTCCTCAGGACACAGATACAGATGAATATAATGGTGGATCAGAGCGCTGTCAGCTCACTGCTCCATGCCACAATTGAGACTGTGTATGGAGGCATTATGGGAGCATCACACTGTGGGGGGCATTGTAGGGGCATTATACTGAGTATGAGAGGCAATATGGGGTCATTATGCTGTGTGAGAAGGCACTATGCGGGCATTATACTATGTAGGGGCACTATGGGGGCAGTTTACTGTTTGTGAGGGGCACTATAGGAACATTGTACTGTGTGGGAGGCACTATGGAGCATTATATTGCGTGGGGAGGCACTATGGGGCCATTATACTGTGCATTAGGGCACTATTGTGGCATTACACTCTATGGGGCATTATCAGGGCATTATACTGTGGGGGCAATATGGAGGCATTACACTGTGTGTGAGGGTCCCTATGAGGGCATTATACTGTGTAGGGAGCACTAAAGGGACATTTTACTGTGTGATGAGGCACTATGGGGGCATTATACTATGTGTGTGAGGGGCACTCTGGGGGCATTATACTGTATGGGGAGGCACCATGGTTCATTATACTGTGCGTCGGGGCACTATGGGCGCATTATAATGTATGTGAGGGGCACTATGGGGCATTATACTATAGAAGGGCACTATGGGGGACAGAATATTGTGAGGGGCACTATGGGGGTCTGATACTGTGTGGAGGGCACTATGGGGGCATTATACTGTGTAAAAAGGCACTATGGGGCATAGTACTGAGTAGAGCCACTTTTAGAGCATGGTACTGTGTGATCGGACACTATGGGGCAAGATACTGTGTGGAGGGGCACTTTGGGGCCTGATACTGTGTGGGGCACTATGGTGGCATGATACTGGGTCGGAAGCAACATGGGGCATCATACTGTGTAAGGGAACTTTTATGGAATTTCAATTTGAGCGATTTCCCAAAGGTTGCTGGAGAGTGCTGGGAGAGAGCATGCACATGAAACTGCAACCTCAAATCCGTCACAACTCTGATCGACAGTGTCTAAGGTGACCCTAAGGCATTCGCCAGAGTCCACTGCAAGGTGGGATACACTTTGCTGCTTAGGACCCAGGTTGTCTTACCAGAGTTCAGCGTTGGATAGGAGGTGCAATCCAGACTAACCTGAGCAGTAAACCGGACAGCTAGGGGTTAAATAGAAAGTCCAAATCAGAGGGCAAGCGGATATCAAGAATAGCAGAGGTCAAAACCGTCCGGGAGCAGATTATCCAAAATCAGCAAACAAGGGAAGGCGTTAATGAGAGACAAGCCGAGGCCAGTTTCCAAAAGGTCCAGAAGTCAGGAGTGTAGGGAATGTAGGAAGCTTGATCAGACACCATAAAACAGGAAAATTCACAAGCACTGACAGGTGGAGGAGGCTGGGTATAAATACTGATTCTACACCTAAAGGCAGAAAGACAGACAAAAGGGATAGGCTCAAGGTAAAACAGACACACCCAGAAGCCAGAACCATAGTCATCGTAACCTTAAGGGAACAGGTGTTTTCCTGACAGTAACTTTTGGAGCTTCATATTGTGTGAAGGCACTAAAAGGGCATAACAGTTTGGGGGGCATTACTGGGATATTATTATGTGTGGGGGCACTATAGGGAAATGATACTCTGTGGGGCGCTATGGGTGCATTATACTTTGTTGCGGCATTAAGGGAGCATCATTACTGTGAGGGGGTACAAAGGGGTATCCTCATTGTGTGGGACACTGTTATTGTGTGCCATACAAAGAGGGCACTATGAAAGTGTGTGTGGCCCAAAGAGCACTTTTACTGTTTGTTACCCAAAGGAGGACACTATTACTGTGTGAGGGCACAAAGAAAACTGGGTGTGTGGGGACAGGAATTTGGCGAGGTTAGATGCATAGCTTAACATGGAACAAAATGTACCATAGTGAGCTGCGTGCACCACCTGAGTTGACCCTCTATCTATTCTTTGAAAGTTAAGAGGTATACAGATGCTGTATAGAATTAGCTCCTCCTGAGGGGGCTTACTGTGTACTGTTTTATTATTGAGTTCTATGTATAACACTATGTAGTAAGCTCCTAAACTCCCTCTAGCGGTGACCTCAGCTAACCAGCGTGTTCTGTTGTAAATCTTTGTCTATGTAGGGGATTTGGAACTTTGTATCAGAAAACAAATTTTCGAACTCTATAAATATATACTAAAGCAGATCTGTCATATAGTTATACTGCCCTGTCTGAGGACAGCATAAAAGTGACAGACACGCTGATTTCAGCGGTCTGTCACTTATTAGGCAATGTGCAATAGTTTTGGAATATGTAGTAATGATACTTGCGGCATGCGGCCAGCGCTGCAATCTTGAGTATAAGTATACTTATATATTCATTATTTACTCCGCCTCCTCCCCACCCTCCAGTCGCGAGGCGGGGGTAGCATGAATATATGAATACACTCTGACCCAAGCTTGCAGCACAAGTACTACAAGTACTATATATCTACTATATACTCGGAAACTGCGCCACATTAAATACCAAGTTACAGACTGCTGAAATCAGAGGGTCTGTCATTTCTTCATGCTGCCCTGTTTTTAAAAAATGTATCAGCACAGAAATTTGGAACTAAAAAAACAACATAAAGATAAAAAGCAGAGATTCATTTTAAAGCAATGGCCCACATGCAATAGAAACGTGCAGGAAATATCAAATTTATTGCAGTCTGTGGTTTGTAAGTGGACTGCAAACATGGGCCAATGATTCCCCAGAGTAACCATAGAGAATTTAAAATTCCCTAACTGGGGCATATGCAGGATTTTTTCAAGGGTAGGTTAAAAAAAATGCATTATAAACTTTAACCAGACTCGGAGTATTGTCCACCAGGCACTCCACCCCATCCTCATAGCTCCTACTACAACTGGCTGAGCAGAGGATGTGACTACCGGTTATCGGGGAGAAAGATTCATGGCCTCCACTTATGGAGGGGAACCTGGAATCCTTCCCCTCCAAATACCGGCAGTAACAACCTCTGCTCAGCAATGTCTGCTTTACCGCCTGCCCTGCCTATCCTAGTGCCACTGTCCTGGGAGAGAACACTTACTAGCAGAAGTAATAGTCAGATATTGTTCCCTTCCAGTACTGGGACAGGCAGGCTGTATATTACAGCAAATTATACAAGGGACAAATAATATCTCCGCACCATGACCACCAGTGTAGAGTGACTGAATAATACCACCATACTGTTAGGGCATGTTCACATGGCCTATTTTCAGCTGTTTTTCAGGCCGTAAACGCCCCAAAAAATGACTAAAAATACTGGGGCTGAACGCCTCCAAACATCTGCCCATTGATTTCAATGGGAAAAACGGCGTTTCGTACCCACAGGCGTTTTTTACGTGGGCGTTTTTAAAAACGGAGCGTAAAAAAAGCCCAATAAAAAAGAAGTGCATGTCACTTCTTGAGCCATTTTTGCAGCCGTTTTTCATTGGGTCAATAGAAAAACAGCTCCAAAAATGGCCGTAAAAAAACGCATAAAAATACGCTTGATGCTTTAAAAACGGCTGAAAATCAGGGCTGTTTTCCCTTTAAAACAGCTCCGTATTTACAGCCGTGTTTTGTTTAGCGTGTTAACATACCCTTACTGAATAAAATTCACAATACAAAGACCAATATTACACGCAAACAGTGACCATATAGTGGTAGATACAAGTCCTACACAGGTGCTCTGCAGACTATATAAGTGAGAACAGTACAATAACATTCAGTGACTCACAGGTGACATCTTCTCTGATTAAAGTCTGTCACCTTCCCTTTACTTCTCCATCTGGCCCAGTTCGCTATGACATCTCCCAGACATGGCTCTGTAGAGTTTGCTGCACAGACATCTTTGGTTCCTAGCTTTTTCAGCACACTCCTCACCTATTCCCCACCTTTACACAAACTGGCCACCCTCTTGCTCGTGCCCCCATTACTATAGTTACCCCATGATGTCACACAGATGCCGAGATATAATAGTACTCCACACAACAATAGCACTCCCTTTGTGCCCAACATAGTAATAATAGCTCCCTTTGTGACCCACCAATAATAGTGCCCACTTTGTGCCTTACAAAGTTATAGTGCCTACTTTATTCCCCCCACAGTAATAGTGTCGCCTTTGTCCCCCACACTGTAATAGTGCTCCCTTTGTGGCATCAACACAGTAATAGTGTTACCTTAGTGCTTCCACACAGTAATATTTCCCCTTTAATGTCCGCCTCACAATAATAGTGTATGCCTAGTGCCCCCCCACATAGTAAAAATGCCTCCTTAGTGCCTCCTACACAGTAATAGTGCCGCTTCAGTGCCCTTCTCATAGTAATATTGTTCTCTTACTGCCCCTACGCAGTAATAGTGCCCTCCATATAGCAAAATTGACCCCTTAGTACCTCTCACCTAGTTTAATTGCCTCCTTAGTGCTCCCACACAGTAAAGAATCCCCCAAAAATAATAAAACTAATACTCAACTAACCCCATTCCATTGAATTTCATTCAATCCTCTTCTAGCCTGTACTGTCTGTGGCTGGCCAAAGACGGGTGCGATAACATGATTGCATCGCACCAATCTGTCTCGAATTGTCATGGCCTCTACGAGAATGTATGGCGGGGAAGGGAGCAGATGGCTCCCTGCCCCATCATTGAATTTAACTCTAAAACCACACCCCTTGCATCCACAGTTCCCTGCTATCCTTCATTATTCTAAAACTTACTGGTAAGTTTCCATATTTAACTTATATGACTTGTCCTTCAGTCGATACCTACTTTGACAAGTTCCTATTCCGGCTTGCAACTGTCATCTCTTCATTAAAATAAATGAAAGTGCCGGAAATGTTGCAGGTCAGGTCACTAATTTCTAAAAATTACCATTGATTATAATGGAGAAGGGATTATTATAAGCAGGAAGAGAGACCCACTCATTCTCAATGGCAGAGGAGGTTCCAAATGTATAATTGACATTCCATAAAAGCAATTTTTGAAACCCCTTATAATAGAATAATATCAGCTATTAATGTTTTTTTAAATTATATTCTTCAAAGTGGCTCTAAATCTGTACTGGATCTTTAGAATGTGAGCCTTCTATTGTGACATCATAGTAGTCACTGTACATGATGAATCCAATTTATATTTTGCATGCATTTTTATCCTTAATTTGATAGATGTAGATGTATACTATGGTTGGTTATCATTTCTACTGTTCGATATCATATCAGTGCTTGTGATTTGTGTATGTATGTCACAGTGCAAAATCTAAAGCAGCATCTCCACAAGAAAAAGGGTTTAGCTAAAACCAACACATTGACCTAGTTTGACATTCAAATTATTTATCTGGTGGATTTGCTTTTTCTCTTTTCCAAACTTTTTTTTCTGACAGTTGTTGGACAATATGATGTTCTGGTTAAAGAAAATAAAATGGTATTTCATGCCAGAAGCTCAGAAACACTCATTACATTGAATGTAGGCTCATATATAGACAAATCACAAAAATAAAATGGTATAGAGTAAAGGAATTCATATCAAAATAAAACCAGGATTGAATAGACTTTGCTGTATCCAACTGGTGGCCATACACATTAGATAAATGTTGGCCGAACCCACCGATTTCAAATTGGCCAATCAGCAATTTGAAAATTGACTAGTTATATTTTTTTAGTAGTATAATAATTGTCAAAACACAGAGGTTTTTGGTGATAACAATGCAGGGCCTGTTGACGTAAGTATTGTTATACCTGGAATGGCTCTTGGAACTGCTCTGTTGCTTTTAAAGTAATGCATCCTCTGTGCATATACCGTGGCTATATACATGTGCTCTAGTGTAGTGTCATCATTTTATGCTTTATTCCCATTAAGGTTTCCAACAGGATTGTGAATGGACAAATGTAAATTCTAACTAACTGGTATTTAGTTAGAGTAAGACATAGACTTAAAAGATAATTTGCTGGCTGCATGCATCGGCCACTAGGGGAAGCCTGGGAGCTTGTTACCCCATACTGTGTTATTACTGTGTTATTATTGAGCTCATGTCACGTACCACGAGGCTGTGGATCCTTGTGGCTGCAAACAGTTTGGCACTAGCAGCCGGACGCAGCAATGATAAATGAGCTGGCTTGGACCGGAGAGTAGAGATGAGGTGGAAGCTAGACGCAGGAATAGAGGAGTATCACAGGTAACAGACGACAGAAGGAAGGCAGGAGCTAATATAGTAGCTGAAGAAAAAACACTTTGGCTAGATTCAAATGAGCCTTTCCGTTTTGTGTCCGCAAAAAACGGACACGTTTTTCATGCATTGCAGTTCTGTGTGCCATCAGTGTTTGTTCCGTGTGGCATCAGTTGTTGATGTCAGTGTTAACCCCTTCCCTCTTTAGCCACTTTTGACCTTCCTGACAGAGCCTCATTTTTCAAATCTGACATGTTTCACTGTATGTGGTAATAACTTCAGAATGCTTTTACCTATCCAAGCGATTCTGAGATTTTTTTCTCGTGACACATTGGACTTTATGTAACTTGCAAAATTTGCTTGATACATTCAGTATTTAAATGTGAAAAACACCAAAATTTAGCATTTTTCTAAACTTAAATGTATTTGCTTGTAAGACAGGCAGTTATATCACACAAAATAGTTGCTAATTAACATCCCCCATATGTCTACATTAGATTGACATCGTTTTTTGAACATCCTTTTATTTTTCTAGGACGTTACAAGGCTTAGAACTTTAGCAGCAATTTATCGCATTTTCAAGAAAATTTCAAAAGGCTATTTTTACATGGGCCAGTTCAGTTGTGAAGTGGTTTTGAGGGCCTTATATATCAGAAACCTCCAAAAAGTCACCCCATTTTAAAAACTTCACCACTCAAAGTATTCAAAACAGCATTTAGAAAGTTTCTTAACCCTTTAGACGTTTCACAGGAATTAAACCAAAGTAGTGGTGAAAGAAAGTGTTGCAGAAATTCATTTTAATCAATTTTTTTTGTAACACAAAGTTTTACCAGAGAAACGCAACTCAATATTTATTGCATGGGTTCTGCAGTTTTAGGAAATCCACCTAGTGGATTTTGGACACTCCTTTCTATTAGAATATATTTTAGGCACCATGTCAGCTTTGAAGAGCTCTTGTGGTACCAAAACAGTGGAAAACCCCACAAGTGGCCCCATTTTGGAAACTGCACCCCTTGAGGAAATTATCTAGGGGTATAGTTAGCAACAGGTTTTTTGCAGAAATTATTGGAAGTAGGCCGTGAAAATGAAAATCAACATTCTTTCAAAGAAAATGTAGGTTTAGCTAACATTTCCACAAGGACTAAAGGAGAAAAAGCACTGCAAAATGTGTAAATCAATTTCTCCCGAGTAAAATAAATACCCCACATGTGGTAATAAACGGCTGTTTGGACACACGGCAGGGCTGAGAAGGGAAAGAGCGCCATTTGTCTTTTGGAGCTCAAATTTAGCAGGAATGGTTTGTGGAGGCCATGTCACATTTGCAGAGCCCCTGAGGGGACAAAACAATGAAAACCCCCATTTAGGTAACTACACCCCTTGAAGAATTCATCTATGGGTGTAGTGATCATTTTGACCCCACAGGTGTTTCATAGAATTTATTAGAATTGGGCAGTGAAAATAAAAACAATCCCTTTTCTTCAATAAGATGTAGATTTAGCTCAAAATTTTTCATTTTCTCAACAAATAAAGGAAAAAAAGAACCACAACATTTGTAAAGGAACTTCTCTGGAGTACGGAAATACCCCACATGTGGTCATAAACTGCTGTTTGGGCACACGGCAAGGAACAGAAGGGAAGGAGCGCCATTTCGCTTTTGGAGCACAGATTTTGCTGGATTGGTTTCTTGACACCATGTCTCTTTTGCAAAGCCCCTACAGTGGAAACTGCCCAAAAGGGACTCCATTTGTGATACTACACCCCTTGAGGAATTAATCTAGGGGTGTAGTGAGCATTTTGACCCCACAGCTGTTTCATAGAATTTATTTGAATTGGGCAGTGAAAATAAAAATGTAATTTTTTTTTCCAATAAGACGTAGATTTAGCGCAAAAATTTTCATTTTCTCAAAAAATAAAGCAGAAAAAGAACCCCAAAATTTGTTAAGCAATTTCTTCCGAGCATGGCAATACCCCATATGTGGCTATGAACCCATTTTTGGGCCACGGCAGGGCTCAGAAGGGAAGGAGTGCCATTTGGCTTTCGGAGTACAAATTTTGCTGGATTGGTTTCTGGTCGCTATGTAGCATTTGCAAAACCCCTGTGGGACCCAAACAGTGGAAACCCCCCAAAAGTGACCCCCATTTTGAAAACGACACTCCTCAAGGTATTCACCTAGGGGTGTAGTGAGCATGTTAACCCTGCAGGTGTTTTGCATAAATTAGTGTGCACTCGATATTGCAGAGTGAAAATGGGATTTTGCCAATATGTGGTGCCCAGCTTGTGCCACCATAACACGACAGCTCTCTAATGATTATGCTGTGTTTCCCGGTTTTAGAATCACCCTACATCGGGCACTAATCTTTTGCCTAGACATTTGACAGGGCTTAGGAGTGGGAGAGTACCATGCGAAATTGAGGCCTAATTTGGCGATTTACACAGAATTGGTTCACAATTGCAGAGGCTCAGATGGGAAATAATAAAAGAAACCCCCCAGAAGTGACACCATTTTAGAAACTACACCCCTCAAGGCACTTTTTAAGGGGTGTAGTGAGCATTTTCACCCCATAAGTCTTTTCCATAAATAAATGCGCTGCGTATGGTGCAAAGTAAAAAAAAAAATTTTTTCCCCAGAATTGCCAATTCAGTGGCAAGTATGTCGTGCCCAGCTTATGCCACTGTAGACACACACCCCAAAAATTGTTAAAAGGGTTCTCCCAGGTATGGCAGTGCCATATATGTGGAAGTAAACTGCTGTTTGGGCACACTGTAAAGCTCAGATGGGTGGGAGCGCCATTTGGCTTTTGAAGCGTAGATTTTGCTTGGTAGTAGTTTTGTTTGAGTATTATTGGTGTTTCCGTTTTATAATGTGGGGGCATATGTAAGCTGGGCAGAGTATATCAGGGGCATAGTCAGGGGGTATAATAATGGGGTAAACAATAAAATAATCCATAGATGTGTGTTACACTGTGAAGCAATCCTTTTTCCAACTTTTTTTCCCAAAAAATTTTCACTTTTTTTACACTTTACTTTAGTCCCACTAGGGACTTGAAGGTCCAACTGTCAGATTTTTTTTCACTGACAGCAAGCCGATTAGGCCTGGCCTCCGAGCGGGGCCTAATTGGCTTCCGTAATGGCAAACAGAAGGCCATTGTTAGGTCTCCTGGTGTCATAATAGCAGTCGGCAGTCGTACGATTGCAGGGCACAGCTGGCAATCTGTTAGCAACCACAAAGATGCAGCGATCGTATCCAATCGCTGCATCTGAGGGGTTAGTGGCAGGGATCGGAGCTAGCTGCGGTTCCTGCTGTTACAAGTGCATGTCAGCTGTAACATACAGCTGATATCCACCGCTGATGACGCCGGATCATCTCCTGAGCTGGCGCCATCTTGCCGGTGGCTACAGAAGCCTTTCATGCCCCGCCTCAGGGTGGGGGCTGGAAGTTTTCCATGTTAGGCACACTGGGAGGCCACTATTAGGCCTCCGGTTGCCATTGCAGCCACCGACACTCCGGCGGTTTCATTGCTGGGGTGTCGATGAGCTGCAAACACCTTAAGTGTAGTGATCGCTTTTGACGGCTGCATTTAAGGGGTTAATGGCAGGGATCGAAGCTAACTTCGGTCCCCGCCGTTACAGCAGGATGTCAGCTGTCAGATACAGCTGACATCCGGGGATGATGGCACCGACTCAGTTTCTGAGCTGGTGCCAAGCATTTGGCGTAAGTATACGACATTTTGCGGGAAGCACTGGCTTTCCATGTCGTATACTTACAACAATGTCGGGAAGGGGTTAAGGTACGTTTCTTTATTTTTTTTTATTTTTCTCTGCATTTCAAGGAACTGGTGCGTCAATCACGGACAGTACACGGATGTGTTTCCATGTGCTGTTCGTGATTTTCATGCACCCTTTGACTTTAATGGGTGCATGATCCACAAAAAACGCACAAGAATAGGACATGCAGTGAGTTTGTAGAAAAGTCCAAAAATAGGACCTACAAACGGTACTGCTATAACAAAATTGGAGAGGTCGATGAAATGTAGATGATTGTTTAATGGGCTACGCGTTACGACATCGTACTGATGTCTTCATCAGCCCATTGCGTTTCCTTGTACGTTTTTCTCCAAAAGCAAATCGCTACCTACCAAATGCATCTGGGCTTCCAGCAATCCAAGGCTCCGCCATTTGTTCCTAATAAAACATTGTGACAGATGGGAACAGAGCTGCCAGACCTACATCTACGCTCACAGTCTGAACCCCGGTTTTAGATTTATGTCACCATCAAATCTCTACAAACTTGGCAAAATTAGAATGTCAACTACTTTACAACCCTCCGCCTTTACCCTGGATACCCCCAAAGGCTCGTCCTCCTGCCATAGATCTACCCTATTTGTCTAGAGTATTATTGCCGGGATGGGATTTTGTTTTTGAAAAATTAGGTCTCTCTCCTCTCCAAAGGGGCCTTTGACTCCTCTCTATGACAACCCACCATTTCCTATTAGACTTGAAAGGTCCAATATTTTCTGATTTTCACACAAAGACTCCTTTTGAGGCAGATTCTCTCAGATGCTTAATTAAAATCACTTTTAGACCTATCTGAATCAACTCCAGGAGACTTTTTTTTATAAAGACAACTATTTTATTTCTCCCTTACCTTGAGAATCCCTGAAAGGGTCCCTTCCGCCATTTGAAACCCTAAACCTTGCCTCCCTCCCACACAATCTTCTCAGTCCATGGGTTACTTAGAGAAACAGGGAGACTGCCCATGAGAAACCAGCCTTTATTTTCAAATGAGAACAAAACCTCAATAGAACTTTTACAGAGGTTGAGCTCCATAAAATATTTCAACTTGCTAGCCGATCCTTGACTTCATGCAGAATAGGAGAGCAAAACTTCAATATCCTTTCTAGGTGGAACAGGTGCCTGGAGCAAATCCATAAAAATCTTCCCCTCATCCACCACTATTTGTTGGAGATGAGGACAAGCGGAAGGTTCCTACGTACATACCTGGTGGGATTGTCCACTGGGATTCTGTATTTAATCCCTACAATTAGGTAAGATCCAGCAGCGTTCCAGTAGCACCTACAATTGCTCTTTTATCCCTGATACCAGGCTCGCTTTCGAAAGCAAAGAGGGGCATTTTGAGGCATTTTATGGGAGCAGCAAGGGGTGTAATTCTGAGATACCTGAAGTGAACCAGTGCTCCACCCAAGAATAAATTTGTTGAAACCTTAAACCGCATTCACAGAATGGAGGAGATGGAAGCAGCAGATAATGACAAGTTTGCCGCTTTTTGGAGACAGATATTATTTGGATATAATTAGGGACTATCTGGGTGTGAAATCCTGGGTATCAAGAGGATCCTGATTGTTTCTGTCTGAGGTAGGCAGATAAAGTAGGCAGATAAAGCCCCACTTCACCTCTTTTCCTCCTCCTTTCCTTCTCCTTTACGTGTCCCCTGCTGTTAGTTGGCACCGAGTATCTTACAGTCTGTACTCTGACATTTTTTGACAAGTTTTTTTGTTTCTTTGGACATTGTCATATGTGAAATAAGGACAATGCTGCAAATTTTCTGTTTAATGTTTCTTTATTTCTGAAAATTCTATAAAAATGTATTCACTATAAAAATGCATTTGCATACAAGAGTTTGACGGTGAGTAATTGCCTTTCAGTATACAGGATACTTGATCGATAGCATTCGTCTTATTGCCAACTTTCCCTTAGAGGTTCATCTATACGTTCGCCAGTTGCAGCCTTGTCCACATTTGGAAGCATTATCAAATAACAAAGCAATCATGTATCCATTTAGTTATTTTTACTGTTTTTGTGCTGTATATGTATTCCCATAGAACCCTTTTAATAAGCCCTGCCTGCTTTAGCACTACACAGAGTATTTAAGGTAAATTTACCCTCCAGAATTTACATTTTACCCCTTCGTGACCAGCCTATTTTAGGCCCCAATGACAAAGTTATTTTGTTTCGTTTTTCTATAGTCTGATTCAAAGAGCTCTAACTTTTTTCTTTTTTCGTCGACATAGCTGTATGAGGACTTGTTTTTTGCGGGATTAGTTGTACTTTTTAATGGCACCATTTTGGGGTACATATCATATTTTGATTAACTTTTATTAACTTTTTTGGGGGGAATAGAGAAAAACCCTCAAATTCCACCATTGTTCTATGCGTTTTAAATTCACGCTGTTCACTATGCGTTTAAATAACATGTTACCTTTATCCTATGGATCGGCACGATTCCGACTATATTACATATGTAGAGGTGTTTTATGTTTTATGACTTTTGCACAATAAAAACACTTTTGAACTAAAATTATTTGTTTTTGCATCGTCGCTTTCCAAGAGCCGTAATTTTTTTTATCTTTCCGTGAATGTAGTGATATGAGGGCTTGTTTTTTACCGGACAAGACTTAGTTTTGATTAGTACTGTATTGGGGTACATGGGACTTATTGATTAACTTTTATTATGAATTATTTGGGGGGCAATGGAAAAAAAAAACAATTTCGCCATTGTGTTTTGCGTTTTGTTTTTTATTGTTTTCCCCTTGTGGTTTAAATTACATATTAAATTTATTGTTTGGGTCATTACGGTCGCGGCGATACCATATATGTGTACTTTTATTTATTTTTTTACACTTTTACAAAATAAAACCACTTTTTATGGAAAAAAAAATGGATTTATTTATTTTTTACTGTCATTTTTTAAAAAAATTATTTCACATTTATTACTTATTTTATTAATTCCAATAGGTGACTTCACTATGCGATCTTTAGATCGTTGCTATAATGCTTTGGTATACTTAGTATACAAAAGCATTATTGCCTATCAGTGTAAATCTGACAGGCAATCTATTAGGACGTGCCTGGGGGCTTTTGACAGGCCCCCGGCTGCCATGACACCTCTTCGGAGGCCCGCTATTGCAATTGCGGCCCGCCTATGGGTGACAGAGGGAGCTCACTCGGGTTAAACGGCCGCGATCTACGTAAACTTCGATCGCTACCGTTGGAGCAGGAGCCCGGCTGCCATCAGACAGCCCCCCGGCTCCAGCCTGCACGGGACACCCGTGCAGGGCTTAGACTGGGCTGCCGTGCAAAGGCGGCGGCCTAGCCTAAAGCCCCTTAGTGACCGCTAAGGCGTATTGGTGGTCACTAAGGGGTTAAGTGACTTCTGTGCTATAGAATGAACCACTACGCCACACATAGCATTCTGCATTATAGAGACAGATTCATAGAGAATAAGTTAGGAAATGTGCTTGAAAATATTTCCATTCGTAGAGGACCTTGGAAAGATCTGTTCTGAAGAATGCAAAGGGTCAATGAAAACACATCAGAAAAATGTTACTTTACTATTTACTGAATAAATGTCAATTGCTGTAAATGTTTTTCAAAAACAATTAAACATGAACTACATATTCTTTTGTCTGCTGTGAATTGAAAAAGTGCAAGAACCATTATGACATGAACTATGTATCTGTATAGAATCTTCCCACCAAGTACTGATGAGGCGGCAAACGTGTGTTTGCAGTATAGAAAGTGTTTTATGGTCATGGACAGGAGCATCGCTATAGGAGGTGCATATCTAGCTTTCGCACCCGGGGCCTGGTTTCTGACCCCTCTGGCATATAAGAACACACCAGTATTATAATTGGCACAAAGTAGGTGGGGGCCTGTTACAGATTTTGCATTGGGGCCCAGGAGCTCCAAGTTACACCTCTGGTCGTGAAAACTTTGGGTAGACTTCACATCTACTGACATGTCACTGAGACATGTTAACATATCAAAAGATGGCATTGGTAGAGGTTTTTACCCTTTGACACCAAATGGGCCACGGTGCGCTTCTTGTAACATTTTAGCAGATGTTCTAAGATGGCTCCCTCCCTTTAAGGCCTTATGCCCACTGCCGTACTACAGATCTGTATTGTATGGAGCTATAGCCCACTTGGAGATGCGGGAGATGTGCTTTAGGGAGCCCCATGACCCCTTAGTTGTATCGATCAATGGGGGTCACAAAGCACAGACTACCACTGATGACATCTTCTGACATCTCTCAGTGACATGTGAGAAGATGTTTAATAGGGAACTTTACTATAAAGGCCTCATTCACCCTGCTGTATCATGGATCTATGTTAGACTGCTATGACTGCGTACTGTAACTGCAGAAGCACATGGAGCAAAATAAATGGTGGTCTGCTTCATTTCATGCCATATTTTTAGACATCCTCCCCAGAAGAAATAGTCCATAGCTTCTTCATCAGGTCACCATTGACTGTTCAGTATTCATAATATGTTTTGGTGAGGACTTCTGGTGTTGTGGAGGGGACAGTATACTTTCTGTATCCATTTCTCACAGTTTATAGGATCTCTGCTTGCTGTAATTTTTTAGGAATCTTCCTTCTTTACTTTCAGTGGATAAAAATCTGTCTTGGCCATCACACACATCGCTCAGCTTAGTACAAGACACAGGCAGGGGCATAACTAGGAAAAACTGGGCACCGTAGCAAACTCTTGACCGGGGCCCCCCCGGGTGCCACAAGCAGCCCTCCTTATAAATAGTGCCCCCTGTAGAATGTGCCATACAGCCCCCTTGTAGACAGTGCTATATATCCCTGCCTATAGACAGTGTCACAACCCATTTTTAGATAGCGTCCCCCACCTCCCCCTTGTAGATAGTGCCATACAGCCCCCTGTAGATATCGCCATAAAGCCCCCACTGTATATAGCGCTATACAGCTTATACAGCTCCCACTGTATATAGTGCCACACAGCCCCCTCCCTTGTATATAGTGCCACACAGCCCCCCTTAGTAGATAGTGCCACACACAGACCCCTGTAGATTGCACCACACTCAGCCCCCTGTAGATAGAGCCACAGCCGTCCCCCTTGTAAATAGTGCCATACAATTTCCCCATGTGTATAGTGCAACACAGCTCCCCCTTGTGTATAGTACCACACAGCTCCCCCTTGTGTATAGTGCCACAAGCCCCCCTTGTATATAGTGCCACACACCCCCCCCCCTTGTGTATAGTGCCAAAAGGCAATAGGGCATCCTAGAAAGCTGTATCAGCCAGGGAGATGTCACTCAAACATGGAAACATGGGTTTGGAGGCAGGATTATGTGACTCTTTAGGATAGCGGCACCGCCCCATGACCCTCTAATGAGTAATTAGCATATAGTTTGCACCGTTTTAAAAGTGGCGGTTCAAGGGGTTAAAACTACCTGACATTCCCATTAAATATACAATGAATTGAGAACAATTCCATCTGCCCTGCAATTTTGTTATTATAAATATATCCTATATAATTACAGATCCAGAACCAAGCTCTGACATATATACAGTACCACAACAAAGCTCAGTACATAAATACAGCACTAGAACCAAGCTCAGTACATTAAGACAATACCAGAACAAAGCTCAGTACATATATACAGCACTAGAACAAAGCTCAGTACATATATACAGCACCAGAACAAAGCTCAGTACATAAATACAGCACTAGAACAAAGCCCATAAATATATAAATACAGCACCAGAACCAACCTCTGTACATAAATACAGCACTAGAACCAACCTCCGTACATATATACAGCACCAGAACCATGCACAGTACATATATACAGCTCCAGAACAAAGCTCAGTACATATATACAGCACCAGAACAAAGCTCAGTACATATATACAGCACTAGAACCAAGTTTAGTATATATATATATATATATATATATATATATACAACACTAGAACCAAGCTCAGTACATAAATACAGCCCAGAACAAAACTCATTACATATATACAGCACCAAAACCAATTTCATAGTATATACAGCCCCAGAACAAAGCTCAGTATTTACATACAGCATCAGAACCAAGATCAGTACATATATACAACACCAGAACAAATACAGCTCAATTTAGTCAACCCCTGCCGTATAGGTTTGTATGGCGTAAAACTACAGCTCCCAGCATTGCCTGAACAATAGTAAGGATATGCTGGGAGATACTGTTTCACAAAAAAAATCATACCATCAATCATCTCGCTGCAGATCATACAGTGACTACAGTGCTGATTAGAGGCAGAATAAACATTTACATTAAGTGACTCACCGGTGACATCTCAGATTCTAGTTCTTTTCTTCTCCCTCCGGTCCAGACATCTATGATCGATTTCTACCGGCCATGACCCATTTCTGCAGTTTTCCGCTCAGATGTGTTCAACTTCTCACTTTTAAAACATTTCTGGACCTATAAACGAAGTTAAAATTCTCAACACCTCTAAATATAATAATGCGCCATACACTGCACCTCTAACTATAATTGCGCCATACACTGTGTCCATGATTATAATAGTACCATACACTGTCACACACACTGTGCCCCCTGTAGATAGTCCCCCCATAGCCCCCTGTAGATAGTGGCCCACATCCCCACATATAGACCCCCCCGTAGATTGTGCCCCACATCCCCACATATAGACCACCGCTGTAGATAGTGCCCCACATATAGACCCCCCTGTATATAGTGGCCCACATATAGACGACACCCCCTGTAGATAGAGCCCCCACTATAGATAATGCCACTCACAGTTTTATGAGAAAAAAACAAAAAACTTTACAAACTCACATGATCCCGTTCCCGCGCAGTCCGATGGCAATGCAGACCTACTCTCTTCTGAGCAGGTCTGCTGGAGCTGAACGACGCGTCGTTCAATGACGCTGATTGACGGGTCAGAATGACTTGCCCCATCAATCAGCGCCTTTCAAGCACGGAAGCGGTGCGATGACGTCATCACGCCGCTAGCATCGTTGAAAAGCGCTGATTGGCGGGGCAAGTAATTTTGTCTCGCCAATCAGCATCATTGTAATGCGCTAAATAATCGGGCACGAAACATGCCCGGCCATTCAGCGCTAATGCATGTTTTTGGCTGTCGCTAGCACCGGGGCCCCCTCCGGTGCTAGCGACGCCTACGGGCATGAGAGGGTCTGTGTCGCCCGGACCATACTTGTTGGAGGCTCGGCGGTGCGGGCCCCGTAGTAGCGGCGCTACCGCTGTAGCAGCCATAATGGCTGCTAGCGGCGCCACCGGGCATATGGGGGGAGGCGTGTCGGCACAGATTTTTATCCGCTGGAAGTAAAGAATTAAAGGCAATGTAAACCTTTTGAAAGAGATTTTTTTTTTTAAATAAAAATGTCTATCAGTGTGTTTTATGCAACTCCAAATTAGTCTTTGTATTTTTTATAACTTTTACTTTTTGAGATACAGCTGCTTTGTCTTCTCCATACAGAGCAGCTGGATTGTTAGCTGAATCCTGTACCCATCAGGTCTGCGGGTCTGACGGGTTCAGTCAGGGCCGGCGTCAGCACTCGGCAAACCCGGGCAAGTGCCGGGGCCCACTGCTCTTGTAGGGGCCCACTCGACCACCGGGTAATTTACGCCGCCCACCTGCTTAAATTAACTATATTCGTCCATGTTACGCAGCAGCAGATTGCAGAGATGAGCAGATTAAAATAATTTAAAAAAACCTAACCTAACACATTCCCACGACGAGCTGAACGGTCCCGTCACTGTCTTCTCACTGGTACTTGGCGCCGCTCGCATCCACATTAACAATGCATTGCGGCGCAGATGACATAATCATGTCACGCTGACATGATTACTGCGAGCGGCGCCAAGTACTAGTAAGAAGGCAGTGACGGGAGCGTTCAGCTCGTCGTGGGAACGTGTTAGGAGAGGTTTTTTAAATTATTTTTATTGGAGCAAAGGCGCCAAACTGGGGGATATAGGGTATTAGCTTCTATATGGGAGCACAGGCAACGGACTAACTTGGGGCATGTATGTATGGCCATGTATGATACTGTCTGATGGGCGCTGTATCTAAGCCTAAGACATGTTAGGCTTAGATACAGGGCCCCAGCAGACAGTAATCTCATACAGTATAAGATTACTATCTGCTGGGGCCCTGTATCTAAACCTACCTTGTGGTAGGCTTAGATACATGGTGTAACAGACAGTATCACACATGGGCCCTGTATCTAAGCCTACCCCATTTGTTACAAAAAAAAATTGTGTTTGTTTTTTACACGTTCGGTCGTTGGACTACGTCGGATTCGAGGACTACTTCGATGACGGCTTTTTTTATTTTCAATAAAATGGTTAATGAGGGTTGTGTAGGGGGTTTTATTTCAATAAAATATTTTTTCTATGTCTTTGTATTTTCTTTTAAACTCTTATTACCACCGCCTTAGTAATGGCCGCTGGCTGATTGACAGCATCCATCACAAAGGCTGGGCTTAATGTTAGCCAGTAAAAAGGCTAACACTAACCCCCATTATTACCCCGGTACCCACCACGGTCGGGAAGACTCAGGTACGATCCAGTATTCGACCATCTGCAGCAATGGACGTGCACTGGTGCGGCCGCAGGCTGGTATTATTAGGCTAGGGAAGCACAAAAACAGTGGCACTTCCCATCCTGGTAATGCTAGTTTGCTGCTGTGTTGTATCTGGCTGCTTGTGAAAAATGGGGGGGGCCCCACGTCATTTTTTTTCTATTTTTTTTTTTTATTTTTTTAAATAATTGGAAAAAAAGACTTGGGGTCCCCCCAATTTTTCATAACCTGCCAGATACAACACTGCAGCAGCTTAGCATTACCAGGGTGGGAAGGGTCCACTGTTTTTGGCTTTTCCCAGTCTAATAACACTAGCCAGCGGGTGCTGTAGTTCCCACCCGCTACAGCTGGTCGGGTACTGGATCGTACTCGGCTCTTCCCAGCAACCCTGGTGGGTACCGGGGTAATAATTGGAGTTAGTGTTAAGCGTCTAACGCTAAGCCCACCTTAGTAATGGACGCTGTCAATCAGCCAGCGGCCATTACTAAGGCGGTAGTAATAAAGTTTAAAAAAATACTAGGGCATGGAAGAAATATTTCATTGAAATAAAACCCCCCACACAACCATCGTTAACTTTTAATGAGAATAAAAAAACTTCGTCATCGAAGTAGACCTCGAATCTGAACCTGTAAAAAAAAAAACACAAAAAAAATTAGTAATGCATAAAAAAAGCAAAACAATTCTTATACTTACCTTTCCTGGGTCCAGCGCAGGAGCCGCAATGTCAGCGAGCTGAGCCCTATGTCTAAGCCTATCATGTGTGATACTGTCTGCTGTATCTAATCCTATCCATAGCTATAGGGTCAGAGTGCTATAGATATGCTATCTCATATATATATATATATATATATATATATATATATATATACATATATACACACACACACACACACACACACACACATACACACTTTTTTTGGGGGGTGGACATATGTTTGTACAAGGATACCAACTGCTGGGGCCCTGTATATAAGTCTGTCATGTGTGATACTATCTGCTGGGGCCATGTATCTGAGTCTATCATGTATGATACTGTCTGCTGAGACAATGCATCCAATTATATCCAGCGGTGTAGCTATAGGAGCCTTAGTCTTATAGATATGCTATCTCCGATATCTATGTAAAAGTTTATTTATTTTTTGGGGGGTTAATATATGTCTCAGGGTTTTTGCCCCTGATCTTTTTAGACCCTAGCAGCGCCCCTGGGCCTAACTAATATATTGAGGCACAAATGAGACCTAAAAAAGATATAGGGACACAAAGGGCGCCTTACTAATATACAGGGACACAATTAATATATGGGGGCACGAAAGAGAACAACTATTCTTTAGGGGCAAAAATGGGACATTACTACTGTGTTGGAGCACATAGGGAGGTATTACTGTAGGGAGTAGAAATGTGGCACTAAAACGGAACCATAACTATTTTCTTAAAGGTCGCCTTTTTTGGGTGGTTGGTGCCCTGTAAGGGACAGTATAGGTGGTATTGTTAGGGGCAGTTTATCAACATCACGTTTACCTCCAATTCCTCCAGGTACTGAAATACTCAAGCCTACAGATACCAGGTCTTCCGGAAATCACAACCTCCATGTAACAGGTACATCAAGATTCACACATCGCAGAAACGGAACTATCTGCATTCATTGGCCCATGACTTCCATGTGAATGGTAAGTGATCCGTGGTTACATCCTTCTGGCATTATGTTTCTGCCTTTATACTGCCGCCGCTCGAGTTGCACTGCATTCGGCCCACTAAGGTTCTGTCGCCCAAGGGCCCACATGAACCTGGAGCCGGCCCTCGGTTCAGTGACAGCGGTTTCTGCGTGTCCCTGACTTGCTGGATCTGCCTGTTATCCATCACATCTAAGTTCATAACTATAGCTGATGGGTCGGGGTCCGACTTTCAGGACCCCGCCGATCAGCTGTTTTAAAGGTGCTGAAGCGCTCGTACGAGCGCTGCTTCCCCTTCATTTCTTCTTGATCACTGTGAGTCGTCCACACGCATTTAGCGGTAATTCACAGGTATTGCAGCCTTTTCTCCCATTCACTTCAATGGGAGAAGAGGCTGCAATTTGACCTGTGAATCGCCGTTACATCCGTGTCGATGACTCACAGTGATCAAGAAGAAATGAGGGGGAACCAGCGGTCCCTTCAAAAACAGCTGACCTGCGGGGACAGGCCATCAATTTTTAGTGCATGGAAAACCCCTTTAAGGTTATTATTGAATGAAAGCAAGCAGAGATCTTAGAAACCATGAGGATTGGATGCAGAAAAAATATTGAAAAATGTTATAATTTTTCATTACACAATCAATAACCTTTATTTTCCGATGCCAGAATACCCTTTTAAGTCAGTCCCACCTAAAGGTAATAGTGGAACAATCTCACCTGACTAGGTGAGTGAAATGGATCAATAATGAATGAATAAATATTGAGATACGGGTAGATCTATATTCCATTCAAGGATTTACAGTGAAAAATTTGGTCAGAACTTTTATAGAGTCTACCAGATGTCCAACCCATGGACCTGCTGTAGTTTGCACCGATCATACTTGGAAAGATAATGTTAGCAAGAGTACCTGAAAATGTTGGGAGGGCATTTTGAGATTAAAATAAATAAATAATGAAAAATAAATATACGGTACTGTGCAAAAGTTTTCGGCAGTTGTGGAAAAAGGCTGCAAAGTAAGAATGCTTTAAAAAAATAGAAGTGTTAATAACATTTTTTTTATCAATTAACAACAGAAGATAAATCTAAATCAAATCAATATTTGGTGTGACCACCATTTACCTTCAAAACAGCATCAATTCTTCTAGGTGCACTTGCACATAGTTTTTGAAGGAACTCGGCAGGGAGTTTGTTCCAAACACCTTGGAGAACTAACTACAGATCTTGTGTAGATGTAGGCTCCCTCAAATTTTTTCGTCTTCTCATGTAATTCTAGACGGACTCGATGATATTGAGATCAGGGCTCTGTGAGGGCCATATAATCACTTCCAGGGCTCCTTGTTTTTCTTTTTGCTAAATATAGTTCTTAACCCCTTCCCGCTCCTTGACGTACTATTACGTCATGGCAGCTGTATCGTTCGCGCTCCATGCCGTAATAGTACGTCTCGGGAGTAACGGCCGTTTCGGCCGTCCTCCCGACACATACAGGAGCTGTGACGCTGCTGTCTTGTTCAGCAGCTGTCACAGCTCCTACAGCGGGGACCGATCGCTGTGTCCCCGCTGATTAACCCCTTAAAAGCCGCGTTCTATAGAGATCGCGGCTTTTTAGGGGTTAAGCTGCCATCGCCGGCCTGCTACGCGATAGCGGCCGGCGATGGTGACTATGGCAACCGGACACCAAACAATGGCGTCCGGCGATGCCATAGACGGAAGCCTAGTGGGTCCTGACAACGTCAGGACCCACTATGCTTGCTGTCAGTGAGTAGCTGACAGTTCTAATACACTGCACTACGCATGTAGTGCAGTGTATTAGAATAGCGATCAGGGCCTCCTGCCCTCATGTCCCCTAGTGGGACAAAGTAATAAAGTAAAAAAAAAGTTAAAAAAAGTTGTGTAAAAATAAGAAAATAAAAGTTTTAAAAGTATTAAAAGTAAAAATCCCCCTTTTTCCCTTATCAGTCCTTTATTATTAATAAAAATATATAAACAAACAAATAAACTATATATAATTGGTATCGCCGCGTCCGTAACGGCCTGAACTACAAAATTATTTCATTATTTATCCCGCATGGTGAACGCCGTAAAAAAAATAAATAATAAACCGAACCACAATCACAATTCTTTGGTCACTTCACCTCCCAAAAAATGGAATAAAAAGAGATCAAAAAGTCGCATGTACCGAAAAATGGTCCTGATCGAAACTACAGTTCGTTACGCAAAAAATAAGTCCTCGCACGGCTTTATTGATTGAAAAATAAAAACGTTATGGCTCTTAGAATAAGGTAACACAAAAAGTGAATGATTTTTTACAAAACGTATTTTATTGTGCAAACGCCATAAGACATTAAAAAAAACTATAAACATCTGGTATCGCCGTAATCGTATCGCCCCGCAGAATAAAGTGAATATGTCATTTATAGCGCACGGTGAACGCTGTAAAAAAAAACGAAAAAAAAAACAATCGTACAATTGCTGTTTTTTAGTCACCACGCCACCTAAAAATAGAATAAAAACTGATCAAAAAGCCGCATGCACCCCAAGAAAACTACAATGGATTCCTCAAGGGGTCTAGTTTCCAAATTGGGGTCACTTTTGGGGGTTTCCAATGTTTTGGCACCACAAGACCTCTTCAAACCGGACATGGTGCCTAATAAAAAAGATGCTTCAAAATCCACTAGGTGCTCCTTTGCTTCGGAGGCCGGTGCTTCAGTCCATTACCGCACTAGGGCCACATGTGGGATATTTCTCAAAACTGCAGAATCTGGGCAATACGTATTAAGTTGCGTTTCTCTGATAAATCCTTTTGTGTTATAAAAAAAATGGTATAAAGAGGATTTTCTGACAAAAAAAAAATTTAAATTTCACCTCTACTTTGCTCTAAATTCCCGTGAAACACCTAAAGGGTTCATAAACTTTCTACATGCTGTTGTGGATACTTTGAGGGGTCTAGTTTCTAAAATGGGGTGTTTGATAGGGGTTTCTAATATATGGGCCCCTCAAAGCAACTTCAGAACTGAACTGGAACCTAAAAAAATAAATAAATGAGGCAATACTTCGCTTCTTACATTATACTGATAATGAGCCGTGCCCACCCCGAGATGACCCCAGTTTTGACCGTTTGTATAAACGGAGACCCCTATTAGACCGTTCCAGTGCCCGGTTTTCCCCAGCATACACCCCTGAGAAGTGTATTTCTATTGATGAGTCCCTGGTACATTTTAAAGGGAGGGTTCAATTCCGCCAGTACCTGCCGGGTAAGAGGGCAAGGTATGGCGTGAAGATGTATAAGCTGTGAGAGTGCATCAGGGTATACCTACAGGTTTAGGATATATGAAAGAAAGGCCACCCCCAAACCAGACTGCATCCTGGACTACAATAGGTACATGGGAGGGATGGACTTGTAAGATCAAGCCCTGAAGCCCTACAGCGCCATGCGGTGTGGTATAAGAAGCTGGCCGGGCACATCATACAGATGGCATTGTACAATGCGTACATGCTACGTCGATGTGCAGGCCAGACGGGAACTTTCCTGGAATTTCAAGAGGTGATTATCAAGAACCTAATCTTTAGGGACCAAGAAGGGGGGGCACCCAGTACTTCTGGAAGCGAGCCCACACGCATCGTACCAGGGCAACACTTTCCAGGAGAAGTTCCCCAAACTGGCAAGAAGGGAAAAAGTCAAAAGAGGTGCAAAGTCTGCTATAAGAGGGGGTAAGGGAGGACACAATATATCAATGTGACACGTGTCCCGAATAACCAGAGCTCTGTATGAAAGTGTTTTAAAATTTATCATACATCCCTTGGTTTATAATTTACCCCAATTTTACTTACCCTGATGCACTCCACACAGCTTATCCCCCCTCGTCTTTCCCCTCTGGGCCCTGCTGTGTGTCCAGGCAGCTGATAACAGCCACATGTAGGGTATTGCCATATCCGGGAGAACCCACATTACAGTTTATGGGGTGTAGGTCTCCGGTCAAAATGCTCACTACACATGTAGATGAATGCCTTAAGGGTGTAGTTTTTAAAACGGGGTCACTTCTTGGGGGTTTCAACTGTTCTGGTACCTCAGGGGCTTCTGCATACATGACTTCGCACTAGAAAATCCCCAGTAGGGCAAATGGTGGTCCTTTCCTTCTGAGCCCTCCCATGGGCCCAAATGGCAGTTTATCACAACAAATGGGGTATTGCGGCCCTCAGAACAAATTGCGCAACAGAATGGGGTATTTTGTTTCTTGTGAAAATAAGAAATTTTCAGCCAAAACTACATATTATTTGAAAAAAATAATTTTGTTTTCATTCCCAGCCCAATTCAAATAAGTTCTGTGAAAAAACTATGGGGTCAAAATGGTCACAACACCCATAATTGAAGTCCTTGAGGGGTGTAGTTTCCAAAATGGGGTCATTTGTGGTTGGTTTCTATTGCTTTGATACCTCTGGGGCTCTGCAAATGCGACATGGCACCCGAAAACCAATCCAGCAAAATCTGGACTCCAAAGAACACACAGCGCTCCTTTCCTTCTGAGCCCTCCCATGGGCCCAAACGGCAGTTTATCACCACAAATGGGGTATTGCCGCACTCAGGACAAATTGGGCAACAGAATGGAGTATTTTATTTCTTGTGAAAATAAGAATTTTTGAGCTAAAATGACATATTATTGGAAAAAATATATATTTTTTTAATTCCCAGCCCAATTCAAATTAGTTCTGTGAAGAAACTATGGAGTCTAAATGGTCACATTACCCATAAATGAATTCCTTGAGGGGTGTAGTTTCCAAAATGGGGTCACTTCTGGTGGGTTTCCATTGCTTTGATACCTCTGGGGCTCTGCAAATGCGACATGGCACCCGAAAACCAAACCAGCAAAATCTGTACTCCAAAGAACACACAGCGCTCCTTCCCTTCTGAGGCCTCCCATGGGCCCAAACGGCAGTTTATTGCCACAAATGGGGTATTGATGCACTCAGGAGAAATTGGGCAACAAAATTGAGTATTTTGTTCCCTGTGAAAATAAGAAATTTTGGTAAAAAATTACATCTTATTGGAAAAAATGTAATTTTTTTAATGTCACAGCCCAATTGAAATAGGTGCTGTGAAAAAACTGTGTGGTCAAAATGCTAACAACAACCATAAATGAATTCCTTGAGGGGTGTAGTTTCCAAAATGGGGTCACTTTTGGTGGGTTTCCATTGCTTTGATACCTCTGAGGCTCTGCAAATGCGACATGGCACCCGAAAACCAATCCAACAAAATCTGGACTCCAACAAACATATAGCGCTCCTTTCCTTCTGAGCCCTCCCATGGGCCCAAACGGCAGTTTATCACCACAAATGGGGTATTGCCACACTAAGGACAAATTGGGCAACAAAATGGGGTATTTTGTTTCTTGTGAAAATAAGAAATTTTGATCACAAATGACATTTTATTGGAAAAAATGACATTTTTTTCATTTCAGAGCCCAATTCAAATACGTGCTGTGAAAAAACTGTGCGGTCAAAATGGTAACAACAACCCTAAATGAATTCCTTGAGGGGTGTAGTTTCCAAAATGGGGTCACTATTGGGGGATTCCTACTGTTTTGACACCTCAACACCTCTTCAAACCTGGCATGCTGCCTAAAATATATTCTAATAAAAAAGAGGACTCAAAATCCACTAGGTGCTTCTTTGCTTCTAGGGCTTGTGTTTTAGTCCACGAGCGCAGTAGGGCCACATGTGGGACATTTCTAAAAACTGCAGAATCTGGACAATACATATTTAGTAGTGTTTCTCTGGTAAAACCTTCTGTGTTACAGAAAAAAAAAATGAATAAAATTGAAATTCAGCAAGAAAAATGAAATTTGCAAATTTCACCTCCACTTTGCTTTAATTCCTGTGAAATGCCTGAAGGGTTAAAAAACTTTCTAACTGCTGTTTTGAATACTTTGAGGGGTCTAGTTTTTAAAATGGGGTGTTTTATCAGGGTTTCTAATACATAGGCCCCACAAAGCCACTTCAGAACTCAAGAGGTACCTTAAAAAAAAGGCTTTTGAAATTTTCTTAAAAATATGAGAAATTGCTGTTTATGTTCTAAGCCTTGTAACGTCCAAGAAAAATAAAAAAATGTTCAAAAAACGATGCCAATCTAAAGTAGACATATGGGAAATGTGAACTAGTAACTATTTTGGGTGGTATAACCGTCTGTTTTACAAGCAGATGCATTTAAATTCTGAAAAATGCAATTTTTTCAAAATTTTCTCTACATTGTGCAATTTTTCACCAATAAACACTGAATATATCGACCAAATTTTACCACGAACATGAAGCCCAATGTGTCACGAGAAAACAATCTCAGAATCGCTTGGGTAGGTTTAAGCATTCCGACGTTATTACCACATAAAGTGAAATATGTCAGATTTGAAAAATGGGCTCTGAGCCTTAAGGCCAAAACTAGGCTGCGTCCTTAAGGGGTTAATCACTTTGGCTGTATGTTAAATAAATTTGGAGCCAATCAGATGCCCAGGGCCGCCATGAAGAATTTCTGGGCCCCATACAGCCAAGTTGTCTGGGCCCCCGTCCATTATCGGGGTTGGGCAACGGAAAGTGTGGCACTCACATTTGTACATTATACGCATTAACTGATTTTGGTGCTGATGTCAATTACAGTGAATAAAATAATGAAGCAGGCAGTGACCGGCTAATGCCCTGGATTTTGTTCTATTTTGCCAAAACGTATCTCACTGTACAGCATAAAGTGGGATACGTCGCTCGGGGAATGGCCCTTGGGAAAATCCTGAAGTCACTGTCCATAAATGGGATTCCGGCCCTGGAGAATCCCCTGACATCACTTTACATATATGGACAGTGATGTCAGGAGCTTTCCCAGGGACAAAGTCCACGGGCAGAGTGTTTTTGATGCTCTGCCTGGGAACTCCGGCATTGGGAAGCGCCTGACGTCACTACCCATATATTAATGTGAGGAGCGGTATACGGTTTTTTGTGGGATCTCTCAGGATGGAATAACAAAGTCTACTACACTATTCCATCCTTCAAAAATAAGGTATACCAACGTCTACCAGCCCGACGTAGGTAAAAGTACATAATGGAGCCCTGTGAATTTTTCTTTACGTTGTTTATAGTGTACGCTAGGAGATTTTCTCTACGATAAACGTAGGGCAATAACATGATGTGAAGGGGGCGTTAAGAGAGGGGGGAGGGCTTGTGAGGATATAAGGAGCACTAACTTTCTTACATTACCATTAAAGTTCAATGTGTTTTTACCCAGCAAAAATCTGAGGTTTACCCTGGGATTTCTGCAGTAAATGTGCCACAAGTGTGTGGCATATCCGCACGAGAACTAGTCCCATTGTCACTCAAAGTTGCTTATCCTCTGCTTTTCCGTGCCAAATAAGTAGCATGCTACTTATTGCTGTGCTGGATTTCTTTTCATGGTGCGGAGAAAAATACACGTGGAACATTTTTTGTTGCATGTGAACTGGGTTGCGGAAACCTCATATGCATGGGATGCAGATTGTCATCGAAATCCGTATCAAATCCAACATTTCTGAACGGGGCCTTAGGGTGAGTTAAAAAAAAACTCTGTTAGGCCAAATGCACACGATGCGTACTACGTGCGGATTTGCCGCATGTATTTTCGTGCGGCAAATCCGCAGAGTAATACAGTACCATCAAAGTAAATGAGATGTCAAGAAATTTAATCGACACGTCACAGATTTTTTTCTACATATAAATTGACCTGCGGTGCGTATTTTAAGATCCACAGCATGTCAATTTATCTTGCGTTTCCGCTTGCAAATTGTATCTTACCACCTACTGGTGGCCAAATACACGGACCGTGGCAACCACGGTTGTGTGCATGGGCCCGTAGAAATGAATGGGTCCGTAATTCATCCACATTTTTGCAGATGATTTGCGGATGCAAAAACACGTTCGTGTGCATGAGGCCCTAGGGCTTATTCAGACAAACGAGTTAACCGTTCTTTTAATGGCCATCACATGATTGCATGTATTTCTATGGGGCTGTTCACACGACCGTTATTTTAACAGACCGTGTGAAGGGCCTTGAAAAAATAGGACATGTCCTATTTATGTCCGTTTTTACAGGTCCCTCAATAGTCTCAACTCTATGAGAGATCCGTTAAAACGGGTCCCACAGGGGTGCAAATTGTCAGTGAGTACGCCCAAGTGGGCGTACTTTTACTTTCGACCAAGTGGGCGTTGTACAGAGGAGTGCATGACGCTGACCAATCGGCATCATGCACTCCTCTCCATTCATTTACACTGCACTAGCGATATAGTTATATCACTATGTGCAGCTACATACACAAGCCCTAACATTACTACAGTGTCCTGATAATGAATACACATGACCATCCAGCCTGGAGGTCATGTGTACTCAGAATCCTGACACTTCTGAATCTTTTCTGTGAGATTCCAGCAACGGATACGAAATCTCGCGAGATTACGAGGTAAACGAGATTTCGTATCCGTTGCTGTAAATCTCACAGAAAAGAGTCAGAAGTGTCAGGATTGTGAGTACACATGACGTCCAGGTTGGATGATCATGTGTATTCATTATCAGGACACTGTAGTAATGTTAGGGCTTGTGTATGAGGCTGCACATAGTGGTATAACTATATCGCTAGTGCAGTGTAAATGAATGGAGAGGAGTGCATGATGCCGATTGGTCAGCGTCATGCACTCCTCTGTACAACGCCCACTTGGTCGAAAGTAAAAGTACGCCCACTTGGGCATTAAGAAAGCTCATTAGCATAAACTAAAATCGCTCCTAACGTTGTGAAAAAAGATCAGTTTTTTTAAATAAAAAGCACTGCTGTCACCTACATTACAGCGCCCATCTCCTTATGTAGGAGACAGGGCACTTATAATGTGGTGACAGAGCCTCTTTAAATGTCATTTATAGACCACGGTGAACACTATAAAAAAAAAAAAAGTGCAGTGTGTTCCAAAAGCGGATAAGATTGTGCACCATTTATCTGTGCGACACTGGCCACCTACAGTATCTGCAGATTATTATTTCTTTACCGTATTATTATACCTTCTTATTATGCCCTGATGTTCTCCGCACAGATTACATATTCCCTGATGTTCTCCGCACAGATTACATATTCCCTGATGTACCCCGCACAGATTTACATATGCCCCACAGTATAAACTGAAATGTCAGTAAAAACCCAAACAGAACAACTACCAAGCTAAATCTGCTCTCCAAAAGCCAAATGCAGCTCCCTCCCTTCTGAACCCTACAGCGTGCCCAATCAGCAGTTTACGTCCACTTATATGGCATCGTCATACCCGGGTGAACCCGCTAACAGTTTATCAGGTATTTGTCTTCAGTGGCACAAACTGGGCACAACATATTATGCACTAAATTGGCATATCTGTGGAAAATTGCAATTTTCACTTGGCACCATCCGCTGCGCATTAACCCCTTCGCACACCATGTTGTAATAGCACATTGTGGTGCAGTGGGTAATGTATGGAGCTGGCTCACTTGCTGAGCCGCTTCATATGCTGCGGGTGTCAGCTGTGTATTACAGCTGACACCCAGGACTAAATGACAGGAACAGCGATCACGCTGTTACAGAAGCCTATAAAAATGACAATATACTGCAATAAATTAGCATTGCAGTGTATTTTATCAGCAATCTAACGATCCCTAGTTCAAGTCCCCATACTAATAATGTGTAAAACAAGAGTTAAATCAAGTTATTAGTAGTGAAAAAAATAAATAAAATTAAAAGTTCAAAAAACTCCACTTTTTTTCTAAAGAAATGTAAAAATTAAAAAAATAAACAAAATTGGTATCGTTGCATCCGTAAAAGTCCGAACTATTGCAATGTATCATTATTTAACTTGCACGGTGAACGGCGTAAAAAAATAAAGAATTTAAAACGCCAAAATCACAGATTTTTGGTAATAAAATGTGATCAAAAAGTTGTATGTACCAAAAATAGGTACTAATAAAAACGAAGCACTTACACCCCTAAATCGACCATATGGCTCTCGGAATGTGGTGAAACAAAACAATTTTTTTTTTAACAAATAGTTTTTTCTTTGTAAAGGCAGAAAATTATTTAAAAAATCTATATAAATTTGGTATCACTGTAATCACTGTAAAGTTGTCGTTTTTACTGCACGGTGAAAGCCGGAAGAACAAAACCCCAAAAAAACAATGGAGGAATCGTAGTTTTTTACAATTTCAGCCAACAAATAATTATTTTTCAATTTACCAGTACACTATATGGTACTTTAAATGGTGTTAATGGAAACTACAACTCATAAGCCTTCATACCACTCTTTTGACGGAAAAATAAATAAGTTATGGCTCTTGGAAGGCGGGAAGTGAAAAATTAAAAGTAAAAATAAAAAAAATGATCAGTCCTGGAAGGGTTAATATATATTTTTTTTAATTCTTTATTTTGTGATCTGAAAGGTACATTTTACAAAACATGAGGAATACAAAGTATATATTAAAAAAAAAGTACAGTACAAGGCAATATACAGAATGAACAAAGCAATGGCATTTTCACGTAGGGAGTATGAGAGGATATACCAATAACAATTAGAAATTGGAATCAAAAGATCAAAAGACAGCGCAATTAGAAGAACTAAGAGAGAAGGGGGAAGAAGAGAGGAAGGAGAAGAGAAGGTCAGAAGAAGAGAAAGAGAGAGAAAAAAAAGGGTGCAACATCCCATCCACGTGAAAGTACCTTTCGTCCATCTAGTTCAGTCCGATTTTATGTCTGCAAGGAGAGGAGAGAAATTTAATTTGAAAAGATCTTTCAGGTCAGCTGGGATATGAACCCTGAGATATTTAAGGGCTACCGTGTTCCATTTAAAGCTAACGGAATGGTCCAAGGTAAATATTAGAGGGGAGGGGAGGAAAATGTTCATAGCTTCTGATTTAGAAAAATTTATTTTAAAATTAGGAAGTTTAGAATAAAGTTGGAATTCTTGCATTAGGTTTGGTAGGGATATGGATGGGTTGGTCAAGAAAAATAGAAGGTCATCTGCATAGGCTGCAACTTTATTTTCTGTCGCGTTCACTGTTAGACCTTAAATGTCAGGATTCGCTCGAATATTACAGAGAAAAGGTTCTAGGGTCAAAATGAAAATTAAAGGGGATACGCTGCAATCCTGTCTGGTCCCGTTGTGATTTGAAAACTCGTCTGAGAGGATGCCATTCACACGGACCCTTGCAGAAGGACAAGAGTACAAGGACAGTATCCATCCCATCATATGGGATTTGAGGCCGAGTCGGAGAAGAGTTTCTTCCATGTATGCCCAATTGACTCTGTCAAAAGCTTTTTCAGCATCGGTGGATAGAAACATGAGTGGTATATTAGATATCTTAGCCTTATAAATGAGATTAATGGTTTTCGTCGTATTGTCACGTCTCCGTGCCTGACATAAATCCAGCTTGGTCCGTGTAAACGACATCTCCCAGCAACGGTGCCAAACGTACAGAAAGAATCTTTGCAAAGAGCTTAATATCTGCATTGAGGAGGGAAATCGGTCTGTAACTTGCACATTAGGAAGGGGTCTTTACCGGGTTTAGGAATCACAGCTTTGTGTGCTCTGAGTGCATCAGGGAGGACGGTAGAAGAGGTGGAAAAAGAATTTATGGAAATGCAGAGAAATGCGGACTCAAAGTATCAAAGAATCTTTTATAGTACGGTAGCGTAAATCCATCAGGACCGGGAGCTTTACCGGACTGAGAATGTTTGAGGGCAGAAGACAACTCTTGAAAGGAAATCTGGGTTTCCAAGGCGCCGATTGTTGACCTCAGAAAGGGAGGGCAGTCCAGAGTCTGCAATATAGGCTTTAATGCTTGAAGTTTCTAGAGAGCGTGGCTGGATTAGTGAAATCAGTGTTATATAAAGAGGTGTAGAATTCGTGAAAGGTTGATTCTATATCTGACGGAAGAGGGTTAATATATTTCTAATCATAAAAAAACATTTATGACCACATGTGGGGTATTGCCGTACTCTGGAGAAGTTGCTTTTCAAATGTTGGGGTGCTTTTTCTCCTTTATTTCAGAAAACAATTGATTTTCAGTTTCACGGCGTAATTCCACTAAACTCAGCAAAAATTCTATGGGGTCAAAATGTGAACTATACCCCTAGAAAAATTCCTTGAGAGGTGTAATTTTTAAAATGGGGTCACCTTTGTGGGTTCCCCCTTTTTTGGCACCACGAGACATCTTCAAACCGGACATGGTGCCTAATATATATTCTAAAAAAAAAGGAGAGCCCAAAATCTACTACGTGCTCCTTTGCTTCTGAGGCCTGTGTTTCAGTCCATTAGGACACTAGGGCCATATGTGGGATATTTCTAAAAGCTGTCGAATCAGGGCGATACATATTTATTTGCATTTCTCAGGTAAAACCTTCTGTGGTAAAAAAAAACAAAAAACATTGTATTAAAAATGTATTTAAATTTCGGCACAATTTTTTTTATTTCTCTACCCTGCTTTAATTCCTGTGAAATGCCTAAAGGGCGAAGAAACTTTCTGAATGCTGTTTTGAATACTTTGAGGAATGCAGTTTTTAAAATGGGGTGATTTATGAGGACTTTCTAATATATAAGGCCCTCAAAGCCACTTCAGAACTGAACTGGTCCATAAAAAAATAGGTTTTGTACATTTTTTGAAAATGTGAGAAGTTGCTGCTAAAGTTCTAAGCAGTGTAACGTCCCAGAAAAATAAAGCCTTGTTCACACTGTTAAAAAAAAAAAGACGTGTAAATGTGTCAAAAACGCTAGCGTTTTTGTAAAGTGCTTTTTAAAATACAGGCGTGTTTGACATGTTTTGTGCATGTTTTTGGCGCATTATTAGGACACTTATTGGCTATGGGAATTTGGCGCAATTTCGGTGTGTTTTATGCTCCTACAATTGACGTGACGCTTCTTTTTTTAAACAACGCAGTTTCTAAACACGAGCGCGTAAAAAAATACGTTGAATGCACTAGAATGCGATTTTCCCATTTATGTCAATGGGAAGCTTAAAGCATAAATTTGTGGACCCTTTGAAGCCTTTTAAAGGCTTAGGAAACCTTTGCAGGTGTTTTGTGTTGATTAGCTGATTAGAGTGTGACACCATGAGTCTACAATCTTCAACTATTACCCAATATTCCAATTTTCTGAGACAAATTTTGGGGTTTTCATTAACTGTTAGCCATAAACATCAAAATGAAAAGAAAAAAATGCTGGAAATAGATCACTCTGTGTGTAATGAGTCTATATAATATATGAGTTTCACTTTTTGAATTGAATTACTGAAATGGATACACTTTTTGATGATATTCTAATTCATTGAGAAGGACTAGTATATATAATAAATCAAGAAAGCAGCAGCACTCAAGTAGAGAAAAAAGAAAGAGCCGGTGCCAGCGAGTAATCCAGATCCAATGGTTGTTCCAATAATTAAATCATATATCTCACAGGACTCCAGGTGAAATGGTAAAAAAAAATACAGTGATTTGTTCAAACATCATGGTGCAACATTTCAATCCCACATTGGGACCTTTTTCAAGCATAGAGATACATAGGGATTGGAGGTATATATACCATGTGTCTCATTACAATATTTATCCTCATTATAAAAATGTACATATAAATAATTTGTGTTACATTATATAAATCGGTGCATTTAAAACAACACATTAATGTACACATGACAGTGATACATTGCATCTATCAGCATTGTCAATACATAAGTGCAACATATATGAAAAACTAAAATTCATCGTAATCAAAAATTCCACAGATGTCTATGGGGGTGTGGTCGTGGTTATGGACACTGTAACATACATCAATGAAGCCTATAGACAGTTGCATGACCCAGAGGTTTACTGTGTTTTGGGTGGTGATCCTAGATCGGATATTGAGAGGAAAGTTAAACAGTTATTTTGTCAGGCGCATGATTGTGGCCTCATTTGATCAAGCACTAAAAAAATGTTTTATTATTGAAGATCCAAACACTCCACTATTATAACTATTACCTAAAAGAGTTTAGGGAATCCCCCTGGTCGCCCACTTGTGTCCGTTAGGGGTTCCTTACTAAGCAATATTTCCATCTTTATTGACAGGACCCTAAGACAATTTGCAATCAATGCCAAATTATATATTAGTGACACAACTGAGTTTTTGAACAAATTGAAACAAGTGACACCACCCCAGGGATCCTTTCTAGTATCCTTTGACGTGGTGTCATTATATACTTCTATTGATCATACAAGGGACATTAATGCAGTAAAATACATTTTGGAAAGATCAGAATACAAACCCTCTTGTTGTGCGTTTATCATTCCTTTGTTGGAATTGGTCTTGACTTCAAATTACTTTGTGTTTGCTGACAGGTTATATATCCAACAAAGGGGTACAGCTATGGGGTCAAACATGGCCCCTACCTATGCTAATATTTTTGTGACCATGATGGTGGAGATGTTCGTTGATGTGTCCCACAACTTCTCTCAAGTATTGAGGTGGTGGTGATACATAGACAACATCTTTCTCATATGGACAGGCACTGAATCTTCATTGAGGGCTTTCCATGATTATTTAAATGTGATAGATCCTGATATACATTTCACTATAGTGTACTCTAAGGAGAACATTTGATTTATTGATGTAACTATTAAATTATCCAATGGCATTTTACAAACCGACTTATACACAAGATATATAAGACAAAGAAAGTTGATCCAGCGCTGCTATTGTGTTTAAAAAGGAATCATGTTCCTATATTTATTGGGTATGAAAATTTAAAATTGGACGGACAAACAGACGTGGTAACAAGGCAATTTCAGGTAGGTATTCGGAGTATTGGCTCCGAATACCTACCTGAAATTGCCTTGTTACCACGTCTGTTTGTCCGTCCGATTTTAAATTTTCATACCCAATAAATATAGGAACATGATTCCTTTTTAAACACAATAGCAGCGCTGGATCAACTTTCTTTGTCTTCTATTGTTACCTACCGTGGACCGTCGCGGAGAACCGAGCGAAGCTGGAGTGTCAGGCGTTGGACTGGTGAGCTGGAGGTTTCCTCCCCCTGCTTCTTTGTTATACACAAGATACACATCGTAATAGGTTACTCCACTTTGAGTGTTGTCATCCCAAGAATATGGTTTGTTCACTTCCATATAGCCAAATGCTAAGGGTGAAACAAATCGTTGATGATGAGAAAATTCTTGAAAGTACTTTAGATGCTATGGTGTTTAATTTCTTTGAAAGGGGTTATCCGAAAAGACTAATGAGAGTACAATGAGAGAGCCTTAATGACATCCCTAGGGAAGGAATACTCAAGAAGGTTAAACAGAGTAATCAGCAGAAGCTGATAAACATTGGCCGATAATTAAAAATAGTTATCAGCATATTGAGGGATCACATCAAATGCCTCTAATGTCCTATAGACGTCCACAGAACTGGAGAGATAGGCTTTGAAAAACAGAAGTCCAAAGACGTCCTAGACAAGGACAACAAGGATTTATCAGACCTAGAAAACTGGGCAATTTCCCATGTTTAAACTGCACTAATTGCCCCTTGATGTGCAAAGGCAACATCTTTTTACACCCCATTACTCATAAAGGAATATAAAATGAAACATTTTTTGAAATGTGTTTCGGACTGGGTAATCTACGTACTATGGTGCCTCTGTTCTGTATTGTATGTAGGGGAAACTACATGTGACTTTAAAACTCTTCATAACAACTATAGATACACGATCCATAAAAAGAAACGCAATCTGCCAGTCTCCAAACATTTCTTACACTTGGGACACACAGGTTCATGATTTTGGACCATATTCCCTCATCTAAAAGAGGTGGAGATAGACATGCGTTATTAAACAAATGTGAGTTGAAATGGATCTTTCTTTTGGTCACCTTGAAACCAAAAGGGTTAAATGTAGAATTTAATGTGTCTAGGGGCACCTCGAGATAATACTTCGCCTTTTGTTGAGATTCTTGCAATGTCCTCATCAGAATTATTGTTAGTGATAAGGTAACATTTTTTCTTCTTTTCTCCATAGATTATATGAACAATGGGACTTCAGAACCACACACCACCAAGATGAGTTCTTAATGTAATTTTGAGATTTTTTTAGTTGTCACATTGAGGAAGCAATCGAGTGAATAAAATATTGGGAATCTAGATATAAAAGCACAGTAGAGCTGTTATGTAGCTAACTCCTTTACCTTCTGTCCGATACACGATTGTTGGTCTTCACTTGATGGTCTGCTGACACGAAAGTGGGCTGTAGACCACCATGTGGACCCGGAGCAGATATACCACTAACCACGGAAGTGTGGGAAGGGGATTCATGCTCCACATGTGGATAAAATTGCAATCTTTGAAGGTATTCATTTACAATATATAATCCCTTTATGAGTTAATGTTCCCTGAGTCTTGCTTCCTTTATGTGTAAAATAAATATCAGACTGTTTGTCTCTTAAGATCTCAAATGGTCAAACTAGAGTGGCTTTTACATAATTAAACACACATACATTTCCCTCTGAGTAGCAATGAGGAATGGAGTGTAGCTCTAATGGTGTGTCGGTATTGTTTAGACACGAAATGCAATTCAGTATTGTGTCTCACCCTATGGAGACAGAAGGTTATTTTGAACCTGCACATTGAGAGACGTGAGGACGTCCAAACTGCTTATTAACAATGTATTTCAGTCAGCTGATGTAGCAGTGCTGACACGCGCAGTAGTTACACATGCAGGACAGACATGATGAACATGTTCTGAGATTACTAACCTTTTGAATATTCATAGACACTTTACCCGTGATTGGTGCGTGCTCCTGGAGTCCCAACCTTCTTAACATCTGTGGAATTTTTGATTAGGATGAATTTTAGTTTTTCATATATGTTGCACTTATGTATTGACAATGCTGATAGATGCAATGTATCACTGTCACTTGTACATCGCTGTGTTGTTTTACATGCACTGATTTATATATTGTAACACAAATTATTTATATGTTAATTTCTATAATGATGTTAAATATTGCAATGAGACACATGGTATATATACCTCCAATCACTATGTATCACTATGCTTGAAAAAGGTCCCAATGTGGGATTGAAATGTTGTACCATGTTGAATAAATCACTGGATTGTTTTACCTTTCCACCTGGAATGCTGTGAGATATATATATATATACAGTGGAGGAAATAAGTATTTGATCCCTTGCTGATTTTGTAAGCTTGCCCACTGTCAAAGTCATGAACAGTCTAGAATTTTTAGGCTAGGTTAATTTTACCAGTGAGAGATAGATTATATTTAAAAAAAATAAGAAAATCACATTGTCAAAATTATATATATTTATTTGCATTGTGCACAGAGAAATAAGTATTTGATCCCCTACCAACCATTAAGAGTTCAGCCTCCTCCAGACCAGTTACACGCTCCAAATCAACTTGGTGCCTGCATTAAAGACAGCTGTCTTACATGGTCACCTGTATAAGAGACTCCTGTCCACAGACTCAATTAATCAGTCTGACTCTAACCTCTAGAACATGGGCAAGACCAAAGAGCTTTCTAAGGATGTCCGGGACAAGATCATAGACCTGCACAAGGCTGGAATGGGCTACAAAACCATAAGTAAGACGCTGGGTGAGAAGGAGACAACTGTTGGTGCAATAGTAAGAAAATGGAAGACATACAAAATGACTGTCAATCGACATCGATCTGGGGCTCCATGCAAAATCTCACCTCGTGGGGTATCCTTGATCCTGAGGAAGGTGAGAGCTCAGCCGAAAACTACACGGGGGGAACTTGTTAATGATCTCAAGGCAGCTGGGACCACCGTCACCAAGAAAACCATTGGTAACACATTACGCCGTAATGGATTCAAATCCTGCAGTGCCCGCAAGGTCCCCCTGCTCAAGAAGGCACATGTACAGGCCCGTCTGAAGTTTGCAAATGAACATCTGGATGATTCTGAGAGTGATTGGGAGAAGGTGCTGTGGTCAGATGAAACTAAAATTGAGCTCTTTGGCATTAACTCAACTCGCCGTTTTTGGAGGAAGAGAAATGCTGCCTATGACCCAAAGAACACCGTACCCACTGTCAAGCATGGAGGTGGAAACATTATGTTTTGGGGGTGTTTCTCTGCTAAGGGCACAGGACTACTTCACCGCATCAATGGGAGAATGGATGGAGCCATGTACAGTCAAATCCTGAGTGACAACCTCCTTCCCTCCATCAGGACATTAAAAATGGCTCGTGGCTGGGTCTTCCAGCACGACAATGACCCGAAACATACCGCCAAGGCAACAACGGAGTGGCTCAAAAAGAAGCACATTAAGGTCATGGAGTGGTCTAGCCAGTCTCCAGACCTTAATCCCATCGAAAACTTATGGAGGGAGCTGAAGATCCGAGTTGCCAAGCGACAGCCTCGAAATCTTAATGATTTACAGATGATCTGCAAAGAGGAGTGGTCCAAAATTTCATCTAACATGTGTGCAAATCTCATCATCAACTACTAAAAATGTTTGACTGCTGTGCGTGCCAACAAGGGTTTTGCCACCAAGTATTAAGTCTTGTTTGCCAAAGGGATCAAATACTTATTTCTCTGTGCACAATGCAAATAAATATATATAATTTTGACAATGTGATTTATTTTTGTTTTTTTTATATATATAATCTATCTCTCACTGGTAAAATTAACCTAGCCTAAAAATTCTAGACTGTTCATGTCTTTGACAGTGGGCAAACTTACAAAATCAGCAAGGGATCAAATACTTATTTCCTCCACTGTATATATACACAGCATATATATATATATATATATATATATATATATATATATATATATATATATATATATATATAGATATATATATATTTATATATGCATACATACACACAGTATATACTACAGGGTGGGCCATTTATATGGATACACCTAAATAAAATGGGAATGGTTGGTGATATTAACTTCCTGTTTGTGGCACATTAGTATATGGGAGGGGGGAAACTTTTCAAGCTGGGTGTTGACCATGGCGGCCATTTTGAAGTCGGCCATTTTGTATCCAACTTTAGTTTTTTCAATGGGAAGAGGGTCATGTGACACATCAAACTTATCGATAATTTCACAAGAAAAACAATGGTGTGCTTGGTTTTAACGTTACTTTATTCTTTCATGAGTTATTTACAAGTTTCTGATAAAGATAGTGGGGCCATTCTTCATCAATGGAAACCTCAAGGCCACGGGATATCTGAAATTGCTACATGATGATGTGTTTCCCTCTTTATGCACTGAAGCTGGCACGTTCCCTGAGTTTTTCCAGCAAGATGGTGCACCACCACATTATGGGTGTCAGGTCTGAGCATTCCTAGATGAACAGTTTCCTGGAAAGTGGATTGGTCGTCGTGGGCCAGTTGAATGACCCCCTTAGACTTTTATCTTTGGGGTCATCTGAAGGCAATTGTCTATACTGTGAAGATACGAGATGTGCAGCAACTGAAACTACGGATACTGGAAGCCTGTGCTAGCATTTCTTCTGCGGTGTAGCTATCAGTGTGTGAAGAGTGGGAGAAGAGGGTTGCATTGACAATCCAACACAATGGGCAGCACTTTGAACACATTTTATAAGTGGTCAGAAACTTGTAAATAACTCATGAAAGAATAAAGTAACGTTAAAACCAAGCACACCATTGTTTTTCTTGAAATTCTCGATAATTGATGTGTCACATGACCCTCTTCCCATTGAAAAAACTAAAGTTGGATACAAAATGGCCGACTTCAAAATTGCCGCCATGGTCAACACCCAGCTTGAAAAGTTTCCCCCCTCCCATATACTAATGTGCCACAAACAGGAAGTTAATATCACCAACCATTCCCATTTTATTTAGGTGTATCCATATAAATGGCCCACCCTGTAGTCCTTCTCAATGAATTAGAATATCATTAAGAAGTTAATTTATTTCAGTAATTCAATTCAAAAAGTGAAACTCATATTATATAGATTCATCACACAGAGAGTGATCTTTTTCCAGTATTTTTTTTATTTTAATGTTGATGATTATTTATGACTAACAGTTAATGAAAACACAAAATTTAGTATCTCAGAAAATTGGAATATTAGGTAAAAGTTGAAGATTGTTGACTCTGTGTGGCACACGCTAATCAGATAACCAACACAAAACACCTGCAAAGGTTTCCTAAGCCTTTAAAAGGACTGGTCTGTTGCTCAGTGGTCCATAGTAATTATCCCCATCATGTACCTCACACATTAACCCAAGTGTTGTCCATTATGACTGAGGAACATGATTGGGTTAATTACTATTAATGTGAGGCACATGGAGGTTCAAAATCCATCACACCACGTGCCTCACATCAGAAAATGGAAGACATTTTTTTATTATTGTTGGCAAAGTATCGTTTTGGTATCGAGTATTGTAATACTACACAAAGTATCGGTATCAAAGTCCAAATTCTGGAATCGTGACTACCCTGATATATATATATATATGTGTGTGTGTATATATATATATATATATATATATATACCTAAACAAGGTGACTATTCTATATTGACATCTCTCTAATGGCTCTAGACTCTGACTGTTGATGACAATTGGGACTAGACATCGCATAACCCTGTGACTTCATAAGCGATCAAAATGTTTTATTTTAAGGCATGAAAAACATCAAAGCATAATGACATTTCATAACAACCCAGAGATTTATTTATTGATCATCTAAATATTGAGCCAAAGTCATTTAGAGAGTCCTTTTGGAATATCATTGAAAAGAGCACAGGACTTGCTCAAAGTTTGTAATGTGTGTCACAATTTAGTCCCCGAGCTCTAATCTAGGAATATGGATTTCAGGTGTCACTGCATTTGTTTATATGCAGCACAATATATTTATACAGAAACATAGCTATAGGGGTTGCAGAGATGGTAGTTACTCCCAGGCCCTGGTACTTAAGGAGGCCCAAAGACCCCTCTGCCATATAAGGAGACACCAATATCATACATGGCACATAGGAGGTGGAGGGTTACAGAATTTGCATTGGGGCCCAGGAGCCTAAAGTTTCTATACTGGGAGACCTGTCAATCACTGTGTGTAGATGGGGAAAGCAGCACCCCAGAAAGCATTTAAACAACTTTTTGCATGAAAATACTGACTAAAATGGAAGAGTATATATCCCTCTGCTTCCCGTCATACTATACTGACCTCATATAGAAGACCTGATAATGACAATAATCAGGGGCGTAGCTAAAGCCTCATGGGCCCTAATGCAAACGTTTTTCTCGGGCCCCCACCCAACTTCTCCATGTCCGATGGCCCGCAGCTTTCAGCTGCATCGCTGGGTATCCTAAGTTACCCACCGATGCAACACTAGCAGCCTGGGGCATTTGTAAGGTCTTAAGACATCAGGGGCAATATATTCCATACATATATTTCCCCCCCCCCAAAAAAAAATTTGTGTTATATATGTATATACACTACCATTCAAAAGTTTAGGGTCCCTTAGAAATTTCCTGATTTTTGAAAGAAAAGCACAGTTTTTTTCAATGAAGATAACATTAAATTAATCAGAAATACACTCTATACATTGCTAATGTGTTAAATGACTATTCTAGCTGCAAACGTCTGGTTTTTAATGCAATATCTACATAGGTGTATAGAGGCCCATTTCCAGCAACAATCACTCCAGTGTTCTAATGCTACATTGTGTTTGCTAACTGTGTTAGAAGGCTAATGGATGATTAGAAAACACTTGAAAACCCTTGTGCAATTATGTTAGCACAGCTGTAAACAGTTTTGCTGTTTAGAGGAGCTATAAAACTGACCTTCCTTTGAGCTAGTTGAGAATCTGGAGCATTACATTTGTGGGTTCGATTAACCTCTCAAAATGGCTAGAAAAAGAGAGCGTTCATGTGAAACTCGACAGTCTATTCTTGTTCTTAGAAATTAAGGCTATTCCATGCGAGAAATTGCCAAGAAACTGAAGATTTCCTACAACGGTGTGTACTACTCCCTCCAGAGGACAGCACAAACAGGCTCTAACCAGAGTAGAAAGAGAAGTGGGAGGCCCCGCTGCAGAACTGAGCAACAAGACAAGTACATTAGAGTCTCTAGTTTGAGAAATAGAAGCCTCACAGGTCCTCAACTGGCAGCTTCATTAAATAGTACCCGCAAAACGCCAGTGTCAACGTCTACAGTGAAGAGGCGACTCCGGGATGCTGGCCTTCAGGGCAGAGTGGCAAAGAAAAAGCCATATCTGAGACTGGCTAATAAAAGGAAAAGATTAATATGGGCAAAAGCACACAGACATTGGACAGAGGAAGATTGGAAAAAAGTGTTATGGACAGACGAATCGAAGTTTGAGGTGTTTGGATCACACAGAAGAACATTTGTGACGCAGAACAACTGAAAAGATGCTGGAAGAGTGCCTGACGCCATCTGTCAAGCATGGTGGAGGTAATGTGATGGTCCGGGGTTGCTTTGGTGCTGGTAAAGTGGGAGATTTGTACAAGGTAAAAGGGATTTTGAATAAGGAAGGCTATCACTCCATTTTGCAACGCCATGCCATACCGTGTGGACAGCGCTTGATTGGAGCCAATTTTATCATACAACAGGACAATGACCCAAAGCACACCTCCAAATTATGCAAGAACTATTTAGGGAAGAAGCAGGCAGCTGGTATTCTATCTGTAATGGAGTGGCCAACGCAGTCACCAGATCTCAACCCCATAGAGCTGTTGTGGGAGCAGCTTGACCGTATGGTACGCAAGAAGTGCCCATCTAGCCAATCCAACTTGTGGGAGGGCCTTCTGGAAGCATGGGGTGAAATTTCTCCCGATTACCTCAGCAAATTAACAGCTAGAATGCCAAAGGTCTGCAATGCTGTAATTGCTGCAAATGGAGCATTCTTTGACGAAAGCAAAGTTTGAAGGAGAAAATTATTATTTCAAATAAAAATCATTATTTCTAACCTTGTCAATGTCTTGACTATATTTTCTAGTCATTTTGCAACTCATTTGATAAATATAAGTGTGAGTTTTCATGGAAAACACAAAATTGTCTGGGTGACCCCAAACTTTTGAACGGTAGTGTATGTATACAGTAATAATATGCTTACCCACCTCGCTCCTGAGTTGAGTCCGGGTGCAGCACGGGTCCTGACACCATTCAGTATCACGGCGTTGTGTGCAGCGCACATAATGTCATGCCGCTGATAGGCATCAGGACTCAATGCTGCGCCTGGACCCAACTCAGGAGTGAGGTGGGTAAGTATACTGTTACTGTAGCAAATAGGGCCCGTATAGTTTACTGCATTGGCCCTAGTTATTAAAGTAACACTGGATAAACATGGTGCAAAGTACCATAGGTTCCCCTGGCTTTGGATCTCGATCGCAATTGCAACCACGGTGACCCCTATAGCTACACCACTTGCACTACTGCCAATAAAGCATCAACCCCGATTTATAGTGGTAGTCATAGTGACAGATGCTGCCATAACTTCAGACTACCACTTCTCCTTATTGTACATAGTAAGAATTATAGTAGTAGAATACTCTAAATCCAGTCCGAAGACTGTACTAACACAAATCTTTTCTATAAAGTGAGTTGGCACAGGCTGCTGGTCACGGTCTCTCTGGCCACTTAAGGCCTTGTTCACATGGAGTTTTTTTGCAGGCAGAAAATATCTGCCTCAGAATTCCATCAGGAATTTGGAGGCAAATTTTGAACTGCCTGCACTTATTTTTCTGCGTTTTTCGCCTGCGGCCATTGAAACTAATGCAAGGGCCACGGGCAAAAAACACGACGGAAAAACAGTCAGAAACGAGCCGCAGGTTTTTTCTGCCTCCTAAAGGATATGCCGCATATTTTTTCCATGCACGGCCAAAAGCCGCCCAGGAAAAAAGGTCCTCTTCTTCCCAATGAAATGAGGGGTGATTTCGGACATTTTTTGGCCCGGATTCCGACGCGGTTTTCACGTCAAAATAAGCCCCAAAAAACTCAGTGTGAACTAACCCTAACTCTACAGCAATGGGATAAATAAGAGCGTTGATTTACCTTTAAGGTTAACTGATGAAATATATTTATGGTGTAGCTCTAGGATATACCATAAATGTGTGATACGTGTTTGTAATTGAAATATTTCTTTAAATCTAATGTAGAACATGAAATTCTTTTCAGTACATTTAATGTAAGTATAATCTCTTGGTTTATAGATAATTTTTTTTATACTTTTAGCGTAGTTTTATCTTGTATAAAAATGTGTAGCCTGCGGTGCAGTCTTAATGACCCACTCTCCCCATGTATGCTTTGTTAATTTGTATTTCTGGTTGATGAATGACTGTAGCACTTTATCATGTAGGCAACATAATCCTGCTTATTAGGAAAATGTATTCTATGTTACATTGTTCCGTTGCCTTTATATTACTACTTATATTAGGTTTTAGAAACAAGTACTATAATCAAGTGCAGCCTATGTCCTTTGTATTAGATTGGGCACTGCCCTGTGCTGCCCCCACAATGTAGGTGTCCTGTGGTTGTACTCAGAACAAATCTATGAATGTGTCTGATCTCTACCTTTCGCTTTTCTAATTTTGGCATATGCTGTGTATTGATTAAGATGTCATTTTGTTTGCAGTTTTCCTGAGCCTAGGACATTTCATCAGAAAATATTGGTAGATCAAGAAATGCAGAGTTCATTGTGAAATAGTCACTGTGGTATGGGGGCACAGGGGACGTTTTCTCAGAAATTCTTGGTGCAGAACAGCACAATAGTCATGGAAACAGCCAATTGTTAGAGTTACATATTACTCCCAACCTAATAAATAGATGTTTGACATAAACCACACTATAAACATCTTATAAGACTGATAACAGCCTTCAGTATTAAAATAAGAAGGCGGCACTATCATTATGGAGTTGCCTGGTATAGCTATTGATCGTTCTATCTAATTAATATCTAACTATATATTTATGCAATATCTACAGGTCCTTCTAAATTAATTAGAATATCATCAAAAACGTAATTTATTTCAGTAATTCAATTCAAAAGTGAAACTCATATATTCTATAGATTCATTACACACACAGTGATCTATTTCCAGCATTTTATTCTTTTATTGTTGATGATTATGGTAACAGTTAATGAAAACCCAAAATTCTGTATCTCAGAAAATTAGAATATTATATAAGCCCAATTTCAAAAATGATTTTTAGTACCAAAATGTTGGCTTACTGAAAAGTATGTACAGTATATGCCCTCAATACTTGGTCGTGGCTCCTTTTGCATGAATTACTGCATCAATGCGGCGTGGCATGGAGGCGATCAGCCTGTGGCACTGTTGAGGTGTTATGGAAGCCCAGGTTGCTTTGATATCTTCCTTCAGCTCGTCTGCATTGTTGGGTCTGGTGTCTCTCATCTTCCTCTTGACAATACCCCATAGATTCTCTATGGTGTTTAGGTCAGGTGAGTTTGCTGGGCAATCAAGCTCAGTGATACCATGGTTATTAAACCAGGTGTTGGTACTTTTGGCAGTGTGGGCAGGTGCCAAGTCCTGCTGGAAAATGAAATCAGCTTCTCCATAAAGCTTGTCAGCAGAGGGAAGCATGAAGTGCTCTAAACTTTTCTGGTAGACGCTGCGCTGACTCTGGACTTGATATAACACAGTGGACCAACACCAGCAGATGACATGGCCCCTAAACCATCACTGACTGTGGAAACTTCACACAAGCAACTTGGATTGATGCCTCTCTACTTTTCCTCCAGACTCTGGAACCTTGATTTCCAAATGAAATGCAAAATTGACTTTCATCTGAAAACAGGACTTTACCACTGAAGCAACAGACCAGTCCTTTTTCTCCCTAGCCCAGGTAAGACGCTTCTGACGTTGTCTCTGGGTCATGAGTGGCTTGACACAAGGAATGTGACAGTTGTAGCCCATGTCCTAGATACGTCTGTGTGTGGTGTGTCTTGAAGCACTTACTCCAGCCGCAGTCCACTCTTTGTGAATCACCCCCAGATTCTTGAATGGCCTTTTCTTGACCATCCTTTCAAGGCTGCGGTTATCCCTGTTGCTCGTGCACCTTTTTCTACCACACTTTTTCCTTCATCTCAACTTTCCATTAATATGCTTGGATACAGCACTCTGTGAACAGCCAGCTTCTTTAGCAATGTCATTTTGTGGCTTCCCCTCCTTGTGGAGGGTGTCAATGACTGTCTTCTGGACAACTGTCAAGTCAGCAGTGTTCCCCATGATTGTGTAGCCTACTGAAACAGACTGTTGGACCATTTAAAGGCTTAGGAAACCTTTGCAGGTGTTTTATGTTGATTCACTGATTAGAGTGTGACACCATGAGTCTACAATCTTCAACTTTTACCCAATATTCAAATTTTCTGAGATAATAAATTTTGTGTTTTTATTAACTGTTAGTCATAATCATAAACATTAAAAGAAAAAAATGCTGGAAATAGATCACTCTCTGTGTAATGAATCTATATAATATATGAGTTTCACTTTTTGAATTGAATTACTGAAATAAATTAACTTTTTGATGATATTCTAATTAATTTAGAAGGACCGGAATTTCATCTCAATCTTTTGTTTTCTTATCATTTCTATCTCAAATTCAAATGATGCATCTAATATCTTCTAATGTTACATCTATCTATATCAATCTTTAATTAAAGTATTTGTAAAATATATATGAATGAATATAAATATACATATATATATATATATATATATATATATATATATATATATATATATATATATATATATATATATATATATATATAGTAAATCCTTTCAAAATACGAGACAGCACACCTTGATAGTGAAAAAAGTGGATTTATTCACCACATGCGACGTTTCAGCCCTACTCCATGGGGCCTTTCTCAAGCATGTATATATATATATATATATACATATATATATATATATATATATATATAAAACATGTAGTAAAGCATTTCAATGGCAAAACGCAGTTGCATGCGATGACACTACAGGGGAATTGAATGCTTGATGCACAGATTACAGCTAGTCTCTGGGTGTCCAGGAACCAAAAAGGTGAGACTTTTTTCTCCGAGACGCAGTGAAGTGAAGCTGCTGCCCAGTATCACATGTCAAGTAATACCTGTTCGGAATAAAATTAGAGCACACATTACATGTATAAATACTGAATCCTGGGCGGCCACTTTCCATATAATAGCAGTGGCTTCTTTCTAGAGAGGCAGCAATATGTTCAAAGCAAATGCTCCCTTCAGGCCGTGTTCATTATACAAAATAACAAATGGAAAATATTTAAAATTGAGCTGACAGATTTCCTTTAAGTCTAGGTAATTAAAGCTGTATGTACCATGAGAAAATGCCATTATTCACAAATTATTATTTCAATCAGATTTTCAGTATTTTCAGTATTTTTTTTTGTATGTGACTGTCAATAAAAATTTGAAATATTCCAGTTTTCACATTGACTAATAGATCCTTTACAATAATTGACAGTTTTCTTTAACTCACTTGTCAGCTTTGCTTTATAGACTGGGATAGGATGAGAACAGTCATCTCATTATCATTAGAGGGTGGGGGAGTTAATGACAACTCTGTTGTCCTGCTAGAGTCCTATATAAAGCAGGATAGTAAAACTATGCAGTATACACAGATAAGGCTCTGTATGCAGCTAACCTGCCACTCCCTGGTCTCTGGTGAGGGGTCTGTACTCCATCACTTCCTAAGACTAATAATCTAGGAAATTTCTCTCAATTGACTCCCATTTAATGCAGTTGCCATAAATCACACACCCTGCAGCACTGTCTATACAATCAATACAGGAAGGGTGTGTTTCCAAAATGTCCACCCCCAGGGAAGATTTAAAAAAATTAAAAATATCTACATTGTTTAACAAAAGAAGCACATTATTTCTCTACTTATCTAATTAATGAAACTGAAATGAAATACATGAGACATTCCCTTTAAGAATAAGAGCTCTAAGAATTAGCAGCTTTATAATTGCAAAATAAAAAATCTTTTGTTAGACTGAGCCGCAAAAACATAGACATCAATTCAAAAATGATTAGTCTTTCTTCATCCTTTAAATGGTTAATACTTCTAGAAAAAACAATGTATTGCAAAATCTTGGAAGTGGCCCAGTTACAGTTAGAATAAAGAATAATGTCTAACTAATAGACGTTTTATAAAGGATTTTGCACACAGAGAATAGTAATGGTCTATTTTTAACACAGGGAGTACAAATGCATTCTAATATTTAGAATGGCACATAGCAGTAAATTTGTTTTACGTCTAAGAATCACTAAAAAGGAAAGAATTGTTTCATGTTTATAATGTCTCCTTTTTTTTTTTTAAATAGCACTCAATGCCAGGCAGATGCTGCAAAAGCAAATACAATTTTAAATATAGGATGCAGTTTTGGGAACTACACTAAAAAGAATAAAGGTGAACTGCCTAGACATGCAACTGGTTAAAAAAAATTATGGAAGCTTATAAAACTGAGCTGTTCAGACTAGACAAATTATGACTTCTTTGTATAACTATTGTGAGACAGTGACAGGTAAAGTAATTGAGGGAAGGTACATTTCCCCTAGAATCCTGTCATATGTATCCTAGGCTCCAGGGAATGAGTATTTTTTGCCATAGAAAACTCTAGCTTACCAATCTCGGCTTAAGGAAAAGCCGGAAAAAGTGCCTGGAGTTGGATTGGGGAAAAGCAGGGCGGGTTCCCCAATCCCTAGTCCATCTCTGTTTGTAGGACAAGGCTGCTGCTCAATTAGCTGTACCTGCAGCCTGTGT